>NW_026961492.1:0-323333 GCF_963924245.1 Chroicocephalus ridibundus | reverse complement strand
AATGTAAAAGCAGCAAACATCTCGCTGTATGTCCCACATCCAAAGTGCCAAGAGAGAGCTTGCTCTCCCTGTCTTTGAGTACTGTTTGCACTGTCCCGATTACCTCTTTGCTAACATTCTCTTCAGAGCTGCAGTGAAACCAGGAACCACGTGGAGAAGGCACCCACACTGAAAGTGCCTGGAGGGAACATTGGGGCTTCTTCTCAGTGTCTCTGATATAGGGTTTCACTGTCCCGGGAAACTCTCTGCTAACACCCTGCAGAGCGCTGTGCCCAATATACAGAAACGTCTTGCGGTATCTCCTACAGGGAAAGTGCCAGGAGGGAAAAGTGAGGATTATGTTTAGACTTTCTCGGAACTGCTTCAAATCAACTAGATATCTTTGTGCTGTAAATCTCCCAACAGCCAAATGTAAAAGCAGCAAACATCTCGCTGTATGTCCCACATCCAAAGTGCCAAGAGAGAGCTTGCTCTCCCTGTCTTTGAGTACTGTTTGCGCTGTCCCGATTACCTCTTTGCTAACATTCTCTTCAGAGCTGCAGTGAAACCAGGAACCACGTGGAGAAGGCACCCACACTGAAAGTGCCTGGAGGGAACATTGGGGCTTCTTCTCAGTGTCTCTGACATAGGGTTTCACTGTCCCGGGAAAGTCTCTGCTAACACCCTGCAGAGCGCAGTGCCCAATATACAGAAATGTCTTGCGGTATCCCCTACAGGGAAAGTGCCAGGAGGGAAAAGTGAGGATTATGTTTAGACTTTCTCGGAACTGCTTCAAATCAACTAGATATCTTTGTGCTGTAAATCTCCCAACAGCCAAATGTAAAAGCAGCAAACATCTCGCTGTATGTCCCACATCCAAAGTGCCAAGAGAGAGCTTGCTCTCCCTGTCTTTGAGTACTGTTTGCGCTGTCCCGATTACCTCTTTGCTAACATTCTCTTCAGAGCTGCAGTGAAACCAGGAACCACGTGGAGAAGGCACCCACACTGAAAGTGCCTGGAGGGAACGTTGGGGCTTCTTCTCAGTGTCTCTGATATAGGGTTTCACTGTCCCGGGAAACTCTCTGCTAACACCCTGCAGAGCGCTGTGCCCAATATACAGAAACGTCTTGCGGTATCTCCTACAGGGAAAGTGCCAGGAGGGAAAAGTGAGGATTATGTTTAGACTTTCTCGGAACTGCTTCAAATCAACTAGATATCTTTGTGCTGTAAATCTCCCAACAGCCAAACGCAAAAGCAGCAAACATCTCGCTGTATGTCCCACATCCAAAGTGCCAAGAGAGTAATGTAGAGCTTGCTCTCCCTGTCTTTGAGTACTGTTTGCACTGTCCCGATTACCTCTTTGCTAACATTCTCTTCAGAGCTGCAGTGAAACCAGGAACCACGTGGAGAAGGCACCCACACTGAAAGTGCCTGGAGGGAACATTGGGGCTTCTTCTCAGTGTCTCTGACATAGGGTTTCACTGTCCCGGGAAACTCTCTGCTAACACCCTGCAGAGCGCTGTGCCCAGTATACAGAAACGTCTTGCGGTATCCCCTACAGGGAAAGTGCCAGGAGGGAAAAGTGAGGATTATGTTTAGACTTTCTCGGAACTGCTTCAAATCAACTAGATATCTTTGTGCTGTAAATCTCCCAACAGCCAAATGTAAAAGCAGCAAACATCTCGCTGTATGTCCCACATCCAAAGTGCCAAGAGAGAGCTTGCTCTCCCTGTCTTTGAGTACTGTTTGCACTGTCCCGATTACCTCTTTGCTAACATTCTCTTCAGAGCTGCAGTGAAACCAGGAACCACGTGGAGAAGGCACCCACACTGAAAGTGCCTGGAGGGAACACTGGGGCTTCTTCTCAGTGTCTCTGATATAGGGTTTCACTGTCCCGGGAAACTCTCTGCTAACACCCTGCAGAGCGCTGTGCCCAATATACAGAAACGTCTTGCGGTATCTCCTACAGGGAAAGTGCCAGGAGGGAAAAGTGAGGATTATGTTTAGACTTTCTCGGAACTGCTTCAAATCAACTAGATATCTTTGTGCTGTAAATCTCCCAACAGCCAAATGTAAAAGCAGCAAACATCTCGCTGTATGTCCCACATCCAAAGTGCCAAGAGAGAGCTTGCTCTCCCTGTCTTTGAGTACTGTTTGCACTGTCCCGATTACCTCTTTGCTAACATTCTCTTCAGAGCTGCAGTGAAACCAGGAACCACGTGGAGAAGGCACCCACACTGAAAGTGCCTGGAGGGAACATTGGGGCTTCTTCTCAGTGTCTCTGATATAGGGTTTCACTGTCCCGGGAAACTCTCTGCTAACACCCTGCAGAGCGCTGTGCCCAATATACAGAAACGTCTTGCGGTATCTCCTACAGGGAAAGTGCCAGGAGGGAAAAGTGAGGATTATGTTTAGACTTTCTCGGAACTGCTTCAAATCAACTAGATATCTTTGTGCTGTAAATCTCCCAACAGCCAAATGTAAAAGCAGCAAACATCTCGCTGTATGTCCCACATCCAAAGTGCCAAGAGAGAGCTTGCTCTCCCTGTCTTTGAGTACTGTTTGCACTGTCCCGATTACCTCTTTGCTAACATTCTCTTCAGAGCTGCAGTGAAACCAGGAACCACGTGGAGAAGGCACCCACACTGAAAGTGCCTGGAGGGAACATTGGGGCTTCTTCTCAGTGTCTCTGATATAGGGTTTCACTGTCCCGGGAAACTCTCTGCTAACACCCTGCAGAGCGCTGTGCCCAATATACAGAAACGTCTTGCGGTATCTCCTACAGGGAAAGTGCCAGGAGGGAAAAGTGAGGATTATGTTTAGACTTTCTCGGAACTGCTTCAAATCAACTAGATATCTTTGTGCTGTAAATCTCCCAACAGCCAAATGTAAAAGCAGCAAACATCTCGCTGTATGTCCCACATCCAAAGTGCCAAGAGAGAGCTTGCTCTCCCTGTCTTTGAGTACTGTTTGCGCTGTCCCGATTACCTCTTTGCTAACATTCTCTTCAGAGCTGCAGTGAAACCAGGAACCACGTGGAGAAGGCACCCACACTGAAAGTGCCTGGAGGGAACATTGGGGCTTCTTCTCAGTGTCTCTGACATAGGGTTTCACTGTCCCGGGAAAGTCTCTGCTAACACCCTGCAGAGCGCAGTGCCCAATATACAGAAATGTCTTGCGGTATCCCCTACAGGGAAAGTGCCAGGAGGGAAAAGTGAGGATTATGTTTAGACTTTCTCGGAACTGCTTCAAATCAACTAGATATCTTTGTGCTGTAAATCTCCCAACAGCCAAATGTAAAAGCAGCAAACATCTCGCTGTATGTCCCACATCCAAAGTGCCAAGAGAGAGCTTGCTCTCCCTGTCTTTGAGTACTGTTTGCGCTGTCCCGATTACCTCTTTGCTAACATTCTCTTCAGAGCTGCAGTGAAACCAGGAACCACGTGGAGAAGGCACCCACACTGAAAGTGCCTGGAGGGAACGTTGGGGCTTCTTCTCAGTGTCTCTGATATAGGGTTTCACTGTCCCGGGAAACTCTCTGCTAACACCCTGCAGAGCGCTGTGCCCAATATACAGAAACGTCTTGCGGTATCTCCTACAGGGAAAGTGCCAGGAGGGAAAAGTGAGGATTATGTTTAGACTTTCTCGGAACTGCTTCAAATCAACTAGATATCTTTGTGCTGTAAATCTCCCAACAGCCAAACGCAAAAGCAGCAAACATCTCGCTGTATGTCCCACATCCAAAGTGCCAAGAGAGTAATGTAGAGCTTGCTCTCCCTGTCTTTGAGTACTGTTTGCACTGTCCCGATTACCTCTTTGCTAACATTCTCTTCAGAGCTGCAGTGAAACCAGGAACCACGTGGAGAAGGCACCCACACTGAAAGTGCCTGGAGGGAACATTGGGGCTTCTTCTCAGTGTCTCTGATATAGGGTTTCACTGTCCCGGGAAACTCTCTGCTAACACCCTGCAGAGCGCTGTGCCCAATATACAGAAACGTCTTGCGGTATCTCCTACAGGGAAAGTGCCAGGAGGGAAAAGTGAGGATTATGTTTAGACTTTCTCGGAACTGCTTCAAATCAACTAGATATCTTTGTGCTGTAAATCTCCCAACAGCCAAACGCAAAAGCAGCAAACATCTCGCTGTATGTCCCACATCCAAAGTGCCAAGAGAGAGCTTGCTCTCCCTGTCTTTGAGTACTGTTTGCACTGTCCCGATTACCTCTTTGCTAACATTCTCTTCAGAGCTGCAGTGAAACCAGGAACCACGTGGAGAAGGCACCCACACTGAAAGTGCCTGGAGGGAACATTGGGGCTTCTTCTCAGTGTCTCTGATATAGGGTTTCACTGTCCCGGGAAACTCTCTGCTAACACCCTGCAGAGCGCTGTGCCCAATATACAGAAACGTCTTGCGGTATCTCCTACAGGGAAAGTGCCAGGAGGGAAAAGTGAGGATTATGTTTAGACTTTCTCGGAACTGCTTCAAATCAACTAGATATCTTTGTGCTGTAAATCTCCCAACAGCCAAATGTAAAAGCAGCAAACATCTCGCTGTATGTCCCACATCCAAAGTGCCAAGAGAGAGCTTGCTCTCCCTGTCTTTGAGTACTGTTTGCACTGTCCCGATTACCTCTTTGCTAACATTCTCTTCAGAGCTGCAGTGAAACCAGGAACCACGTGGAGAAGGCACCCACACTGAAAGTGCCTGGAGGGAACATTGGGGCTTCTTCTCAGTGTCTCTGATATAGGGTTTCACTGTCCCGGGAAACTCTCTGCTAACACCCTGCAGAGCGCTGTGCCCAATATACAGAAAAGTCTTGCGGTATCTCCTACAGGGAAAGTGCCAGGAGGGAAAAGTGAGGATTATGTTTAGACTTTCTCGGAACTGCTTCAAATCAACTAGATATCTTTGTGCTGTAAATCTCCCAACAGCCAAATGTAAAAGCAGCAAACATCTCGCTGTATGTCCCACATCCAAAGTGCCAAGAGAGAGCTTGCTCTCCCTGTCTTTGAGTACTGTTTGCGCTGTCCCGATTACCTCTTTGCTAACATTCTCTTCAGAGCTGCAGTGAAACCAGGAACCACGTGGAGAAGGCACCCACACTGAAAGTGCCTGGAGGGAACATTGGGGCTTCTTCTCAGTGTCTCTGACATAGGGTTTCACTGTCCCGGGAAAGTCTCTGCTAACACCCTGCAGAGCGCAGTGCCCAATATACAGAAATGTCTTGCGGTATCCCCTACAGGGAAAGTGCCAGGAGGGAAAAGTGAGGATTATGTTTAGACTTTCTCGGAACTGCTTCAAATCAACTAGATATCTTTGTGCTGTAAATCTCCCAACAGCCAAATGTAAAAGCAGCA
Organism: Chroicocephalus ridibundus; assembly: GCF_963924245.1. Taxonomy (NCBI): domain Eukaryota; kingdom Metazoa; phylum Chordata; class Aves; order Charadriiformes; family Laridae; genus Chroicocephalus; species Chroicocephalus ridibundus. The sequence goes on along the minus strand of NW_026961492.1, from coordinate 317,998 downwards.
AACATCTCGCTGTATGTCCCACATCCAAAGTGCCAAGAGAGAGCTTGCTCTCCCTGTCTTTGAGTACTGTTTGCGCTGTCCCGATTACCTCTTTGCTAACATTCTCTTCAGAGCTGCAGTGAAACCAGGAACCACGTGGAGAAGGCACCCACACTGAAAGTGCCTGGAGGGAACGTTGGGGCTTCTTCTCAGTGTCTCTGATATAGGGTTTCACTGTCCCGGGAAACTCTCTGCTAACACCCTGCAGAGCGCTGTGCCCAATATACAGAAACGTCTTGCGGTATCTCCTACAGGGAAAGTGCCAGGAGGGAAAAGTGAGGATTATGTTTAGACTTTCTCGGAACTGCTTCAAATCAACTAGATATCTTTGTGCTGTAAATCTCCCAACAGCCAAACGCAAAAGCAGCAAACATCTCGCTGTATGTCCCACATCCAAAGTGCCAAGAGAGTAATGTAGAGCTTGCTCTCCCTGTCTTTGAGTACTGTTTGCACTGTCCCGATTACCTCTTTGCTAACATTCTCTTCAGAGCTGCAGTGAAACCAGGAACCACGTGGAGAAGGCACCCACACTGAAAGTGCCTGGAGGGAACATTGGGGCTTCTTCTCAGTGTCTCTGACATAGGGTTTCACTGTCCCGGGAAACTCTCTGCTAACACCCTGCAGAGCGCTGTGCCCAATATACAGAAACGTCTTGCGGTATCCCCTACAGGGAAAGTGCCAGGAGGGAAAAGTGAGGATTATGTTTAGACTTTCTCGGAACTGCTTCAAATCAACTAGATATCTTTGTGCTGTAAATCTCCCAACAGCCAAATGTAAAAGCAGCAAACATCTCGCTGTATGTCCCACATCCAAAGTGCCAAGAGAGAGCTTGCTCTCCCTGTCTTTGAGTACTGTTTGCACTGTCCTGATTACCTCTTTGCTAACATTCTCTTCAGAGCTGCAGTGAAACCAGGAACCACGTGGAGAAGGCACCCACACTGAAAGTGCCTGGAGGGAACATTGGGGCTTCTTCTCAGTGTCTCTGATATAGGGTTTCACTGTCCCGGGAAACTCTCTGCTAACACCCTGCAGAGCGCTGTGCCCAATATACAGAAACGTCTTGCGGTATCTCCTACAGGGAAAGTGCCAGGAGGGAAAAGTGAGGATTATGTTTAGACTTTCTCGGAACTGCTTCAAATCAACTAGATATCTTTGTGCTGTAAATCTCCCAACAGCCAAATGTAAAAGCAGCAAACATCTCGCTGTATGTCCCACATCCAAAGTGCCAAGAGAGAGCTTGCTCTCCCTGTCTTTGAGTACTGTTTGCACTGTCCCGATTACCTCTTTGCTAACATTCTCTTCAGAGCTGCAGTGAAACCAGGAACCACGTGGAGAAGGCACCCACACTGAAAGTGCCTGGAGGGAACATTGGGGCTTCTTCTCAGTGTCTCTGATATAGGGTTTCACTGTCCCGGGAAACTCTCTGCTAACACCCTGCAGAGCGCTGTGCCCAATATACAGAAACGTCTTGCGGTATCTCCTACAGGGAAAGTGCCAGGAGGGAAAAGTGAGGATTATGTTTAGACTTTCTCGGAACTGCTTCAAATCAACTAGATATCTTTGTGCTGTAAATCTCCCAACAGCCAAATGTAAAAGCAGCAAACATCTCGCTGTATGTCCCACATCCAAAGTGCCAAGAGAGAGCTTGCTCTCCCTGTCTTTGAGTACTGTTTGCACTGTCCCGATTACCTCTTTGCTAACATTCTCTTCAGAGCTGCAGTGAAACCAGGAACCACGTGGAGAAGGCACCCACACTGAAAGTGCCTGGAGGGAACATTGGGGCTTCTTCTCAGTGTCTCTGATATAGGGTTTCACTGTCCCGGGAAACTCTCTGCTAACACCCTGCAGAGCGCTGTGCCCAATATACAGAAAAGTCTTGCGGTATCTCCTACAGGGAAAGTGCCAGGAGGGAAAAGTGAGGATTATGTTTAGACTTTCTCGGAACTGCTTCAAATCAACTAGATATCTTTGTGCTGTAAATCTCCCAACAGCCAAATGTAAAAGCAGCAAACATCTCGCTGTATGTCCCACATCCAAAGTGCCAAGAGAGAGCTTGCTCTCCCTGTCTTTGAGTACTGTTTGCGCTGTCCCGATTACCTCTTTGCTAACATTCTCTTCAGAGCTGCAGTGAAACCAGGAACCACGTGGAGAAGGCACCCACACTGAAAGTGCCTGGAGGGAACATTGGGGCTTCTTCTCAGTGTCTCTGACATAGGGTTTCACTGTCCCGGGAAAGTCTCTGCTAACACCCTGCAGAGCGCAGTGCCCAATATACAGAAATGTCTTGCGGTATCCCCTACAGGGAAAGTGCCAGGAGGGAAAAGTGAGGATTATGTTTAGACTTTCTCGGAACTGCTTCAAATCAACTAGATATCTTTGTGCTGTAAATCTCCCAACAGCCAAATGTAAAAGCAGCAAACATCTCGCTGTATGTCCCACATCCAAAGTGCCAAGAGAGAGCTTGCTCTCCCTGTCTTTGAGTACTGTTTGCGCTGTCCCGATTACCTCTTTGCTAACATTCTCTTCAGAGCTGCAGTGAAACCAGGAACCACGTGGAGAAGGCACCCACACTGAAAGTGCCTGGAGGGAACGTTGGGGCTTCTTCTCAGTGTCTCTGATATAGGGTTTCACTGTCCCGGGAAACTCTCTGCTAACACCCTGCAGAGCGCTGTGCCCAATATACAGAAACGTCTTGCGGTATCTCCTACAGGGAAAGTGCCAGGAGGGAAAAGTGAGGATAATGTTTAGACTTTCTCGGAACTGCTTCAAATCAACTAGATATCTTTGTGCTGTAAATCTCCCAACAGCCAAACGCAAAAGCAGCAAACATCTCGCTGTATGTCCCACATCCAAAGTGCCAAGAGAGTAATGTAGAGCTTGCTCTCCCTGTCTTTGAGTACTGTTTGCACTGTCCCGATTACCTCTTTGCTAACATTCTCTTCAGAGCTGCAGTGAAACCAGGAACCACGTGGAGAAGGCACCCACACTGAAAGTGCCTGGAGGGAACATTGGGGCTTCTTCTCAGTGTCTCTGACATAGGGTTTCACTGTCCCGGGAAACTCTCTGCTAACACCCTGCAGAGCGCTGTGCCCAATATACAGAAACGTCTTGCGGTATCCCCTACAGGGAAAGTGCCAGGAGGGAAAAGTGAGGATTATGTTTAGACTTTCTCGGAACTGCTTCAAATCAACTAGATATCTTTGTGCTGTAAATCTCCCAACAGCCAAATGTAAAAGCAGCAAACATCTCGCTGTATGTCCCACATCCAAAGTGCCAAGAGAGAGCTTGCTCTCCCTGTCTTTGAGTACTGTTTGCACTGTCCCGATTACCTCTTTGCTAACATTCTCTTCAGAGCTGCAGTGAAACCAGGAACCACGTGGAGAAGGCACCCACACTGAAAGTGCCTGGAGGGAACATTGGGGCTTCTTCTCAGTGTCTCTGATATAGGGTTTCACTGTCCCGGGAAACTCTCTGCTAACACCCTGCAGAGCGCTGTGCCCAATATACAGAAACGTCTTGCGGTATCTCCTACAGGGAAAGTGCCAGGAGGGAAAAGTGAGGATTATGTTTAGACTTTCTCGGAACTGCTTCAAATCAACTAGATATCTTTGTGCTGTAAATCTCCCAACAGCCAAATGTAAAAGCAGCAAACATCTCGCTGTATGTCCCACATCCAAAGTGCCAAGAGAGAGCTTGCTCTCCCTGTCTTTGAGTACTGTTTGCACTGTCCCGATTACCTCTTTGCTAACATTCTCTTCAGAGCTGCAGTGAAACCAGGAACCACGTGGAGAAGGCACCCACACTGAAAGTGCCTGGAGGGAACATTGGGGCTTCTTCTCAGTGTCTCTGATATAGGGTTTCACTGTCCCGGGAAACTCTCTGCTAACACCCTGCAGAGCGCTGTGCCCAATATACAGAAACGTCTTGCGGTATCTCCTACAGGGAAAGTGCCAGGAGGGAAAAGTGAGGATTATGTTTAGACTTTCTCGGAACTGCTTCAAATCAACTAGATATCTTTGTGCTGTAAATCTCCCAACAGCCAAATGTAAAAGCAGCAAACATCTCGCTGTATGTCCCACATCCAAAGTGCCAAGAGAGAGCTTGCTCTCCCTGTCTTTGAGTACTGTTTGCACTGTCCCGATTACCTCTTTGCTAACATTCTCTTCAGAGCTGCAGTGAAACCAGGAACCACGTGGAGAAGGCACCCACACTGAAAGTGCCTGGAGGGAACATTGGGGCTTCTTCTCAGTGTCTCTGACATAGGGTTTCACTGTCCCGGGAAACTCTCTGCTAACACCCTGCAGAGCGCTGTGCCCAATATACAGAAATGTCTTGCGGTATCCCCTACAGGGAAAGTGCCAGGAGGGAAAAGTGAGGATTATGCTTAGACTTTCTCGGAACTGCTTCAAATCAACTAGATATCTTTGTGCTGTAAATCTCCCAACAGCCAAACGTAAAAGCAGCAAACATCTCGCTGTATGTCCCACATCCAAAGTGCCAAGAGAGAGCTTGCTCTCCCTGTCTTTGAGTACTGTTTGCACTGTCCCGATTACCTCTTTGCTAACATTCTCTTCAGAGCTGCAGTGAAACCAGGAACCACGTGGAGAAGGCACCCACACTGAAAGTGCCTGGAAGGAACGTTGGGGCTTCTTCTCAGTGTCTCTGATATAGGGTTTCACTGTCCCGGGAAACTCTCTGCTAACACCCTGCAGAGCGCTGTGCCCAATATACAGAAATGTCTTGCGGTATCCCCTACAGGGAAAGTGCCAGGAGGGAAAAGTGAGGATTATGTTTAGACTTTCTCGGAACTGCTTCAAATCAACTAGATATCTTTGTGCTGTAAATCTCCCAACAGCCAAATGTAAAAGCAGCAAACATCTCGCTGTATGTCCCACATCCAAAGTGCCAAGAGAGTAATGTAGAGCTTGCTCTCCCTGTCTTTGAGTACTGTTTGCACTGTCCCGATTACCTCTTTGCTAACATTCTCTTCAGAGCTGCAGTGAAACCAGGAACCACGTGGAGAAGGCACCCACACTGAAAGTGCCTGGAAGGAACGTTGGGGCTTCTTCTCAGTGTCTCTGATATAGGGTTTCACTGTCCCGGGAAACTCTCTGCTAACACCCTGCAGAGCGCTGTGCCCAATATACAGAAACGTCTTGCGGTATCTCCTACAGGGAAAGTGCCAGGAGGGAAAAGTGAGGATTATGTTTAGACTTTCTCGGAACTGCTTCAAATCAACTAGATATCTTTGTGCTGTAAATCTCCCAACAGCCAAATGTAAAAGCAGCAAACATCTCGCTGTATGTCCCACATCCAAAGTGCCAAGAGAGAGCTTGCTCTCCCTGTCTTTGAGTACTGTTTGCACTGTCCCGATTACCTCTTTGCTAACATTCTCTTCAGAGCTGCAGTGAAACCAGGAACCACGTGGAGAAGGCACCCACACTGAAAGTGCCTGGAAGGAACGTTGGGGCTTCTTCTCAGTGTCTCTGATATAGGGTTTCACTGTCCCGGGAAACTCTCTGCTAACACCCTGCAGAGCGCTGTGCCCAATATACAGAAACGTCTTGCGGTATCTCCTACAGGGAAAGTGCCAGGAGGGAAAAGTGAGGATTATGTTTAGACTTTCTCGGAACTGCTTCAAATCAACTAGATATCTTTGTGCTGTAAATCTCCCAACAGCCAAATGTAAAAGCAGCAAACATCTCGCTGTATGTCCCACATCCAAAGTGCCAAGAGAGAGCTTGCTCTCCCTGTCTTTGAGTACTGTTTGCACTGTCCCGATTACCTCTTTGCTAACATTCTCTTCAGAGCTGCAGTGAAACCAGGAACCACGTGGAGAAGGCACCCACACTGAAAGTGCCTGGAGGGAACATTGGGGCTTCTTCTCAGTGTCTCTGACATAGGGTTTCACTGTCCCGGGAAAGTCTCTGCTAACACCCTGCACAGCGCTGTGCCCAATATACAGAAACGTCTTGCGGTATCCCCTACAGGGAAAGCGCCAGGAGGGAAAAGTGAGGATTATGTTTAGACTTTCTCGGAACTGCTTCAAATCAACTAGATATCTTTGTGCTGTAAATCTCCCAACAGCCAAATGTAAAAGCAGCAAACATCTCGCTGTATGTCCCACATCCAAAGTGCCAAGAGAGTAATGTAGAGCTTGCTCTCCCTGTCTTTGAGTACTGTTTGCACTGTCCCGATTACCTCTTTGCTAACATTCTCTTCAGAGCTGCAGTGAAACCAGGAACCACGTGGAGAAGGCACCCACACTGAAAGTGCCTGGAGGGAACATTGGGGCTTCTTCTCAGTGTCTCTAACATAGGGTTTCACTGTCCCGGGAAACTCTCTGCTAACACCCTGCACAGCGCTGTGCCCAATATACAGAAATGTCTTGCGGTATCCCCTACAGGGAAAGTGCCAGGAGGGAAAAGTGAGGATTATGTTTAGACTTTCTCGGAACTGCTTCAAATCAACTAGATTTCTTTGTGCTGTAAATCTCCCAACAGCCAAATGTAAAAGCAGCAAACATCTCGCTGTATGTCCCACATCCAAAGTGCCAAGAGAGAGCTTGCTCTCCCTGTCTTTGAGTACTGTTTGCACTGTCCCGATTACCTCTTTGCTAACATTCTCTTCAGAGCTGCAGTGAAACCAGGAACCACGTGGAGAAGGCACCCACACTGAAAGTGCCTGGAAGGAACGTTGGGGCTTCTTCTCAGTGTCTCTGATATAGGGTTTCACTGTCCCGGGAAACTCTCTGCTAACACCCTGCAGAGCGCTGTGCCCAATATACAGAAACGTCTTGCGGTATCTCCTACAGGGAAAGTGCCAGGAGGGAAAAGTGAGGATTATGTTTAGACTTTCTCGGAACTGCTTCAAATCAACTAGATATCTTTGTGCTGTAAATCTCCCAACAGCCAAACGCAAAAGCAGCAAACATCTCGCTGTATGTCCCACATCCAAAGTGCCAAGAGAGAGCTTGCTCTCCCTGTCTTTGAGTACTGTTTGCGCTGTCCCGATTACCTCTTTGCTAACATTCTCTTCAGAGCTGAAGTGAAACCAGGAACCACGTGGAGAAGGCACCCACACTGAAAGTGCCTGGAGGGAACATTGGGGCTTCTTCTCAGTGTCTCTGATATAGGGTTTCACTGTCCCGGGAAACTCTCTGCTAACACCCTGCACAGCGCTGTGCCCAATATACAGAAACGTCTTGCGGTATCTCCTACAGGGAAAGTGCCAGGAGGGAAAAGTGAGGATTATGTTTAGACTTTCTCGGAACTGCTTCAAATCAACTAGATATCTTTGTGCTGTAAATCTCCCAACAGCCAAATGTAAAAGCAGCAAACATCTCGCTGTATGTCCCACATCCAAAGTGCCAAGAGAGAGCTTGCTCTCCCTGTCTTTGAGTACTGTTTGCACTGTCCCGATTACCTCTTTGCTAACATTCTCTTCAGAGCTGCAGTGAAACCAGGAACCACGTGGAGAAGGCACCCACACTGAAAGTGCCTGGAGGGAACATTGGGGCTTCTTCTCAGTGTCTCTGACATAGGGTTTCACTGTCCCGGGAAAGTCTCTGCTAACACCCTGCACAGCGCTGTGCCCAATATACAGAAACGTCTTGCGGTATCCCCTACAGGGAAAGCGCCAGGAGGGAAAAGTGAGGATTATGTTTAGACTTTCTCGGAACTGCTTCAAATCAACTAGATATCTTTGTGCTGTAAATCTCCCAACAGCCAAATGTAAAAGCAGCAAACATCTCGCTGTATGTCCCACATCCAAAGTGCCAAGAGAGTAATGTAGAGCTTGCTCTCCCTGTCTTTGAGTACTGTTTGCACTGTCCCGATTACCTCTTTGCTAACATTCTCTTCAGAGCTGCAGTGAAACCAGGAACCACGTGGAGAAGGCACCCACACTGAAAGTGCCTGGAGGGAACATTGGGGCTTCTTCTCAGTGTCTCTGACATAGGGTTTCACTGTCCCGGGAAACTCTCTGCTAACACCCTGCACAGCGCTGTGCCCAATATACAGAAATGTCTTGCAGTATCCCCTACAGGGAAAGTGCCAGGAGGGAAAAGTGAGGATTATGTTTAGACTTTCTCGGAACTGCTTCAAATCAACTAGATTTCTTTGTGCTGTAAATCTCCCAACAGCCAAATGTAAAAGCAGCAAACATCTCGCTGTATGTCCCACATCCAAAGTGCCAAGAGAGTAATGTAGAGCTTGCTCTCCCTGTTTTTGAGTACTGTTTGCACTGTCCCGATTACCTCTTTGCTAACATTCTCTTCAGAGCTGCAGTGAAACCAGGAACCACGTGGAGAAGGCACCCACACTGAAAGTGCCTGGAGGGAACATTGGGGCTTCTTCTCAGTGTCTCTGATATAGGGTTTCACTGTCCCGGGAAACTCTCTGCTAACACCCTGCAGAGCGCTGTGCCCAATATACAGAAACGTCTTGCGGTATCCCCTACAGGGAAAGTGCCAGGAGGGAAAAGTGAGGATTATGCTTAGACTTTCTCGGAACTGCTTCAAATCAACTAGATATCTTTGTGCTGTAAATCTCCCAACAGCCAAATGTAAAAGCAGCAAACATCTCGCTGTATGTCCCACATCCAAAGTGCCAAGAGAGAGCTTGCTCTCCCTGTCTTTGAGTACTGTTTGCACTGTCCCGATTACCTCTTTGCTAACATTCTCTTCAGAGCTGCAGTGAAACCAGGAACCACGTGGAGAAGGCACCCACACTGAAAGTGCCTGGAGGGAACATTGGGGCTTCTTCTCAGTGTCTCTGATATAGGGTTTCACTGTCCCGGGAAACTCTCTGCTAACACCCTGCAGAGCGCTGTGCCCAATATACAGAAACGTCTTGCGGTATCTCCTACAGGGAAAGTGCCAGGAGGGAAAAGTGAGGATTATGTTTAGACTTTCTCGGAACTGCTTCAAATCAACTAGATATCTTTGTGCTGTAAATCTCCCAACAGCCAAATGTAAAAGCAGCAAACATCTCGCTGTATGTCCCACATCCAAAGTGCCAAGAGAGAGCTTGCTCTCCCTGTCTTTGAGTACTGTTTGCACTGTCCCGATTACCTCTTTGCTAACATTCTCTTCAGAGCTGCAGTGAAACCAGGAACCACGTGGAGAAGGCACCCACACTGAAAGTGCCTGGAAGGAACGTTGGGGCTTCTTCTCAGTGTCTCTGATATAGGGTTTCACTGTCCCGGGAAACTCTCTGCTAACACCCTGCAGAGCGCTGTGCCCAATATACAGAAACGTCTTGCGGTATCTCCTACAGGGAAAGTGCCAGGAGGGAAAAGTGAGGATTATGTTTAGACTTTCTCGGAACTGCTTCAAATCAACTAGATATCTTTGTGCTGTAAATCTCCCAACAGCCAAACGCAAAAGCAGCAAACATCTCGCTGTATGTCCCACATCCAAAGTGCCAAGAGAGAGCTTGCTCTCCCTGTCTTTGAGTACTGTTTGCACTGTCCCGATTACCTCTTTGCTAACATTCTCTTCAGAGCTGCAGTGAAACCAGGAACCACGTGGAGAAGGCACCCACACTGAAAGTGCCTGGAAGGAACGTTGGGGCTTCTTCTCAGTGTCTCTGATATAGGGTTTCACTGTCCCGGGAAACTCTCTGCTAACACCCTGCAGAGCGCTGTGCCCAATATACAGAAACGTCTTGCGGTATCTCCTACAGGGAAAGTGCCAGGAGGGAAAAGTGAGGATTATGTTTAGACTTTCTCGGAACTGCTTCAAATCAACTAGATATCTTTGTGCTGTAAATCTCCCAACAGCCAAACGCAAAAGCAGCAAACATCTCGCTGTATGTCCCACATCCAAAGTGCCAAGAGAGAGCTTGCTCTCCCTGTCTTTGAGTACTGTTTGCGCTGTCCCGATTACCTCTTTGCTAACATTCTCTTCAGAGCTGCAGTGAAACCAGGAACCACGTGGAGAAGCCACCCACACTGAAAGTGCCTGGAGGGAACATTGGGGCTTCTTCTCAGTGTCTCTGATATAGGGTTTCACTGTCCCGGGAAACTCTCTGCTAACACCCTGCACAGCGCTGTGCCCAATATACAGAAATGTCTTGCGGTATCCCCTACAGGGAAAGTGCCAGGAGGGAAAAGTGAGGATTATGTTTAGACTTTCTCGGAACTGCTTCAAATCAACTAGATATCTTTGTGCTGTAAATCTCCCAACAGCCAAACGTAAAAGCAGCAAACATCTCGCTGTATGTCCCACATCCAAAGTGCCAAGAGAGTAATGTAGAGCTTGCTCTCCCTGTCTTTGAGTACTGTTTGCACTGTCCCGATTACCTCTTTGCTAACATTCTCTTCAGAGCTGCAGTGAAACCAGGAACCACGTGGAGAAGGCACCCACACTGAAAGTGCCTGGAGGGAACATTGGGGCTTCTTCTCAGTGTCTCTGATATAGGGTTTCACTGTCCCGGGAAACTCTCTGCTAACACCCTGCACAGCGCTGTGCCCAATATACAGAAACGTCTTGCGGTATCTCCTACAGGGAAAGTGCCAGGAGGGAAAAGTGAGGATTATGTTTAGACTTTCTCGGAACTGCTTCAAATCAACTAGATATCTTTGTGCTGTAAATCTCCCAACAGCCAAATGTAAAAGCAGCAAACATCTCGCTGTATGTCCCACATCCAAAGTGCCAAGAGAGAGCTTGCTCTCCCTGTCTTTGAGTACTGTTTGCACTGTCCCGATTACCTCTTTGCTAACATTCTCTTCAGAGCTGCAGTGAAACCAGGAACCACGTGGAGAAGGCACCCACACTGAAAGTGCCTGGAGGGAACATTGGGGCTTCTTCTCAGTGTCTCTGACATAGGGTTTCACTGTCCCGGGAAAGTCTCTGCTAACACCCTGCACAGCGCTGTGCCCAATATACAGAAACGTCTTGCGGTATCCCCTACAGGGAAAGCGCCAGGAGGGAAAAGTGAGGATTATGTTTAGACTTTCTCGGAACTGCTTCAAATCAACTAGATATCTTTGTGCTGTAAATCTCCCAACAGCCAAATGTAAAAGCAGCAAACATCTCGCTGTATGTCCCACATCCAAAGTGCCAAGAGAGTAATGTAGAGCTTGCTCTCCCTGTCTTTGAGTACTGTTTGCACTGTCCCGATTACCTCTTTGCTAACATTCTCTTCAGAGCTGCAGTGAAACCAGGAACCACGTGGAGAAGGCACCCACACTGAAAGTGCCTGGAGGGAACATTGGGGCTTCTTCTCAGTGTCTCTGACATAGGGTTTCACTGTCCCGGGAAACTCTCTGCTAACACCCTGCACAGCGCTGTGCCCAATATACAGAAATGTCTTGCGGTATCCCCTACAGGGAAAGTGCCAGGAGGGAAAAGTGAGGATTATGTTTAGACTTTCTCGGAACTGCTTCAAATCAACTAGATTTCTTTGTGCTGTAAATCTCCCAACAGCCAAATGTAAAAGCAGCAAACATCTCGCTGTATGTCCCACATCCAAAGTGCCAAGAGAGTAATGTAGAGCTTGCTCTCCCTGTTTTTGAGTACTGTTTGCACTGTCCCGATTACCTCTTTGCTAACATTCTCTTCAGAGCTGCAGTGAAACCAGGAACCACGTGGAGAAGGCACCCACACTGAAAGTGCCTGGAGGGAACATTGGGGCTTCTTCTCAGTGTCTCTGATATAGGGTTTCACTGTCCCGGGAAACTCTCTGCTAACACCCTGCAGAGCGCTGTGCCCAATATACAGAAACGTCTTGCGGTATCCCCTACAGGGAAAGTGCCAGGAGGGAAAAGTGAGGATTATGCTTAGACTTTCTCGGAACTGCTTCAAATCAACTAGATATCTTTGTGCTGTAAATCTCCCAACAGCCAAATGTAAAAGCAGCAAACATCTCGCTGTATGTCCCACATCCAAAGTGCCAAGAGAGAGCTTGCTCTCCCTGTCTTTGAGTACTGTTTGCACTGTCCCGATTACCTCTTTGCTAACATTCTCTTCAGAGCTGCAGTGAAACCAGGAACCACGTGGAGAAGGCACCCACACTGAAAGTGCCTGGAGGGAACATTGGGGCTTCTTCTCAGTGTCTCTGATATAGGGTTTCACTGTCCCGGGAAACTCTCTGCTAACACCCTGCAGAGCGCTGTGCCCAATATACAGAAACGTCTTGCGGTATCTCCTACAGGGAAAGTGCCAGGAGGGAAAAGTGAGGATTATGTTTAGACTTTCTCGGAACTGCTTCAAATCAACTAGATATCTTTGTGCTGTAAATCTCCCAACAGCCAAATGTAAAAGCAGCAAACATCTCGCTGTATGTCCCACATCCAAAGTGCCAAGAGAGAGCTTGCTCTCCCTGTCTTTGAGTACTGTTTGCACTGTCCCGATTACCTCTTTGCTAACATTCTCTTCAGAGCTGCAGTGAAACCAGGAACCACGTGGAGAAGGCACCCACACTGAAAGTGCCTGGAAGGAACGTTGGGGCTTCTTCTCAGTGTCTCTGATATAGGGTTTCACTGTCCCGGGAAACTCTCTGCTAACACCCTGCAGAGCGCTGTGCCCAATATACAGAAACGTCTTGCGGTATCTCCTACAGGGAAAGTGCCAGGAGGGAAAAGTGAGGATTATGTTTAGACTTTCTCGGAACTGCTTCAAATCAACTAGATATCTTTGTGCTGTAAATCTCCCAACAGCCAAACGCAAAAGCAGCAAACATCTCGCTGTATGTCCCACATCCAAAGTGCCAAGAGAGAGCTTGCTCTCCCTGTCTTTGAGTACTGTTTGCACTGTCCCGATTACCTCTTTGCTAACATTCTCTTCAGAGCTGCAGTGAAACCAGGAACCACGTGGAGAAGGCACCCACACTGAAAGTGCCTGGAAGGAACGTTGGGGCTTCTTCTCAGTGTCTCTGATATAGGGTTTCACTGTCCCGGGAAAGTCTCTGCTAACACCCTGCAGAGCGCTGTGCCCAATATACAGAAACGTCTTGCGGTATCTCCTACAGGGAAAGTGCCAGGAGGGAAAAGTGAGGATTATGTTTAGACTTTCTCGGAACTGCTTCAAATCAACTAGATATCTTTGTGCTGTAAATCTCCCAACAGCCAAACGCAAAAGCAGCAAACATCTCGCTGTATGTCCCACATCCAAAGTGCCAAGAGAGTAATGTAGAGCTTGCTCTCCCTGTCTTTGAGTACTGTTTGCACTGTCCCGATTACCTCTTTGCTAACATTCTCTTCAGAGCTGCAGTGAAACCAGGAACCACGTGGAGAAGGCACCCACACTGAAAGTGCCTGGAGGGAACATTGGGGCTTCTTCTCAGTGTCTCTGATATAGGGTTTCACTGTCCCGGGAAACTCTCTGCTAACACCCTGCACAGCGCTGTGCCCAATATACAGAAACGTCTTGCGGTATCTCCTACAGGGAAAGTGCCAGGAGGGAAAAGTGAGGATTATGTTTAGACTTTCTCGGAACTGCTTCAAATCAACTAGATATCTTTGTGCTGTAAATCTCCCAACAGCCAAATGTAAAAGCAGCAAACATCTCGCTGTATGTCCCACATCCAAAGTGCCAAGAGAGAGCTTGCTCTCCCTGTCTTTGAGTACTGTTTGCACTGTCCCGATTACCTCTTTGCTAACATTCTCTTCAGAGCTGCAGTGAAACCAGGAACCACGTGGAGAAGGCACCCACACTGAAAGTGCCTGGAGGGAACATTGGGGCTTCTTCTCAGTGTCTCTGACATAGGGTTTCACTGTCCCGGGAAAGTCTCTGCTAACACCCTGCACAGCGCTGTGCCCAATATACAGAAACGTCTTGCGGTATCCCCTACAGGGAAAGCGCCAGGAGGGAAAAGTGAGGATTATGTTTAGACTTTCTCGGAACTGCTTCAAATCAACTAGATATCTTTGTGCTGTAAATCTCCCAACAGCCAAATGTAAAAGCAGCAAACATCTCGCTGTATGTCCCACATCCAAAGTGCCAAGAGAGTAATGTAGAGCTTGCTCTCCCTGTCTTTGAGTACTGTTTGCACTGTCCCGATTACCTCTTTGCTAACATTCTCTTCAGAGCTGCAGTGAAACCAGGAACCACGTGGAGAAGGCACCCACACTGAAAGTGCCTGGAGGGAACATTGGGGCTTCTTCTCAGTGTCTCTGACATAGGGTTTCACTGTCCCGGGAAACTCTCTGCTAACACCCTGCACAGCGCTGTGCCCAATATACAGAAATGTCTTGCGGTATCCCCTACAGGGAAAGTGCCAGGAGGGAAAAGTGAGGATTATGTTTAGACTTTCTCGGAACTGCTTCAAATCAACTAGATTTCTTTGTGCTGTAAATCTCCCAACAGCCAAATGTAAAAGCAGCAAACATCTCGCTGTATGTCCCACATCCAAAGTGCCAAGAGAGTAATGTAGAGCTTGCTCTCCCTGTTTTTGAGTACTGTTTGCACTGTCCCGATTACCTCTTTGCTAACATTCTCTTCAGAGCTGCAGTGAAACCAGGAACCACGTGGAGAAGGCACCCACACTGAAAGTGCCTGGAGGGAACATTGGGGCTTCTTCTCAGTGTCTCTGATATAGGGTTTCACTGTCCCGGGAAACTCTCTGCTAACACCCTGCAGAGCGCTGTGCCCAATATACAGAAACGTCTTGCGGTATCCCCTACAGGGAAAGTGCCAGGAGGGAAAAGTGAGGATTATGCTTAGACTTTCTCGGAACTGCTTCAAATCAACTAGATATCTTTGTGCTGTAAATCTCCCAACAGCCAAATGTAAAAGCAGCAAACATCTCGCTGTATGTCCCACATCCAAAGTGCCAAGAGAGAGCTTGCTCTCCCTGTCTTTGAGTACTGTTTGCACTGTCCCGATTACCTCTTTGCTAACATTCTCTTCAGAGCTGCAGTGAAACCAGGAACCACGTGGAGAAGGCACCCACACTGAAAGTGCCTGGAGGGAACATTGGGGCTTCTTCTCAGTGTCTCTGATATAGGGTTTCACTGTCCCGGGAAACTCTCTGCTAACACCCTGCAGAGCGCTGTGCCCAATATACAGAAACGTCTTGCGGTATCTCCTACAGGGAAAGTGCCAGGAGGGAAAAGTGAGGATTATGTTTAGACTTTCTCGGAACTGCTTCAAATCAACTAGATATCTTTGTGCTGTAAATCTCCCAACAGCCAAATGTAAAAGCAGCAAACATCTCGCTGTATGTCCCACATCCAAAGTGCCAAGAGAGAGCTTGCTCTCCCTGTCTTTGAGTACTGTTTGCACTGTCCCGATTACCTCTTTGCTAACATTCTCTTCAGAGCTGCAGTGAAACCAGGAACCACGTGGAGAAGGCACCCACACTGAAAGTGCCTGGAAGGAACGTTGGGGCTTCTTCTCAGTGTCTCTGATATAGGGTTTCACTGTCCCGGGAAACTCTCTGCTAACACCCTGCAGAGCGCTGTGCCCAATATACAGAAACGTCTTGCGGTATCTCCTACAGGGAAAGTGCCAGGAGGGAAAAGTGAGGATTATGTTTAGACTTTCTCGGAACTGCTTCAAATCAACTAGATATCTTTGTGCTGTAAATCTCCCAACAGCCAAACGCAAAAGCAGCAAACATCTCGCTGTATGTCCCACATCCAAAGTGCCAAGAGAGAGCTTGCTCTCCCTGTCTTTGAGTACTGTTTGCACTGTCCCGATTACCTCTTTGCTAACATTCTCTTCAGAGCTGCAGTGAAACCAGGAACCACGTGGAGAAGGCACCCACACTGAAAGTGCCTGGAAGGAACGTTGGGGCTTCTTCTCAGTGTCTCTGATATAGGGTTTCACTGTCCCGGGAAAGTCTCTGCTAACACCCTGCAGAGCGCTGTGCCCAATATACAGAAACGTCTTGCGGTATCTCCTACAGGGAAAGTGCCAGGAGGGAAAAGTGAGGATTATGTTTAGACTTTCTCGGAACTGCTTCAAATCAACTAGATATCTTTGTGCTGTAAATCTCCCAACAGCCAAACGCAAAAGCAGCAAACATCTCGCTGTATGTCCCACATCCAAAGTGCCAAGAGAGAGCTTGCTCTCCCTGTCTTTGAGTACTGTTTGCACTGTCCCGATTACCTCTTTGCTAACATTCTCTTCAGAGCTGCAGTGAAACCAGGAACCACGTGGAGAAGGCACCCACACTGAAAGTGCCTGGAGGGAACATTGGGGCTTCTTCTCAGTGTCTCTGATATAGGGTTTCACTGTCCCGGGAAACTCTTTGCTAACACCCTGCAGAGCGCTGTGCCCAATATACAGAAACGTCTTGCGGTATCTCCTACAGGGAAAGTGCCAGGAGGGAAAAGTGAGGATTATGTTTAGACTTTCTCGGAACTGCTTCAAATCAACTAGATATCTTTGTGCTGTAAATCTCCCAACAGCCAAATGTAAAAGCAGCAAACATCTCGCTGTATGTCCCACATCCAAAGTGCCAAGAGAGAGCTTGCTCTCCCTGTCTTTGAGTACTGTTTGCACTGTCCCGATTACCTCTTTGCTAACATTCTCTTCAGAGCTGCAGTGAAACCAGGAACCACGTGGAGAAGGCACCCACACTGAAAGTGCCTGGAAGGAACGTTGGGGCTTCTTCTCAGTGTCTCTGATATAGGGTTTCACTGTCCCGGGAAACTCTCTGCTAACACCCTGCAGAGCGCTGTGCCCAATATACAGAAACGTCTTGCGGTATCTCCTACAGGGAAAGTGCCAGGAGGGAAAAGTGAGGATTATGTTTAGACTTTCTCGGAACTGCTTCAAATCAACTAGATATCTTTGTGCTGTAAATCTCCCAACAGCCAAACGCAAAAGCAGCAAACATCTCGCTGTATGTCCCACATCCAAAGTGCCAAGAGAGAGCTTGCTCTCCCTGTCTTTGAGTACTGTTTGCGCTGTCCCGATTACCTCTTTGCTAACATTCTCTTCAGAGCTGCAGTGAAACCAGGAACCACGTGGAGAAGCCACCCACACTGAAAGTGCCTGGAGGGAACATTGGGGCTTCTTCTCAGTGTCTCTGATATAGGGTTTCACTGTCCCGGGAAACTCTCTGCTAACACCCTGCACAGCGCTGTGCCCAATATACAGAAATGTCTTGCGGTATCCCCTACAGGGAAAGTGCCAGGAGGGAAAAGTGAGGATTATGTTTAGACTTTCTCGGAACTGCTTCAAATCAACTAGATATCTTTGTGCTGTAAATCTCCCAACAGCCAAACGTAAAAGCAGCAAACATCTCGCTGTATGTCCCACATCCAAAGTGCCAAGAGAGTAATGTAGAGCTTGCTCTCCCTGTCTTTGAGTACTGTTTGCACTGTCCCGATTACCTCTTTGCTAACATTCTCTTCAGAGCTGCAGTGAAACCAGGAACCACGTGGAGAAGGCACCCACACTGAAAGTGCCTGGAGGGAACATTGGGGCTTCTTCTCAGTGTCTCTGATATAGGGTTTCACTGTCCCGGGAAACTCTCTGCTAACACCCTGCAGAGCGCTGTGCCCAATATACAGAAACGTCTTGCGGTATCTCCTACAGGGAAAGTGCCAGGAGGGAAAAGTGAGGATTATGTTTAGACTTTCTCGGAACTGCTTCAAATCAACTAGATATCTTTGTGCTGTAAATCTCCCAACAGCCAAATGTAAAAGCAGCAAACATCTCGCTGTATGTCCCACATCCAAAGTGCCAAGAGAGAGCTTGCTCTCCCTGTCTTTGAGTACTGTTTGCACTGTCCCGATTACCTCTTTGCTAACATTCTCTTCAGAGCTGCAGTGAAACCAGGAACCACGTGGAGAAGGCACCCACACTGAAAGTGCCTGGAGGGAACATTGGGGCTTCTTCTCAGTGTCTCTGACATAGGGTTTCACTGTCCCGGGAAAGTCTCTGCTAACACCCTGCACAGCGCTGTGCCCAATATACAGAAACGTCTTGCGGTATCCCCTACAGGGAAAGCGCCAGGAGGGAAAAGTGAGGATTATGTTTAGACTTTCTCGGAACTGCTTCAAATCAACTAGATATCTTTGTGCTGTAAATCTCCCAACAGCCAAATGTAAAAGCAGCAAACATCTCGCTGTATGTCCCACATCCAAAGTGCCAAGAGAGTAATGTAGAGCTTGCTCTCCCTGTCTTTGAGTACTGTTTGCACTGTCCCGATTACCTCTTTGCTAACATTCTCTTCAGAGCTGCAGTGAAACCAGGAACCACGTGGAGAAGGCACCCACACTGAAAGTGCCTGGAGGGAACATTGGGGCTTCTTCTCAGTGTCTCTGACATAGGGTTTCACTGTCCCGGGAAACTCTCTGCTAACACCCTGCAGAGCGCTGTGCCCAATATACAGAAATGTCTTGCGGTATCCCCTACAGGGAAAGTGCCAGGAGGGAAAAGTGAGGATTATGTTTAGACTTTCTCGGAACTGCTTCAAATCAACTAGATATCTTTGTGCTGTAAATCTCCCAACAGCCAAATGTAAAAGCAGCAAACATCTCGCTGTATGTCCCACATCCAAAGTGCCAAGAGAGAGCTTGCTCTCCCTGTCTTTGAGTACTGTTTGCACTGTCCCGATTACCTCTTTGCTAACATTCTCTTCAGAGCTGCAGTGAAACCAGGAACCACGTGGAGAAGGCACCCACACTGAAAGTGCCTGGAAGGAACGTTGGGGCTTCTTCTCAGTGTCTCTGATATAGGGTTTCACTGTCCCGGGAAACTCTCTGCTAACACCCTGCAGAGCGCTGTGCCCAATATACAGAAACGTCTTGCGGTATCTCCTACAGGGAAAGTGCCAGGAGGGAAAAGTGAGGATTATGTTTAGACTTTCTCGGAACTGCTTCAAATCAACTAGATATCTTTGTGCTGTAAATCTCCCAACAGCCAAACGCAAAAGCAGCAAACATCTCGCTGTATGTCCCACATCCAAAGTGCCAAGAGAGAGCTTGCTCTCCCTGTCTTTGAGTACTGTTTGCACTGTCCCGATTACCTCTTTGCTAACATTCTCTTCAGAGCTGCAGTGAAACCAGGAACCACGTGGAGAAGGCACCCACACTGAAAGTGCCTGGAGGGAACATTGGGGCTTCTTCTCAGTGTCTCTGATATAGGGTTTCACTGTCCCGGGAAACTCTCTGCTAACACCCTGCAGAGCGCTGTGCCCAATATACAGAAACGTCTTGCGGTATCTCCTACAGGGAAAGTGCCAGGAGGGAAAAGTGAGGATTATGCTTAGACTTTCTCGGAACTGCTTCAAATCAACTAGATATCTTTGTGCTGTAAATCTCCCAACAGCCAAATGTAAAAGCAGCAAACATCTCGCTGTATGTCCCACATCCAAAGTGCCAAGAGAGAGCTTGCTCTCCCTGTCTTTGAGTACTGTTTGCACTGTCCCGATTACCTCTTTGCTAACATTCTCTTCAGAGCTGCAGTGAAACCAGGAACCACGTGGAGAAGGCACCCACACTGAAAGTGCCTGGAGGGAACATTGGGGCTTCTTCTCAGTGTCTCTGATATAGGGTTTCACTGTCCCGGGAAACTCTCTGCTAACACCCTGCAGAGCGCTGTGCCCAATATACAGAAACGTCTTGCGGTATCTCCTACAGGGAAAGTGCCAGGAGGGAAAAGTGAGGATTATGTTTAGACTTTCTCGGAACTGCTTCAAATCAACTAGATATCTTTGTGCTGTAAATCTCCCAACAGCCAAATGTAAAAGCAGCAAACATCTCGCTGTATGTCCCACATCCAAAGTGCCAAGAGAGAGCTTGCTCTCCCTGTCTTTGAGTACTGTTTGCACTGTCCCGATTACCTCTTTGCTAACATTCTCTTCAGAGCTGCAGTGAAACCAGGAACCACGTGGAGAAGGCACCCACACTGAAAGTGCCTGGAAGGAACGTTGGGGCTTCTTCTCAGTGTCTCTGATATAGGGTTTCACTGTCCCGGGAAACTCTCTGCTAACACCCTGCAGAGCGCTGTGCCCAATATACAGAAACGTCTTGCGGTATCTCCTACAGGGAAAGTGCCAGGAGGGAAAAGTGAGGATTATGTTTAGACTTTCTCGGAACTGCTTCAAATCAACTAGATATCTTTGTGCTGTAAATCTCCCAACAGCCAAACGCAAAAGCAGCAAACATCTCGCTGTATGTCCCACATCCAAAGTGCCAAGAGAGAGCTTGCTCTCCCTGTCTTTGAGTACTGTTTGCACTGTCCCGATTACCTCTTTGCTAACATTCTCTTCAGAGCTGCAGTGAAACCAGGAACCACGTGGAGAAGCCACCCACACTGAAAGTGCCTGGAAGGAACGTTGGGGCTTCTTCTCAGTGTCTCTGATATAGGGTTTCACTGTCCCGGGAAAGTCTCTGCTAACACCCTGCAGAGCGCTGTGCCCAATATACAGAAACGTCTTGCGGTATCTCCTACAGGGAAAGTGCCAGGAGGGAAAAGTGAGGATTATGTTTAGACTTTCTCGGAACTGCTTCAAATCAACTAGATATCTTTGTGCTGTAAATCTCCCAACAGCCAAACGCAAAAGCAGCAAACATCTCGCTGTATGTCCCACATCCAAAGTGCCAAGAGAGAGCTTGCTCTCCCTGTCTTTGAGTACTGTTTGCACTGTCCCGATTACCTCTTTGCTAACATTCTCTTCAGAGCTGCAGTGAAACCAGGAACCACGTGGAGAAGGCACCCACACTGAAAGTGCCTGGAGGGAACATTGGGGCTTCTTCTCAGTGTCTCTGATATAGGGTTTCACTGTCCCGGGAAACTCTTTGCTAACACCCTGCAGAGCGCTGTGCCCAATATACAGAAACGTCTTGCGGTATCTCCTACAGGGAAAGTGCCAGGAGGGAAAAGTGAGGATTATGTTTAGACTTTCTCGGAACTGCTTCAAATCAACTAGATATCTTTGTGCTGTAAATCTCCCAACAGCCAAACGTAAAAGCAGCAAACATCTCGCTGTATGTCCCACATCCAAAGTGCCAAGAGAGTAATGTAGAGCTTGCTCTCCCTGTCTTTGAGTACTGTTTGCACTGTCCCGATTACCTCTTTGCTAACATTCTCTTCAGAGCTGCAGTGAAACCAGGAACCACGTGGAGAAGGCACCCACACTGAAAGTGCCTGGAGGGAACATTGGGGCTTCTTCTCAGTGTCTCTGATATAGGGTTTCACTGTCCCGGGAAACTCTCTGCTAACACCCTGCAGAGCGCTGTGCCCAATATACAGAAACGTCTTGCGGTATCTCCTACAGGGAAAGTGCCAGGAGGGAAAAGTGAGGATTATGTTTAGACTTTCTCGGAACTGCTTCAAATCAACTAGATATCTTTGTGCTGTAAATCTCCCAACAGCCAAATGTAAAAGCAGCAAACATCTCGCTGTATGTCCCACATCCAAAGTGCCAAGAGAGAGCTTGCTCTCCCTGTCTTTGAGTACTGTTTGCACTGTCCCGATTACCTCTTTGCTAACATTCTCTTCAGAGCTGCAGTGAAACCAGGAACCACGTGGAGAAGGCACCCACACTGAAAGTGCCTGGAGGGAACATTGGGGCTTCTTCTCAGTGTCTCTGACATAGGGTTTCACTGTCCCGGGAAAGTCTCTGCTAACACCCTGCACAGCGCTGTGCCCAATATACAGAAACGTCTTGCGGTATCCCCTACAGGGAAAGCGCCAGGAGGGAAAAGTGAGGATTATGTTTAGACTTTCTCGGAACTGCTTCAAATCAACTAGATATCTTTGTGCTGTAAATCTCCCAACAGCCAAATGTAAAAGCAGCAAACATCTCGCTGTATGTCCCACATCCAAAGTGCCAAGAGAGTAATGTAGAGCTTGCTCTCCCTGTCTTTGAGTACTGTTTGCACTGTCCCGATTACCTCTTTGCTAACATTCTCTTCAGAGCTGCAGTGAAACCAGGAACCACGTGGAGAAGGCACCCACACTGAAAGTGCCTGGAGGGAACATTGGGGCTTCTTCTCAGTGTCTCTGACATAGGGTTTCACTGTCCCGGGAAACTCTCTGCTAACACCCTGCAGAGCGCTGTGCCCAATATACAGAAATGTCTTGCGGTATCCCCTACAGGGAAAGTGCCAGGAGGGAAAAGTGAGGATTATGTTTAGACTTTCTCGGAACTGCTTCAAATCAACTAGATATCTTTGTGCTGTAAATCTCCCAACAGCCAAATGTAAAAGCAGCAAACATCTCGCTGTATGTCCCACATCCAAAGTGCCAAGAGAGAGCTTGCTCTCCCTGTCTTTGAGTACTGTTTGCACTGTCCCGATTACCTCTTTGCTAACATTCTCTTCAGAGCTGCAGTGAAACCAGGAACCACGTGGAGAAGGCACCCACACTGAAAGTGCCTGGAAGGAACGTTGGGGCTTCTTCTCAGTGTCTCTGATATAGGGTTTCACTGTCCCGGGAAACTCTCTGCTAACACCCTGCAGAGCGCTGTGCCCAATATACAGAAACGTCTTGCGGTATCTCCTACAGGGAAAGTGCCAGGAGGGAAAAGTGAGGATTATGTTTAGACTTTCTCGGAACTGCTTCAAATCAACTAGATATCTTTGTGCTGTAAATCTCCCAACAGCCAAACGCAAAAGCAGCAAACATCTCGCTGTATGTCCCACATCCAAAGTGCCAAGAGAGAGCTTGCTCTCCCTGTCTTTGAGTACTGTTTGCACTGTCCCGATTACCTCTTTGCTAACATTCTCTTCAGAGCTGCAGTGAAACCAGGAACCACGTGGAGAAGGCACCCACACTGAAAGTGCCTGGAAGGAACGTTGGGGCTTCTTCTCAGTGTCTCTGATATAGGGTTTCACTGTCCCGGGAAAGTCTCTGCTAACACCCTGCAGAGCGCTGTGCCCAATATACAGAAACGTCTTGCGGTATCTCCTACAGGGAAAGTGCCAGGAGGGAAAAGTGAGGATTATGTTTAGACTTTCTCGGAACTGCTTCAAATCAACTAGATATCTTTGTGCTGTAAATCTCCCAACAGCCAAACGCAAAAGCAGCAAACATCTCGCTGTATGTCCCACATCCAAAGTGCCAAGAGAGAGCTTGCTCTCCCTGTCTTTGAGTACTGTTTGCACTGTCCCGATTACCTCTTTGCTAACATTCTCTTCAGAGCTGCAGTGAAACCAGGAACCACGTGGAGAAGGCACCCACACTGAAAGTGCCTGGAGGGAACATTGGGGCTTCTTCTCAGTGTCTCTGATATAGGGTTTCACTGTCCCGGGAAACTCTTTGCTAACACCCTGCAGAGCGCTGTGCCCAATATACAGAAACGTCTTGCGGTATCTCCTACAGGGAAAGTGCCAGGAGGGAAAAGTGAGGATTATGTTTAGACTTTCTCGGAACTGCTTCAAATCAACTAGATATCTTTGTGCTGTAAATCTCCCAACAGCCAAATGTAAAAGCAGCAAACATCTCGCTGTATGTCCCACATCCAAAGTGCCAAGAGAGAGCTTGCTCTCCCTGTCTTTGAGTACTGTTTGCACTGTCCCGATTACCTCTTTGCTAACATTCTCTTCAGAGCTGCAGTGAAACCAGGAACCACGTGGAGAAGGCACCCACACTGAAAGTGCCTGGAAGGAACGTTGGGGCTTCTTCTCAGTGTCTCTGATATAGGGTTTCACTGTCCCGGGAAACTCTCTGCTAACACCCTGCAGAGCGCTGTGCCCAATATACAGAAACGTCTTGCGGTATCTCCTACAGGGAAAGTGCCAGGAGGGAAAAGTGAGGATTATGTTTAGACTTTCTCGGAACTGCTTCAAATCAACTAGATATCTTTGTGCTGTAAATCTCCCAACAGCCAAACGCAAAAGCAGCAAACATCTCGCTGTATGTCCCACATCCAAAGTGCCAAGAGAGAGCTTGCTCTCCCTGTCTTTGAGTACTGTTTGCGCTGTCCCGATTACCTCTTTGCTAACATTCTCTTCAGAGCTGCAGTGAAACCAGGAACCACGTGGAGAAGCCACCCACACTGAAAGTGCCTGGAGGGAACATTGGGGCTTCTTCTCAGTGTCTCTGATATAGGGTTTCACTGTCCCGGGAAACTCTCTGCTAACACCCTGCACAGCGCTGTGCCCAATATACAGAAATGTCTTGCGGTATCCCCTACAGGGAAAGTGCCAGGAGGGAAAAGTGAGGATTATGTTTAGACTTTCTCGGAACTGCTTCAAATCAACTAGATATCTTTGTGCTGTAAATCTCCCAACAGCCAAACGTAAAAGCAGCAAACATCTCGCTGTATGTCCCACATCCAAAGTGCCAAGAGAGTAATGTAGAGCTTGCTCTCCCTGTCTTTGAGTACTGTTTGCACTGTCCCGATTACCTCTTTGCTAACATTCTCTTCAGAGCTGCAGTGAAACCAGGAACCACGTGGAGAAGGCACCCACACTGAAAGTGCCTGGAGGGAACATT
This sequence comes from Chroicocephalus ridibundus, assembly GCF_963924245.1. Lineage (NCBI taxonomy): Eukaryota > Metazoa > Chordata > Aves > Charadriiformes > Laridae > Chroicocephalus > Chroicocephalus ridibundus. Next base: position 293,613 of record NW_026961492.1, on the reverse strand, counting down.
GGGGCTTCTTCTCAGTGTCTCTGATATAGGGTTTCACTGTCCCGGGAAACTCTCTGCTAACACCCTGCAGAGCGCTGTGCCCAATATACAGAAACGTCTTGCGGTATCTCCTACAGGGAAAGTGCCAGGAGGGAAAAGTGAGGATTATGTTTAGACTTTCTCGGAACTGCTTCAAATCAACTAGATATCTTTGTGCTGTAAATCTCCCAACAGCCAAATGTAAAAGCAGCAAACATCTCGCTGTATGTCCCACATCCAAAGTGCCAAGAGAGAGCTTGCTCTCCCTGTCTTTGAGTACTGTTTGCACTGTCCCGATTACCTCTTTGCTAACATTCTCTTCAGAGCTGCAGTGAAACCAGGAACCACGTGGAGAAGGCACCCACACTGAAAGTGCCTGGAGGGAACATTGGGGCTTCTTCTCAGTGTCTCTGACATAGGGTTTCACTGTCCCGGGAAAGTCTCTGCTAACACCCTGCACAGCGCTGTGCCCAATATACAGAAACGTCTTGCGGTATCCCCTACAGGGAAAGCGCCAGGAGGGAAAAGTGAGGATTATGTTTAGACTTTCTCGGAACTGCTTCAAATCAACTAGATATCTTTGTGCTGTAAATCTCCCAACAGCCAAATGTAAAAGCAGCAAACATCTCGCTGTATGTCCCACATCCAAAGTGCCAAGAGAGTAATGTAGAGCTTGCTCTCCCTGTCTTTGAGTACTGTTTGCACTGTCCCGATTACCTCTTTGCTAACATTCTCTTCAGAGCTGCAGTGAAACCAGGAACCACGTGGAGAAGGCACCCACACTGAAAGTGCCTGGAGGGAACATTGGGGCTTCTTCTCAGTGTCTCTGACATAGGGTTTCACTGTCCCGGGAAACTCTCTGCTAACACCCTGCACAGCGCTGTGCCCAATATACAGAAATGTCTTGCGGTATCCCCTACAGGGAAAGTGCCAGGAGGGAAAAGTGAGGATTATGTTTAGACTTTCTCGGAACTGCTTCAAATCAACTAGATATCTTTGTGCTGTAAATCTCCCAACAGCCAAATGTAAAAGCAGCAAACATCTCGCTGTATGTCCCACATCCAAAGTGCCAAGAGAGTAATGTAGAGCTTGCTCTCCCTGTTTTTGAGTACTGTTTGCACTGTCCCGATTACCTCTTTGCTAACATTCTCTTCAGAGCTGCAGTGAAACCAGGAACCACGTGGAGAAGGCACCCACACTGAAAGTGCCTGGAGGGAACATTGGGGCTTCTTCTCAGTGTCTCTGATATAGGGTTTCACTGTCCCGGGAAACTCTCTGCTAACACCCTGCAGAGCGCTGTGCCCAATATACAGAAACGTCTTGCGGTATCTCCTACAGGGAAAGTGCCAGGAGGGAAAAGTGAGGATTATGTTTAGACTTTCTCGGAACTGCTTCAAATCAACTAGATATCTTTGTGCTGTAAATCTCCCAACAGCCAAACGCAAAAGCAGCAAACATCTCGCTGTATGTCCCACATCCAAAGTGCCAAGAGAGAGCTTGCTCTCCCTGTCTTTGAGTACTGTTTGCACTGTCCCGATTACCTCTTTGCTAACATTCTCTTCAGAGCTGCAGTGAAACCAGGAACCACGTGGAGAAGGCACCCACACTGAAAGTGCCTGGAGGGAACATTGGGGCTTCTTCTCAGTGTCTCTGATATAGGGTTTCACTGTCCCGGGAAACTCTTTGCTAACACCCTGCAGAGCGCTGTGCCCAATATACAGAAACGTCTTGCGGTATCTCCTACAGGGAAAGTGCCAGGAGGGAAAAGTGAGGATTATGTTTAGACTTTCTCGGAACTGCTTCAAATCAACTAGATATCTTTGTGCTGTAAATCTCCCAACAGCCAAATGTAAAAGCAGCAAACATCTCGCTGTATGTCCCACATCCAAAGTGCCAAGAGAGAGCTTGCTCTCCCTGTCTTTGAGTACTGTTTGCACTGTCCCGATTACCTCTTTGCTAACATTCTCTTCAGAGCTGCAGTGAAACCAGGAACCACGTGGAGAAGGCACCCACACTGAAAGTGCCTGGAAGGAACGTTGGGGCTTCTTCTCAGTGTCTCTGATATAGGGTTTCACTGTCCCGGGAAACTCTCTGCTAACACCCTGCAGAGCGCTGTGCCCAATATACAGAAACGTCTTGCGGTATCTCCTACAGGGAAAGTGCCAGGAGGGAAAAGTGAGGATTATGTTTAGACTTTCTCGGAACTGCTTCAAATCAACTAGATATCTTTGTGCTGTAAATCTCCCAACAGCCAAACGCAAAAGCAGCAAACATCTCGCTGTATGTCCCACATCCAAAGTGCCAAGAGAGAGCTTGCTCTCCCTGTCTTTGAGTACTGTTTGCGCTGTCCCGATTACCTCTTTGCTAACATTCTCTTCAGAGCTGCAGTGAAACCAGGAACCACGTGGAGAAGCCACCCACACTGAAAGTGCCTGGAGGGAACATTGGGGCTTCTTCTCAGTGTCTCTGATATAGGGTTTCACTGTCCCGGGAAACTCTCTGCTAACACCCTGCAGAGCGCTGTGCCCAATATACAGAAACGTCTTGCGGTATCTCCTACAGGGAAAGTGCCAGGAGGGAAAAGTGAGGATTATGTTTAGACTTTCTCGGAACTGCTTCAAATCAACTAGATATCTTTGTGCTGTAAATCTCCCAACAGCCAAATGTAAAAGCAGCAAACATCTCGCTGTATGTCCCACATCCAAAGTGCCAAGAGAGAGCTTGCTCTCCCTGTCTTTGAGTACTGTTTGCACTGTCCCGATTACCTCTTTGCTAACATTCTCTTCAGAGCTGCAGTGAAACCAGGAACCACGTGGAGAAGGCACCCACACTGAAAGTGCCTGGAGGGAACATTGGGGCTTCTTCTCAGTGTCTCTGACATAGGGTTTCACTGTCCCGGGAAAGTCTCTGCTAACACCCTGCACAGCGCTGTGCCCAATATACAGAAACGTCTTGCGGTATCCCCTACAGGGAAAGCGCCAGGAGGGAAAAGTGAGGATTATGTTTAGACTTTCTCGGAACTGCTTCAAATCAACTAGATATCTTTGTGCTGTAAATCTCCCAACAGCCAAATGTAAAAGCAGCAAACATCTCGCTGTATGTCCCACATCCAAAGTGCCAAGAGAGTAATGTAGAGCTTGCTCTCCCTGTCTTTGAGTACTGTTTGCACTGTCCCGATTACCTCTTTGCTAACATTCTCTTCAGAGCTGCAGTGAAACCAGGAACCACGTGGAGAAGGCACCCACACTGAAAGTGCCTGGAGGGAACATTGGGGCTTCTTCTCAGTGTCTCTGACATAGGGTTTCACTGTCCCGGGAAACTCTCTGCTAACACCCTGCACAGCGCTGTGCCCAATATACAGAAATGTCTTGCGGTATCCCCTACAGGGAAAGTGCCAGGAGGGAAAAGTGAGGATTATGTTTAGACTTTCTCGGAACTGCTTCAAATCAACTAGATATCTTTGTGCTGTAAATCTCCCAACAGCCAAATGTAAAAGCAGCAAACATCTCGCTGTATGTCCCACATCCAAAGTGCCAAGAGAGTAATGTAGAGCTTGCTCTCCCTGTTTTTGAGTACTGTTTGCACTGTCCCGATTACCTCTTTGCTAACATTCTCTTCAGAGCTGCAGTGAAACCAGGAACCACGTGGAGAAGCCACCCACACTGAAAGTGCCTGGAGGGAACATTGGGGCTTCTTCTCAGTGTCTCTGATATAGGGTTTCACTGTCCCGGGAAACTCTCTGCTAACACCCTGCAGAGCGCTGTGCCCAATATACAGAAATGTCTTGCGGTATCCCCTACAGGGAAAGTGCCAGGAGGGAAAAGTGAGGATTATGCTTAGACTTTCTCGGAACTGCTTCAAATCAACTAGATATCTTTGTGCTGTAAATCTCCCAACAGCCAAATGTAAAAGCAGCAAACATCTCGCTGTATGTCCCACATCCAAAGTGCCAAGAGAGAGCTTGCTCTCCCTGTCTTTGAGTACTGTTTGCACTGTCCCGATTACCTCTTTGCTAACATTCTCTTCAGAGCTGCAGTGAAACCAGGAACCACGTGGAGAAGGCACCCACACTGAAAGTGCCTGGAGGGAACATTGGGGCTTCTTCTCAGTGTCTCTGATATAGGGTTTCACTGTCCCGGGAAACTCTCTGCTAACACCCTGCAGAGCGCTGTGCCCAATATACAGAAACGTCTTGCGGTATCTCCTACAGGGAAAGTGCCAGGAGGGAAAAGTGAGGATTATGTTTAGACTTTCTCGGAACTGCTTCAAATCAACTAGATATCTTTGTGCTGTAAATCTCCCAACAGCCAAATGTAAAAGCAGCAAACATCTCGCTGTATGTCCCACATCCAAAGTGCCAAGAGAGAGCTTGCTCTCCCTGTCTTTGAGTACTGTTTGCACTGTCCCGATTACCTCTTTGCTAACATTCTCTTCAGAGCTGCAGTGAAACCAGGAACCACGTGGAGAAGGCACCCACACTGAAAGTGCCTGGAAGGAACGTTGGGGCTTCTTCTCAGTGTCTCTGATATAGGGTTTCACTGTCCCGGGAAACTCTCTGCTAACACCCTGCAGAGCGCTGTGCCCAATATACAGAAACGTCTTGCGGTATCTCCTACAGGGAAAGTGCCAGGAGGGAAAAGTGAGGATTATGTTTAGACTTTCTCGGAACTGCTTCAAATCAACTAGATATCTTTGTGCTGTAAATCTCCCAACAGCCAAACGCAAAAGCAGCAAACATCTCGCTGTATGTCCCACATCCAAAGTGCCAAGAGAGAGCTTGCTCTCCCTGTCTTTGAGTACTGTTTGCACTGTCCCGATTACCTCTTTGCTAACATTCTCTTCAGAGCTGCAGTGAAACCAGGAACCACGTGGAGAAGGCACCCACACTGAAAGTGCCTGGAGGGAACATTGGGGCTTCTTCTCAGTGTCTCTGATATAGGGTTTCACTGTCCCGGGAAACTCTCTGCTAACACCCTGCAGAGCGCTGTGCCCAATATACAGAAACGTCTTGCGGTATCTCCTACAGGGAAAGTGCCAGGAGGGAAAAGTGAGGATTATGTTTAGACTTTCTCGGAACTGCTTCAAATCAACTAGATATCTTTGTGCTGTAAATCTCCCAACAGCCAAATGTAAAAGCAGCAAACATCTCGCTGTATGTCCCACATCCAAAGTGCCAAGAGAGAGCTTGCTCTCCCTGTCTTTGAGTACTGTTTGCACTGTCCCGATTACCTCTTTGCTAACATTCTCTTCAGAGCTGCAGTGAAACCAGGAACCACGTGGAGAAGGCACCCACACTGAAAGTGCCTGGAAGGAACGTTGGGGCTTCTTCTCAGTGTCTCTGACATAGGGTTTCACTGTCCCGGGAAACTCTCTGCTAACACCCTGCAGAGCGCTGTGCCCAATATACAGAAACGTCTTGCGGTATCTCCTACAGGGAAAGTGCCAGGAGGGAAAAGTGAGGATTATGTTTAGACTTTCTCGGAACTGCTTCAAATCAACTAGATATCTTTGTGCTGTAAATCTCCCAACAGCCAAATGTAAAAGCAGCAAACATCTCGCTGTATGTCCCACATCCAAAGTGCCAAGAGAGAGCTTGCTCTCCCTGTCTTTGAGTACTGTTTGCACTGTCCCGATTACCTCTTTGCTAACATTCTCTTCAGAGCTGCAGTGAAACCAGGAACCACGTGGAGAAGGCACCCACACTGAAAGTGCCTGGAGGGAACATTGGGGCTTCTTCTCAGTGTCTCTGATATAGGGTTTCACTGTCCCGGGAAACTCTCTGCTAACACCCTGCAGAGCGCTGTGCCCAATATACAGAAACGTCTTGCGGTATCTCCTACAGGGAAAGTGCCAGGAGGGAAAAGTGAGGATTATGTTTAGACTTTCTCGGAACTGCTTCAAATCAACTAGATATCTTTGTGCTGTAAATCTCCCAACAGCCAAATGTAAAAGCAGCAAACATCTCGCTGTATGTCCCACATCCAAAGTGCCAAGAGAGAGCTTGCTCTCCCTGTCTTTGAGTACTGTTTGCACTGTCCCGATTACCTCTTTGCTAACATTCTCTTCAGAGCTGCAGTGAAACCAGGAACCACGTGGAGAAGGCACCCACACTGAAAGTGCCTGGAAGGAACGTTGGGGCTTCTTCTCAGTGTCTCTGATATAGGGTTTCACTGTCCCGGGAAACTCTCTGCTAACACCCTGCAGAGCGCTGTGCCCAATATACAGAAACGTCTTGCGGTATCTCCTACAGGGAAAGTGCCAGGAGGGAAAAGTGAGGATTATGTTTAGACTTTCTCGGAACTGCTTCAAATCAACTAGATATCTTTGTGCTGTAAATCTCCCAACAGCCAAACGCAAAAGCAGCAAACATCTCGCTGTATGTCCCACATCCAAAGTGCCAAGAGAGAGCTTGCTCTCCCTGTCTTTGAGTACTGTTTGCACTGTCCCGATTACCTCTTTGCTAACATTCTCTTCAGAGCTGCAGTGAAACCAGGAACCACGTGGAGAAGGCACCCACACTGAAAGTGCCTGGAGGGAACATTGGGGCTTCTTCTCAGTGTCTCTGATATAGGGTTTCACTGTCCCGGGAAACTCTCTGCTAACACCCTGCAGAGCGCTGTGCCCAATATACAGAAACGTCTTGCGGTATCTCCTACAGGGAAAGTGCCAGGAGGGAAAAGTGAGGATTATGTTTAGACTTTCTCGGAACTGCTTCAAATCAACTAGATATCTTTGTGCTGTAAATCTCCCAACAGCCAAATGTAAAAGCAGCAAACATCTCGCTGTATGTCCCACATCCAAAGTGCCAAGAGAGAGCTTGCTCTCCCTGTCTTTGAGTACTGTTTGCACTGTCCCGATTACCTCTTTGCTAACATTCTCTTCAGAGCTGCAGTGAAACCAGGAACCACGTGGAGAAGGCACCCACACTGAAAGTGCCTGGAGGGAACATTGGGGCTTCTTCTCAGTGTCTCTGATATAGGGTTTCACTGTCCCGGGAAACTCTCTGCTAACACCCTGCAGAGCGCTGTGCCCAATATACAGAAACGTCTTGCGGTATCTCCTACAGGGAAAGTGCCAGGAGGGAAAAGTGAGGATTATGTTTAGACTTTCTCGGAACTGCTTCAAATCAACTAGATATCTTTGTGCTGTAAATCTCCCAACAGCCAAATGTAAAAGCAGCAAACATCTCGCTGTATGTCCCACATCCAAAGTGCCAAGAGAGAGCTTGCTCTCCCTGTCTTTGAGTACTGTTTGCACTGTCCCGATTACCTCTTTGCTAACATTCTCTTCAGAGCTGCAGTGAAACCAGGAACCACGTGGAGAAGGCACCCACACTGAAAGTGCCTGGAAGGAACGTTGGGGCTTCTTCTCAGTGTCTCTGATATAGGGTTTCACTGTCCCGGGAAACTCTCTGCTAACACCCTGCAGAGCGCTGTGCCCAATATACAGAAACGTCTTGCGGTATCTCCTACAGGGAAAGTGCCAGGAGGGAAAAGTGAGGATTATGTTTAGACTTTCTCGGAACTGCTTCAAATCAACTAGATATCTTTGTGCTGTAAATCTCCCAACAGCCAAATGTAAAAGCAGCAAACATCTCGCTGTATGTCCCACATCCAAAGTGCCAAGAGAGAGCTTGCTCTCCCTGTCTTTGAGTACTGTTTGCGCTGTCCCGATTACCCCTTTGCTAACATTCTCTTCAGAGCTGCAGTGAAACCAGGAACCACGTGGAGAAGGCACCCACACTGAAAGTGCCTGGAGGGAACATTGGGGCTTCTTCTCAGTGTCTCTGACATAGGGTTTCACTGTCCCGGGAAACTCTCTGCTAACACCCTGCAGAGCGCTGTGCCCAATATACAGAAACGTCTTGCGGTATCTCCTACAGGGAAAGTGCCAGGAGGGAAAAGTGAGGATTATGTTTAGACTTTCTCGGAACTGCTTCAAATCAACTAGATATCTTTGTGCTGTAAATCTCCCAACAGCCAAACGCAAAAGCAGCAAACATCTCGCTGTATGTCCCACATCCAAAGTGCCAAGAGAGAGCTTGCTCTCCCTGTCTTTGAGTACTGTTTGCGCTGTCCCGATTACCCCTTTGCTAACATTCTCTTCAGAGCTGCAGTGAAACCAGGAACCACGTGGAGAAGGCACCCACACTGAAAGTGCCTGGAGGGAACGTTGGGGCTTCTTCTCAGTGTCTCTGACATAGGGTTTCACTGTCCCGGGAAACTCTCTGCTAACACCCTGCACAGCGCTGTGCCCAATATACAGAAATGTCTTGCGGTATCCCCTACAGGGAAAGTGCCAGGAGGGAAAAGTGAGGATTATGCTTAGACTTTCTCGGAACTGCTTCAAATCAACTAGATATCTTTGTGCTGTAAATCTCCCAACAGCCAAACGCAAAAGCAGCAAACATCTCACTGTATGTCCCACATCCAAAGTGCCAAGAGAGTAATGTAGAGCTTGCTCTCCCTGTCTTTGAGTACTGTTTGCACTGTCCCGATTACCTCTTTGCTAACATTCTCTTCAGAGCTGCAGTGAAACCAGGAACCACGTGGAGAAGGCACCCACACTGAAAGTGCCTGGAAGGAACGTTGGGGCTTCTTCTCAGTGTCTCTGATATAGGGTTTCACTGTCCCGGGAAACTCTCTGCTAACACCCTGCAGAGCGCTGTGCCCAATATACAGAAACGTCTTGCGGTATCTCCTACAGGGAAAGTGCCAGGAGGGAAAAGTGAGGATTATGTTTAGACTTTCTCGGAACTGCTTCAAATCAACTAGATATCTTTGTGCTGTAAATCTCCCAACAGCCAAATGTAAAAGCAGCAAACATCTCGCTGTATGTCCCACATCCAAAGTGCCAAGAGAGAGCTTGCTCTCCCTGTCTTTGAGTACTGTTTGCACTGTCCCGATTACCTCTTTGCTAACATTCTCTTCAGAGCTGCAGTGAAACCAGGAACCACGTGGAGAAGGCACCCACACTGAAAGTGCCTGGAGGGAACATTGGGGCTTCTTCTCAGTGTCTCTGACATAGGGTTTCACTGTCCCAGGAAACTCTCTGCTAACACCCTGCAGAGCGCTGTGCCCAATATACAGAAACATCTTGCGGTATCTCCTACAGGGAAAGTGCCAGGAGGGAAAAGTGAGGATTATGTTTAGACTTTCTCGGAACTGCTTCAAATCAACTAGATATCTTTGTGCTGTAAATCTCCCAACAGCCAAACGCAAAAGCAGCAAACATCTCGCTGTATGTCCCACATCCAAAGTGCCAAGAGAGAGCTTGCTCTCCCTGTCTTTGAGTACTGTTTGCGCTGTCCCGATTACCCCTTTGCTAACATTCTCTTCAGAGCTGCAGTGAAACCAGGAACCACGTGGAGAAGGCACCCACACTGAAAGTGCCTGGAGGGAACATTGGGGCTTCTTCTCAGTGTCTCTGACATAGGGTTTCACTGTCCCGGGAAACTCTCTGCTAACACCCTGCACAGCGCTGTGCCCAATATACAGAAATGTCTTGCGGTATCCCCTACAGGGAAAGTGCCTGGAGGGAAAAGTGAGGATTATGCTTAGACTTTCTCGGAACTGCTTCAAATCAACTAGATATCTTTGTGCTGTAAATCTCCCAACAGCCAAACGCAAAAGCAGCAAACATCTCACTGTATGTCCCACATCCAAAGTGCCAAGAGAGTAATGTAGAGCTTGCTCTCCCTGTCTTTGAGTACTGTTTGCACTGTCCCGATTACCTCTTTGCTAACATTCTCTTCAGAGCTGCAGTGAAACCAGGAACCACGTGGAGAAGGCACCCACACTGAAAGTGCCTGGAAGGAACGTTGGGGCTTCTTCTCAGTGTCTCTGATATAGGGTTTCACTGTCCCGGGAAACTCTCTGCTAACACCCTGCAGAGCGCTGTGCCCAATATACAGAAACGTCTTGCGGTATCTCCTACAGGGAAAGTGCCAGGAGGGAAAAGTGAGGATTATGTTTAGACTTTCTCGGAACTGCTTCAAATCAACTAGATATCTTTGTGCTGTAAATCTCCCAACAGCCAAATGTAAAAGCAGCAAACATCTCGCTGTATGTCCCACATCCAAAGTGCCAAGAGAGAGCTTGCTCTCCCTGTCTTTGAGTACTGTTTGCACTGTCCCGATTACCTCTTTGCTAACATTCTCTTCAGAGCTGCAGTGAAACCAGGAACCACGTGGAGAAGGCACCCACACTGAAAGTGCCTGGAGGGAACATTGGGGCTTCTTCTCAGTGTCTCTGACATAGGGTTTCACTGTCCCGGGAAACTCTCTGCTAACACCCTGCAGAGCGCTGTGCCCAATATACAGAAACATCTTGCGATATCTCCTACAGGGAAAGTGCCAGGAGGGAAAAGTGAGGATTATGTTTAGACTTTCTCGGAACTGCTTCAAATCAACTAGATATCTTTGTGCTGTAAATCTCCCAACAGCCAAACGCAAAAGCAGCAAACATCTCGCTGTATGTCCCACATCCAAAGTGCCAAGAGAGAGCTTGCTCTCCCTGTCTTTGAGTACTGTTTGCGCTGTCCCGATTACCCCTTTGCTAACATTCTCTTCAGAGCTGCAGTGAAACCAGGAACCACGTGGAGAAGGCACCCACACTGAAAGTGCCTGGAGGGAACATTGGGGCTTCTTCTCAGTGTCTCTGACATAGGGTTTCACTGTCCCGGGAAACTCTCTGCTAACACCCTGCACAGCGCTGTGCCCAATATACAGAAATGTCTTGCGGTATCCCCTACAGGGAAAGTGCCTGGAGGGAAAAGTGAGGATTATGTTTAGACTTTCTCGGAACTGCTTCAAATCAACTAGATATCTTTGTGCTGTAAATCTCCCAACAGCCAAACGCAAAAGCAGCAAACATCTCACTGTATGTCCCACATCCAAAGTGCCAAGAGAGTAATGTAGAGCTTGCTCTCCCTGTCTTTGAGTACTGTTTGCACTGTCCCGATTACCTCTTTGCTAACATTCTCTTCAGAGCTGCAGTGAAACCAGGAACCACGTGGAGAAGGCACCCACACTGAAAGTGCCTGGAAGGAACGTTGGGGCTTCTTCTCAGTGTCTCTGATATAGGGTTTCACTGTCCCGGGAAACTCTCTGCTAACACCCTGCAGAGCGCTGTGCCCAATATACAGAAACGTCTTGCGGTATCTCCTACAGGGAAAGTGCCAGGAGGGAAAAGTGAGGATTATGTTTAGACTTTCTCGGAACTGCTTCAAATCAACTAGATATCTTTGTGCTGTAAATCTCCCAACAGCCAAATGTAAAAGCAGCAAACATCTCGCTGTATGTCCCACATCCAAAGTGCCAAGAGAGAGCTTGCTCTCCCTGTCTTTGAGTACTGTTTGCGCTGTCCCGATTACCTCTTTGCTAACATTCTCTTCAGAGCTGCAGTGAAACCAGGAACCACGTGGAGAAGGCACCCACACTGAAAGTGCCTGGAGGGAACATTGGGGCTTCTTCTCAGTGTCTCTGATATAGGGTTTCACTGTCCCGGGAAACTCTCTGCTAACACCCTGCAGAGCGCTGTGCCCAATATACAGAAATGTCTTGCGGTATCCCCTACAGGGAAAGTGCCAGGAGGGAAAAGTGAGGATTATGCTTAGACTTTCTCGGAACTGCTTCAAATCAACTAGATATCTTTGTGCTGTAAATCTCCCAACAGCCAAATGTAAAAGCAGCAAACATCTCGCTGTATGTCCCACATCCAAAGTGCCAAGAGAGAGCTTGCTCTCCCTGTCTTTGAGTACTGTTTGCACTGTCCCGATTACCTCTTTGCTAACATTCTCTTCAGAGCTGCAGTGAAACCAGGAACCACGTGGAGAAGGCACCCACACTGAAAGTGCCTGGAGGGAACATTGGGGCTTCTTCTCAGTGTCTCTGATATAGGGTTTCACTGTCCCGGGAAACTCTCTGCTAACACCCTGCAGAGCGCTGTGCCCAATATACAGAAACGTCTTGCGGTATCTCCTACAGGGAAAGTGCCAGGAGGGAAAAGTGAGGATTATGTTTAGACTTTCTCGGAACTGCTTCAAATCAACTAGATATCTTTGTGCTGTAAATCTCCCAACAGCCAAATGTAAAAGCAGCAAACATCTCGCTGTATGTCCCACATCCAAAGTGCCAAGAGAGAGCTTGCTCTCCCTGTCTTTGAGTACTGTTTGCACTGTCCCGATTACCTCTTTGCTAACATTCTCTTCAGAGCTGCAGTGAAACCAGGAACCACGTGGAGAAGGCACCCACACTGAAAGTGCCTGGAAGGAACGTTGGGGCTTCTTCTCAGTGTCTCTGATATAGGGTTTCACTGTCCCGGGAAAGTCTCTGCTAACACCCTGCAGAGCGCTGTGCCCAATATACAGAAACGTCTTGCGGTATCTCCTACAGGGAAAGTGCCAGGAGGGAAAAGTGAGGATTATGTTTAGACTTTCTCGGAACTGCTTCAAATCAACTAGATATCTTTGTGCTGTAAATCTCCCAACAGCCAAACGCAAAAGCAGCAAACATCTCGCTGTATGTCCCACATCCAAAGTGCCAAGAGAGAGCTTGCTCTCCCTGTCTTTGAGTACTGTTTGCACTGTCCCGATTACCTCTTTGCTAACATTCTCTTCAGAGCTGCAGTGAAACCAGGAACCACGTGGAGAAGGCACCCACACTGAAAGTGCCTGGAGGGAACATTGGGGCTTCTTCTCAGTGTCTCTGATATAGGGTTTCACTGTCCCGGGAAACTCTCTGCTAACACCCTGCAGAGCGCTGTGCCCAATATACAGAAACGTCTTGCGGTATCTCCTACAGGGAAAGTGCCAGGAGGGAAAAGTGAGGATTATGTTTAGACTTTCTCGGAACTGCTTCAAATCAACTAGATATCTTTGTGCTGTAAATCTCCCAACAGCCAAATGTAAAAGCAGCAAACATCTCGCTGTATGTCCCACATCCAAAGTGCCAAGAGAGAGCTTGCTCTCCCTGTCTTTGAGTACTGTTTGCACTGTCCCGATTACCTCTTTGCTAACATTCTCTTCAGAGCTGCAGTGAAACCAGGAACCACGTGGAGAAGGCACCCACACTGAAAGTGCCTGGAAGGAACGTTGGGGCTTCTTCTCAGTGTCTCTGACATAGGGTTTCACTGTCCCGGGAAACTCTCTGCTAACACCCTGCAGAGCGCTGTGCCCAATATACAGAAACGTCTTGCGGTATCTCCTACAGGGAAAGTGCCAGGAGGGAAAAGTGAGGATTATGTTTAGACTTTCTCGGAACTGCTTCAAATCAACTAGATATCTTTGTGCTGTAAATCTCCCAACAGCCAAACGCAAAAGCAGCAAACATCTCGCTGTATGTCCCACATCCAAAGTGCCAAGAGAGAGCTTGCTCTCCCTGTCTTTGAGTACTGTTTGCGCTGTCCCGATTACCCCTTTGCTAACATTCTCTTCAGAGCTGCAGTGAAACCAGGAACCACGTGGAGAAGGCACCCACACTGAAAGTGCCTGGAGGGAACATTGGGGCTTCTTCTCAGTGTCTCTGACATAGGGTTTCACTGTCCCGGGAAACTCTCTGCTAACACCCTGCACAGCGCTGTGCCCAATATACAGAAATGTCTTGCGGTATCCCCTACAGGGAAAGTGCCTGGAGGGAAAAGTGAGGATTATGTTTAGACTTTCTCGGAACTGCTTCAAATCAACTAGATATCTTTGTGCTGTAAATCTCCCAACAGCCAAACGCAAAAGCAGCAAACATCTCACTGTATGTCCCACATCCAAAGTGCCAAGAGAGTAATGTAGAGCTTGCTCTCCCTGTCTTTGAGTACTGTTTGCACTGTCCCGATTACCTCTTTGCTAACATTCTCTTCAGAGCTGCAGTGAAACCAGGAACCACGTGGAGAAGGCACCCACACTGAAAGTGCCTGGAAGGAACGTTGGGGCTTCTTCTCAGTGTCTCTGATATAGGGTTTCACTGTCCCGGGAAACTCTCTGCTAACACCCTGCAGAGCGCTGTGCCCAATATACAGAAACGTCTTGCGGTATCTCCTACAGGGAAAGTGCCAGGAGGGAAAAGTGAGGATTATGTTTAGACTTTCTCGGAACTGCTTCAAATCAACTAGATATCTTTGTGCTGTAAATCTCCCAACAGCCAAATGTAAAAGCAGCAAACATCTCGCTGTATGTCCCACATCCAAAGTGCCAAGAGAGAGCTTGCTCTCCCTGTCTTTGAGTACTGTTTGCGCTGTCCCGATTACCTCTTTGCTAACATTCTCTTCAGAGCTGCAGTGAAACCAGGAACCACGTGGAGAAGGCACCCACACTGAAAGTGCCTGGAGGGAACATTGGGGCTTCTTCTCAGTGTCTCTGATATAGGGTTTCACTGTCCCGGGAAACTCTCTGCTAACACCCTGCAGAGCGCTGTGCCCAATATACAGAAATGTCTTGCGGTATCCCCTACAGGGAAAGTGCCAGGAGGGAAAAGTGAGGATTATGCTTAGACTTTCTCGGAACTGCTTCAAATCAACTAGATATCTTTGTGCTGTAAATCTCCCAACAGCCAAATGTAAAAGCAGCAAACATCTCGCTGTATGTCCCACATCCAAAGTGCCAAGAGAGAGCTTGCTCTCCCTGTCTTTGAGTACTGTTTGCACTGTCCCGATTACCTCTTTGCTAACATTCTCTTCAGAGCTGCAGTGAAACCAGGAACCACGTGGAGAAGGCACCCACACTGAAAGTGCCTGGAGGGAACATTGGGGCTTCTTCTCAGTGTCTCTGATATAGGGTTTCACTGTCCCGGGAAACTCTCTGCTAACACCCTGCAGAGCGCTGTGCCCAATATACAGAAACGTCTTGCGGTATCTCCTACAGGGAAAGTGCCAGGAGGGAAAAGTGAGGATTATGTTTAGACTTTCTCGGAACTGCTTCAAATCAACTAGATATCTTTGTGCTGTAAATCTCCCAACAGCCAAATGTAAAAGCAGCAAACATCTCGCTGTATGTCCCACATCCAAAGTGCCAAGAGAGAGCTTGCTCTCCCTGTCTTTGAGTACTGTTTGCACTGTCCCGATTACCTCTTTGCTAACATTCTCTTCAGAGCTGCAGTGAAACCAGGAACCACGTGGAGAAGGCACCCACACTGAAAGTGCCTGGAAGGAACGTTGGGGCTTCTTCTCAGTGTCTCTGATATAGGGTTTCACTGTCCCGGGAAAGTCTCTGCTAACACCCTGCAGAGCGCTGTGCCCAATATACAGAAACGTCTTGCGGTATCTCCTACAGGGAAAGTGCCAGGAGGGAAAAGTGAGGATTATGTTTAGACTTTCTCGGAACTGCTTCAAATCAACTAGATATCTTTGTGCTGTAAATCTCCCAACAGCCAAACGCAAAAGCAGCAAACATCTCGCTGTATGTCCCACATCCAAAGTGCCAAGAGAGAGCTTGCTCTCCCTGTCTTTGAGTACTGTTTGCACTGTCCCGATTACCTCTTTGCTAACATTCTCTTCAGAGCTGCAGTGAAACCAGGAACCACGTGGAGAAGGCACCCACACTGAAAGTGCCTGGAGGGAACATTGGGGCTTCTTCTCAGTGTCTCTGATATAGGGTTTCACTGTCCCGGGAAACTCTCTGCTAACACCCTGCAGAGCGCTGTGCCCAATATACAGAAACGTCTTGCGGTATCTCCTACAGGGAAAGTGCCAGGAGGGAAAAGTGAGGATTATGTTTAGACTTTCTCGGAACTGCTTCAAATCAACTAGATATCTTTGTGCTGTAAATCTCCCAACAGCCAAATGTAAAAGCAGCAAACATCTCGCTGTATGTCCCACATCCAAAGTGCCAAGAGAGAGCTTGCTCTCCCTGTCTTTGAGTACTGTTTGCACTGTCCCGATTACCTCTTTGCTAACATTCTCTTCAGAGCTGCAGTGAAACCAGGAACCACGTGGAGAAGGCACCCACACTGAAAGTGCCTGGAAGGAACGTTGGGGCTTCTTCTCAGTGTCTCTGACATAGGGTTTCACTGTCCCGGGAAACTCTCTGCTAACACCCTGCAGAGCGCTGTGCCCAATATACAGAAACGTCTTGCGGTATCTCCTACAGGGAAAGTGCCAGGAGGGAAAAGTGAGGATTATGTTTAGACTTTCTCGGAACTGCTTCAAATCAACTAGATATCTTTGTGCTGTAAATCTCCCAACAGCCAAATGTAAAAGCAGCAAACATCTCGCTGTATGTCCCACATCCAAAGTGCCAAGAGAGAGCTTGCTCTCCCTGTCTTTGAGTACTGTTTGCACTGTCCCGATTACCTCTTTGCTAACATTCTCTTCAGAGCTGCAGTGAAACCAGGAACCACGTGGAGAAGGCACCCACACTGAAAGTGCCTGGAGGGAACGTTGGGGCTTCTTCTCAGTGTCTCTGACATAGGGTTTCACTGTCCCAGGAAACTCTCTGCTAACACCCTGCAGAGCGCTGTGCCCAATATACAGAAACATCTTGCGGTATCTCCTACAGGGAAAGTGCCAGGAGGGAAAAGTGAGGATTATGTTTAGACTTTCTCGGAACTGCTTCAAATCAACTAGATATCTTTGTGCTGTAAATCTCCCAACAGCCAAACGCAAAAGCAGCAAACATCTCGCTGTATGTCCCACATCCAAAGTGCCAAGAGAGAGCTTGCTCTCCCTGTCTTTGAGTACTGTTTGCGCTGTCCCGATTACCCCTTTGCTAACATTCTCTTCAGAGCTGCAGTGAAACCAGGAACCACGTGGAGAAGGCACCCACACTGAAAGTGCCTGGAGGGAACATTGGGGCTTCTTCTCAGTGTCTCTGACATAGGGTTTCACTGTCCCGGGAAACTCTCTGCTAACACCCTGCACAGCGCTGTGCCCAATATACAGAAATGTCTTGCGGTATCCCCTACAGGGAAAGTGCCTGGAGGGAAAAGTGAGGATTATGCTTAGACTTTCTCGGAACTGCTTCAAATCAACTAGATATCTTTGTGCTGTAAATCTCCCAACAGCCAAACGCAAAAGCAGCAAACATCTCACTGTATGTCCCACATCCAAAGTGCCAAGAGAGTAATGTAGAGCTTGCTCTCCCTGTCTTTGAGTACTGTTTGCACTGTCCCGATTACCTCTTTGCTAACATTCTCTTCAGAGCTGCAGTGAAACCAGGAACCACGTGGAGAAGGCACCCACACTGAAAGTGCCTGGAAGGAACGTTGGGGCTTCTTCTCAGTGTCTCTGATATAGGGTTTCACTGTCCCGGGAAACTCTCTGCTAACACCCTGCAGAGCGCTGTGCCCAATATACAGAAACGTCTTGCGGTATCTCCTACAGGGAAAGTGCCAGGAGGGAAAAGTGAGGATTATGTTTAGACTTTCTCGGAACTGCTTCAAATCAACTAGATATCTTTGTGCTGTAAATCTCCCAACAGCCAAATGTAAAAGCAGCAAACATCTCGCTGTATGTCCCACATCCAAAGTGCCAAGAGAGAGCTTGCTCTCCCTGTCTTTGAGTACTGTTTGCACTGTCCCGATTACCTCTTTGCTAACATTCTCTTCAGAGCTGCAGTGAAACCAGGAACCACGTGGAGAAGGCACCCACACTGAAAGTGCCTGGAGGGAACATTGGGGCTTCTTCTCAGTGTCTCTGACATAGGGTTTCACTGTCCCGGGAAACTCTCTGCTAACACCCTGCAGAGCGCTGTGCCCAATATACAGAAACATCTTGCGATATCTCCTACAGGGAAAGTGCCAGGAGGGAAAAGTGAGGATTATGTTTAGACTTTCTCGGAACTGCTTCAAATCAACTAGATATCTTTGTGCTGTAAATCTCCCAACAGCCAAACGCAAAAGCAGCAAACATCTCGCTGTATGTCCCACATCCAAAGTGCCAAGAGAGAGCTTGCTCTCCCTGTCTTTGAGTACTGTTTGCGCTGTCCCGATTACCCCTTTGCTAACATTCTCTTCAGAGCTGCAGTGAAACCAGGAACCACGTGGAGAAGGCACCCACACTGAAAGTGCCTGGAGGGAACATTGGGGCTTCTTCTCAGTGTCTCTGACATAGGGTTTCACTGTCCCGGGAAACTCTCTGCTAACACCCTGCACAGCGCTGTGCCCAATATACAGAAATGTCTTGCGGTATCCCCTACAGGGAAAGTGCCTGGAGGGAAAAGTGAGGATTATGCTTAGACTTTCTCGGAACTGCTTCAAATCAACTAGATATCTTTGTGCTGTAAATCTCCCAACAGCCAAACGCAAAAGCAGCAAACATCTCACTGTATGTCCCACATCCAAAGTGCCAAGAGAGTAATGTAGAGCTTGCTCTCCCTGTCTTTGAGTACTGTTTGCACTGTCCCGATTACCTCTTTGCTAACATTCTCTTCAGAGCTGCAGTGAAACCAGGAACCACGTGGAGAAGGCACCCACACTGAAAGTGCCTGGAAGGAACGTTGGGGCTTCTTCTCAGTGTCTCTGATATAGGGTTTCACTGTCCCGGGAAACTCTCTGCTAACACCCTGCAGAGCGCTGTGCCCAATATACAGAAACGTCTTGCGGTATCTCCTACAGGGAAAGTGCCAGGAGGGAAAAGTGAGGATTATGTTTAGACTTTCTCGGAACTGCTTCAAATCAACTAGATATCTTTGTGCTGTAAATCTCCCAACAGCCAAATGTAAAAGCAGCAAACATCTCGCTGTATGTCCCACATCCAAAGTGCCAAGAGAGAGCTTGCTCTCCCTCTCTTTGAGTACTGTTTGCGCTGTCCCGATTACCTCTTTGCTAACATTCTCTTCAGAGCTGCAGTGAAACCAGGAACCACGTGGAGAAGGCACCCACACTGAAAGTGCCTGGAGGGAACATTGGGGCTTCTTCTCAGTGTCTCTGACATAGGGTTTCACTGTCCCGGGAAACTCTCTGCTAACACCCTGCAGAGCGCTGTGCCCAATATACAGAAACGTCTTGCGGTATCTCCTACAGGGAAAGTGCCAGGAGGGAAAAGTGAGGATTATGTTTAGACTTTCTCGGAACTGCTTCAAATCAACTAGATATCTTTGTGCTGTAAATCTCCCAACAGCCAAATGTAAAAGCAGCAAACATCTCGCTGTATGTCCCACATCCAAAGTGCCAAGAGAGAGCTTGCTCTCCCTGTCTTTGAGTACTGTTTGCACTGTCCTGATTACCTCTTTGCTAACATTCTCTTCAGAGCTGCAGTGAAACCAGGAACCACGTGGAGAAGGCACCCACACTGAAAGTGCCTGGAAGGAACGTTGGGGCTTCTTCTCAGTGTCTCTGATATAGGGTTTCACTGTCCCGGGAAACTCTCTGCTAACACCCTGCAGAGCGCTGTGCCCAATATACAGAAACGTCTTGCGGTATCTCCTACAGGGAAAGTGCCAGGAGGGAAAAGTGAGGATTATGTTTAGACTTTCTCGGAACTGCTTCAAATCAACTAGATATCTTTGTGCTGTAAATCTCCCAACAGCCAAACGCAAAAGCAGCAAACATCTCGCTGTATGTCCCACATCCAAAGTGCCAAGAGAGAGCTTGCTCTCCCTGTCTTTGAGTACTGTTTGCGCTGTCCCGATTACCTCTTTGCTAACATTCTCTTCAGAGCTGCAGTGAAACCAGGAACCACGTGGAGAAGGCACCCACACTGAAAGTGCCTGGAGGGAACGTTGGGGCTTCTTCTCAGTGTCTCTGATATAGGGTTTCACTGTCCCGGGAAAGTCTCTGCTAACACCCTGCACAGCGCTGTGCCCAATATACAGAAATGTCTTGCGGTATCCCCTACAGGGAAAGTGCCAGGAGGGAAAAGTGAGGATTATGTTTAGACTTTCTCGGAACTGCTTCAAATCAACTAGATATCTTTGTGCTGTAAATCTCCCAACAGCCAAATGTAAAAGCAGCAAACATCTCGCTGTATGTCCCACATCCAAAGTGCCAAGAGAGTAATGTAGAGCTTGCTCTCCCTGTCTTTGAGTACTGTTTGCACTGTCCCGATTACCTCTTTGCTAACATTCTCTTCAGAGCTGCAGTGAAACCAGGAACCACGTGGAGAAGGCACCCACACTGAAAGTGCCTGGAAGGAACGTTGGGGCTTCTTCTCAGTGTCTCTGATATAGGGTTTCACTGTCCCGGGAAACTCTCTGCTAACACCCTGCAGAGCGCTGTGCCCAATATACAGAAACGTCTTGCGGTATCTCCTACAGGGAAAGTGCCAGGAGGGAAAAGTGAGGATTATGTTTAGACTTTCTCGGAACTGCTTCAAATCAACTAGATATCTTTGTGCTGTAAATCTCCCAACAGCCAAATGTAAAAGCAGCAAACATCTCGCTGTATGTCCCACATCCAAAGTGCCAAGAGAGAGCTTGCTCTCCCTGTCTTTGAGTACTGTTTGCACTGTCCCGATTACCTCTTTGCTAACATTCTCTTCAGAGCTGCAGTGAAACCAGGAACCACGTGGAGAAGGCACCCACACTGAAAGTGCCTGGAAGGAACGTTGGGGCTTCTTCTCAGTGTCTCTGATATAGGGTTTCACTGTCCCGGGAAACTCTCTGCTAACACCCTGCAGAGCGCTGTGCCCAATATACAGAAACGTCTTGCGGTATCTCCTACAGGGAAAGTGCCAGGAGGGAAAAGTGAGGATTATGTTTAGACTTTCTCGGAACTGCTTCAAATCAACTAGATATCTTTGTGCTGTAAATCTCCCAACAGCCAAACGCAAAAGCAGCAAACATCTCGCTGTATGTCCCACATCCAAAGTGCCAAGAGAGAGCTTGCTCTCCCTGTCTTTGAGTACTGTTTGCACTGTCCCGATTACCTCTTTGCTAACATTCTCTTCAGAGCTGCAGTGAAACCAGGAACCACGTGGAGAAGGCACCCACACTGAAAGTGCCTGGAAGGAACGTTGGGGCTTCTTCTCAGTGTCTCTGATATAGGGTTTCACTGTCCCGGGAAACTCTCTGCTAACACCCTGCAGAGCGCTGTGCCCAATATACAGAAACGTCTTGCGGTATCTCCTACAGGGAAAGTGCCAGGAGGGAAAAGTGAGGATTATGTTTAGACTTTCTCGGAACTGCTTCAAATCAACTAGATATCTTTGTGCTGTAAATCTCCCAACAGCCAAATGTAAAAGCAGCAAACATCTCGCTGTATGTCCCACATCCAAAGTGCCAAGAGAGAGCTTGCTCTCCCTGTCTTTGAGTACTGTTTGCACTGTCCCGATTACCTCTTTGCTAACATTCTCTTCAGAGCTGCAGTGAAACCAGGAACCACGTGGAGAAGGCACCCACACTGAAAGTGCCTGGAAGGAACGTTGGGGCTTCTTCTCAGTGTCTCTGATATAGGGTTTCACTGTCCCGGGAAACTCTCTGCTAACACCCTGCAGAGCGCTGTGCCCAATATACAGAAACGTCTTGCGGTATCTCCTACAGGGAAAGTGCCAGGAGGGAAAAGTGAGGATTATGTTTAGACTTTCTCGGAACTGCTTCAAATCAACTAGATATCTTTGTGCTGTAAATCTCCCAACAGCCAAATGTAAAAGCAGCAAACATCTCGCTGTATGTCCCACATCCAAAGTGCCAAGAGAGAGCTTGCTCTCCCTGTCTTTGAGTACTGTTTGCACTGTCCCGATTACCTCTTTGCTAACATTCTCTTCAGAGCTGCAGTGAAACCAGGAACCACGTGGAGAAGGCACCCACACTGAAAGTGCCTGGAGGGAACATTGGGGCTTCTTCTCAGTGTCTCTGATATAGGGTTTCACTGTCCCGGGAAACTCTCTGCTAACACCCTGCAGAGCGCTGTGCCCAATATACAGAAACGTCTTGCGGTATCTCCTACAGGGAAAGTGCCAGGAGGGAAAAGTGAGGATTATGTTTAGACTTTCTCGGAACTGCTTCAAATCAACTAGATATCTTTGTGCTGTAAATCTCCCAACAGCCAAATGTAAAAGCAGCAAACATCTCGCTGTATGTCCCACATCCAAAGTGCCAAGAGAGAGCTTGCTCTCCCTGTCTTTGAGTACTGTTTGCACTGTCCCGATTACCTCTTTGCTAACATTCTCTTCAGAGCTGCAGTGAAACCAGGAACCACGTGGAGAAGGCACCCACACTGAAAGTGCCTGGAAGGAACGTTGGGGCTTCTTCTCAGTGTCTCTGATATAGGGTTTCACTGTCCCGGGAAACTCTCTGCTAACACCCTGCAGAGCGCTGTGCCCAATATACAGAAACGTCTTGCGGTATCTCCTACAGGGAAAGTGCCAGGAGGGAAAAGTGAGGATTATGTTTAGACTTTCTCGGAACTGCTTCAAATCAACTAGATATCTTTGTGCTGTAAATCTCCCAACAGCCAAACGCAAAAGCAGCAAACATCTCGCTGTATGTCCCACATCCAAAGTGCCAAGAGAGAGCTTGCTCTCCCTGTCTTTGAGTACTGTTTGCACTGTCCCGATTACCTCTTTGCTAACATTCTCTTCAGAGCTGCAGTGAAACCAGGAACCACGTGGAGAAGCCACCCACACTGAAAGTGCCTGGAAGGAACGTTGGGGCTTCTTCTCAGTGTCTCTGATATAGGGTTTCACTGTCCCGGGAAACTCTCTGCTAACACCCTGCAGAGCGCTGTGCCCAATATACAGAAACGTCTTGCGGTATCTCCTACAGGGAAAGTGCCAGGAGGGAAAAGTGAGGATTATGTTTAGACTTTCTCGGAACTGCTTCAAATCAACTAGATATCTTTGTGCTGTAAATCTCCCAACAGCCAAACGCAAAAGCAGCAAACATCTCGCTGTATGTCCCACATCCAAAGTGCCAAGAGAGTAATGTAGAGCTTGCTCTCCCTGTCTTTGAGTACTGTTTGCACTGTCCCGATTACCTCTTTGCTAACATTCTCCTCAGAGCTGCAGTGAAACCAGGAACCACGTGGAGAAGGCACCCACACTGAAAGTGCCTGGAGGGAACATTGGGGCTTCTTCTCAGTGTCTCTGATATAGGGTTTCACTGTCCCGGGAAACTCTCTGCTAACACCCTGCAGAGCGCTGTGCCCAATATACAGAAACGTCTTGCGGTATCCCCTACAGGGAAAGTGCCAGGAGGGAAAAGTGAGGATTATGTTTAGACTTTCTCAGAACTGCTTCAAATCAACTAGATATCTTTGTGCTGTAAATCTCCCAACAGCCAAACGCAAAAGCAGCAAACATCTCGCTGTATGTCCCACATCCAAAGTGCCAAGAGAGAGCTTGCTCTCCCTGTCTTTGAGTACTGTTTGCACTGTCCCGATTACCTCTTTGCTAACATTCTCTTCAGAGCTGCAGTGAAACCAGGAACCACGTGGAGAAGGCACCCACACAGAAAGTGCCTGGAGGGAACGTTGGGGCTTCTTCTCAGTGTCTCTGATATAGGGTTTCACTGTCCCGGGAAACTCTCTGCTAACACCCTGCAGAGCGCTGTGCCCAATATACAGAAACGTCTTGCGGTATCTCCTACAGGGAAAGTGCCAGGAGGGAAAAGTGAGGATTATGTTTAGACTTTCTCGGAACTGCTTCAAATCAACTAGATATCTTTGTGCTGTAAATCTCCCAACAGCCAAACGCAAAAGCAGCAAACATCTCGCTGTATGTCCCACATCCAAAGTGCCAAGAGAGAGCTTGCTCTCCCTGTCTTTGAGTACTGTTTGCACTGTCCCGATTACCTCTTTGCTAACATTCTCTTCAGAGCTGCAGTGAAACCAGGAACCACGTGGAGAAGGCACCCACACTGAAAGTGCCTGGAAGAAACGTTGGGGCTTCTTCTCAGTGTCTCTGATATAGGGTTTCACTGTCCCGGGAAACTCTCTGCTAACACCCTGCAGAGCGCTGTGCCCAATATACAGAAACGTCTTGCGGTATCTCCTACAGGGAAAGTGCCAGGAGGGAAAAGTGAGGATTATGTTTAGACTTTCTCGGAACTGCTTCAAATCAACTAGATATCTTTGTGCTGTAAATCTCCCAACAGCCAAACGCAAAAGCAGCAAACATCTCGCTGTATGTCCCACATCCAAAGTGCCAAGAGAGTAATGTAGAGCTTGCTCTCCCTGTCTTTGAGTACTGTTTGCACTGTCCCGATTACCTCTTTGCTAACATTCTCCTCAGAGCTGCAGTGAAACCAGGAACCACGTGGAGAAGGCACCCACACTGAAAGTGCCTGGAGGGAACATTGGGGCTTCTTCTCAGTGTCTCTGATATAGGGTTTCACTGTCCCGGGAAACTCTCTGCTAACACCCTGCAGAGCGCTGTGCCCAATATACAGAAACGTCTTGCGGTATCCCCTACAGGGAAAGTGCCAGGAGGGAAAAGTGAGGATTATGTTTAGACTTTCTCGGAACTGCTTCAAATCAACTAGATATCTTTGTGCTGTAAATCTCCCAACAGCCAAACGCAAAAGCAGCAAACATCTCGCTGTATGTCCCACATCCAAAGTGCCAAGAGAGAGCTTGCTCTCCCTGTCTTTGAGTACTGTTTGCACTGTCCCGATTACCTCTTTGCTAACATTCTCTTCAGAGCTGCAGTGAAACCAGGAACCATGTGGAGAAGGCACCCACACTGAAAGTGCCTGGAGGGAACATTGGGGCTTCTTCTCAGTGTCTCTGATATAGGGTTTCACTGTCCCGGGAAACTCTCTGCTAACACCCTGCAGAGCGCTGTGCCCAATATACAGAAACGTCTTGCGGTATCTCCTACAGGGAAAGTGCCAGGAGGGAAAAGTGAGGATTATGTTTAGACTTTCTCGGAACTGCTTCAAATCAACTAGATATCTTTGTGCTGTAAATCTCCCAACAGCCAAATGCAAAAGCAGCAAACATCTCGCTGTATGTCCCACATCCAAAGTGCCAAGAGAGAGCTTGCTCTCCCTGTCTTTGAGTACTGTTTGCACTGTCCCGATTACCTCTTTGCTAACATTCTCTTCAGAGCTGCAGTGAAACCAGGAACCACGTGGAGAAGGCACCCACACAGAAAGTGCCTGGAGGGAACGTTGGGGCTTCTTCTCAGTGTCTCTGATATAGGGTTTCACTGTCCCGGGAAACTCTCTGCTAACACCCTGCAGAGCGCTGTGCCCAATATACAGAAACGTCTTGCGGTATCTCCTACAGGGAAAGTGCCAGGAGGGAAAAGTGAGGATTATGTTTAGACTTTCTCGGAACTGCTTCAAATCAACTAGATATCTTTGTGCTGTAAATCTCCCAACAGCCAAACGCAAAAGCAGCAAACATCTCGCTGTATGTCCCACATCCAAAGTGCCAAGAGAGAGCTTGCTCTCCCTGTCTTTGAGTACTGTTTGCACTGTCCCGATTACCTCTTTGCTAACATTCTCTTCAGAGCTGCAGTGAAACCAGGAACCATGTGGAGAAGGCACCCACACTGAAAGTGCCTGGAGGGAACATTGGGGCTTCTTCTCAGTGTCTCTGACATAGGGTTTCACTGTCCCGGGAAACTCTCTGCTAACACCCTGCAGAGCGCTGTGCCCAATATACAGAAACGTCTTGCGGTATCTCCTACAGGGAAAGTGCCAGGAGGGAAAAGTGAGGATTATGTTTAGACTTTCTCGGAACTGCTTCAAATCAACTAGATATCTTTGTGCTGTAAATCTCCCAACAGCCAAATGTAAAAGCAGCAAACATCTCGCTGTATGTCCCACATCCAAAGTGCCAAGAGAGAGCTTGCTCTCCCTGTCTTTGAGTACTGTTTGCGCTGTCCCGATTACCTCTTTGCTAACATTCTCTTCAGAGCTGCAGTGAAACCAGGAACCACGTGGAGAAGGCACCCACACTGAAAGTGCCTGGAGGGAACATTGGGGCTTCTTCTCAGTGTCTCTGATATAGGGTTTCACTGTCCCGGGAAACTCTCTGCTAACACCCTGCACAGCGCTGTGCCCAATATACAGAAATGTCTTGCGGTATCTCCTACAGGGAAAGTGCCAGGAGGGAAAAGTGAGGATTATGTTTAGACTTTCTCGGAACTGCTTCAAATCAACTAGATATCTTTGTGCTGTAAATCTCCCAACAGCCAAATGTAAAAGCAGCAAACATCTCGATGTATGTCCCACATCCAAAGTGCCAAGAGAGAGCTTGCTCTCCCTGTCTTTGAGTACTGTTTGCACTGTCCCGATTACCTCTTTGCTAACATTCTCTTCAGAGCTGCAGTGAAACCAGGAACCACGTGGAGAAGGCACCCACACTGAAAGTGCCTGGAGGGAACGTTGGGGCTTCTTCTCAGTGTCTCTGATATAGGGTTTCACTGTCCCGGGAAACTCTCTGCTAACACCCTGCAGAGCGCTGTGCCCAATATACAGAAACGTCTTGCGGTATCTCCTACAGGGAAAGTGCCAGGAGGGAAAAGTGAGGATTATGTTTAGACTTTCTCGGAACTGCTTCAAATCAACTAGATATCTTTGTGCTGTAAATCTCCCAACAGCCAAACGCAAAAGCAGCAAACATCTCGCTGTATGTCCCACATCCAAAGTGCCAAGAGAGAGCTTGCTCTCCCTGTCTTTGAGTACTGTTTGCACTGTCCCGATTACCTCTTTGCTAACATTCTCTTCAGAGCTGCAGTGAAACCAGGAACCACGTGGAGAAGGCACCCACACTGAAAGTGCCTGGAAGGAACGTTGGGGCTTCTTCTCAGTGTCTCTGATATAGGGTTTCACTGTCCCGGGAAACTCTCTGCTAACACCCTGCAGAGCGCTGTGCCCAATATACAGAAACGTCTTGCGGTATCTCCTACAGGGAAAGTGCCAGGAGGGAAAAGTGAGGATTATGTTTAGACTTTCTCGGAACTGCTTCAAATCAACTAGATATCTTTGTGCTGTAAATCTCCCAACAGCCAAACGCAAAAGCAGCAAACATCTCGCTGTATGTCCCACATCCAAAGTGCCAAGAGAGAGCTTGCTCTCCCTGTCTTTGAGTACTGTTTGCACTGTCCCGATTACCTCTTTGCTAACATTCTCTTCAGAGCTGCAGTGAAACCAGGAACCACGTGGAGAAGGCACCCACACTGAAAGTGCCTGGAGGGAACATTGGGGCTTCTTCTCAGTGTCTCTGATATAGGGTTTCACTGTCCCG
Source organism: Chroicocephalus ridibundus (assembly GCF_963924245.1). NCBI lineage: Eukaryota > Metazoa > Chordata > Aves > Charadriiformes > Laridae > Chroicocephalus > Chroicocephalus ridibundus. Next base: position 266,537 of record NW_026961492.1, on the reverse strand, counting down.
GGCAACTCTCTGCTAACACCCTGCAGAGCGCTGTGCCCAATATACAGAAATGTCTTGCGGTATCTCCTACAGGGAAAGTGCCAGGAGGGAAAAGTGAGGATTATGTTTAGACTTTCTCGGAACTGCTTCAAATCAACTAGATATCTTTGTGCTGTAAATCTCCCAACAGCCAAACGCAAAAGCAGCAAACATCTCGCTGTATGTCCCACATCCAAAGTGCCAAGAGAGAGCTTGCTCTCCCTGTCTTTGAGTACTGTTTGCACTGTCCCGATTACCTCTTTGCTAACATTCTCTTCAGAGCTGCAGTGAAACCAGGAACCACGTGGAGAAGGCACCCACACTGAAAGTGCCTGGAAGAAACGTTGGGGCTTCTTCTCAGTGTCTCTGATATAGGGTTTCACTGTCCCGGGAAACTCTCTGCTAACACCCTGCAGAGCGCTGTGCCCAATATACAGAAACATCTTGCGGTATCTCCTACAGGGAAAGTGCCAGGAGGGAAAAGTGAGGATTATGTTTAGACTTTCTCGGAACTGCTTCAAATCAACTAGATATCTTTGTGCTGTAAATCTCCCAACAGCCAAACGCAAAAGCAGCAAACATCTCGCTGTATGTCCCACATCCAAAGTGCCAAGAGAGAGCTTGCTCTCCCTGTCTTTGAGTACTGTTTGCACTGTCCCGATTACCTCTTTGCTAACATTCTCTTCAGAGCTGCAGTGAAACCAGGAACCATGTGGAGAAGGCACCCACACTGAAAGTGCCTGGAGGGAACATTGGGGCTTCTTCTCAGTGTCTCTGATATAGGGTTTCACTGTCCCGGGAAACTCTGTGCTAACACCCTGCAGAGCGCTGTGCCCAATATACAGAAACGTCTTGCGGTATCTCCTACAGGGAAAGTGCCAGGAGGGAAAAGTGAGGATTATGTTTAGACTTTCTCGGAACTGCTTCAAATCAACTAGATATCTTTGTGCTGTAAATCTCCCAACAGCCAAATGTAAAAGCAGCAAACATCTCGCTGTATGTCCCACATCCAAAGTGCCAAGAGAGAGCTTGCTCTCCCTGTCTTTGAGTACTGTTTGCGCTGTCCCGATTACCCCTTTGCTAACATTCTCTTCAGAGCTGCAGTGAAACCAGGAACCACGTGGAGAAGGCACCCACACTGAAAGTGCCTGGAGGGAACATTGGGGCTTCTTCTCAGTGTCTCTGACATAGGGTTTCACTGTCCCGGGAAAGTCTCTGCTAACACCCTGCAGAGCGCTGTGCCCAATATACAGAAATGTCTTGCGGTATCCCCTACAGGGAAAGTGCCAGGAGGGAAAAGTGAGGATTATGCTTAGACTTTCTCGGAACTGCTTCAAATCAACTAGATATCTTTGTGCTGTAAATCTCCCAACAGCCAAACGCAAAAGCAGCAAACATCTCGCTGTATGTCCCACATCCAAAGTGCCAAGAGAGAGCTTGCTCTCCCTGTCTTTGAGTACTGTTTGCACTGTCCCGATTACCTCTTTGCTAACATTCTCTTCAGAGCTGCAGTGAAACCAGGAACCACGTGGAGAAGGCACCCACACTGAAAGTGCCTGGAAGGAACGTTGGGGCTTCTTCTCAGTGTCTCTGATATAGGGTTTCACTGTCCCGGGAAACTCTCTGCTAACACCCTGCAGAGCGCTGTGCCCAATATACAGAAACGTCTTGCGGTATCTCCTACAGAAAAAGTGCCAGGAGGGAAAAGTGAGGATTATGTTTAGACTTTCTCGGAACTGCTTCAAATCAACTAGATATCTTTGTGCTGTAAATCTCCCAACAGCCAAATGTAAAAGCAGCAAACATCTCGCTGTATGTCCCACATCCAAAGTGCCAAGAGAGAGCTTGCTCTCCCTGTCTTTGAGTACTGTTTGCGCTGTCCCGATTACCTCTTTGCTAACATTCTCTTCAGAGCTGCAGTGAAACCAGGAACCACGTGGAGAAGGCACCCACACTGAAAGTGCCTGGAAGGAACGTTGGGGCTTCTTCTCAGTGTCTCTGATATAGGGTTTCACTGTCCCGGGAAACTCTCTGCTAACACCCTGCAGAGCGCTGTGCCCAATATACAGAAAAGTCTTGCGGTATCTCCTACAGGGAAAGTGCCAGGAGGGAAAAGTGAGGATTATGTTTAGACTTTCTCGGAACTGCTTCAAATCAACTAGATATCTTTGTGCTGTAAATCTCCCAACAGCCAAATGTAAAAGCAGCAAACATCTCGCTGTATGTCCCACATCCAAAGTGCCAAGAGAGAGCTTGCTCTCCCTGTCTTTGAGTACTGTTTGCGCTGTCCCGATTACCTCTTTGCTAACATTCTCTTCAGAGCTGCAGTGAAACCAGGAACCACGTGGAGAAGGCACCCACACTGAAAGTGCCTGGAGGGAACATTGGGGCTTCTTCTCAGTGTCTCTGACATAGGGTTTCACTGTCCCGGGAAAGTCTCTGCTAACACCCTGCACAGCGCTGTGCCCAATATACAGAAATGTCTTGCGGTATCCCCTACAGGGAAAGTGCCAGGAGGGAAAAGTGAGGATTATGCTTAGACTTTCTCGGAACTGCTTCAAATCAACTAGATATCTTTGTGCTGTAAATCTCCCAACAGCCAAACGCAAAAGCAGCAAACATCTCGCTGTATGTCCCACATCCAAAGTGCCAAGAGAGTAATGTAGAGCTTGCTCTCCCTGTCTTTGAGTACTGTTTGCACTGTCCCGATTACCTCTTTGCTAACATTCTCTTCAGAGCTGCAGTGAAACCAGGAACCACGTGGAGAAGGCACCCACACTGAAAGTGCCTGGAGGGAACATTGGGGCTTCTTCTCAGTGTCTCTGATATAGGGTTTCACTGTCCCGGGAAACTCTCTGCTAACACCCTGCAGAGCGCTGTGCCCAATATACAGAAACGTCTTGCGGTATCTCCTACAGGGAAAGTGCCAGGAGGGAAAAGTGAGGATTATGCTTAGACTTTCTCGGAACTGCTTCAAATCAACTAGATATCTTTGTGCTGTAAAACTCCCAACAGCCAAACGCAAAAGCAGCAAACATCTCGCTGTATGTCCCACATCCAAAGTGCCAAGAGAGAGCTTGCTCTCCCTGTCTTTGAGTACTGTTTGCACTGTCCCGATTACCTCTTTGCTAACATTCTCTTCAGAGCTGCAGTGAAACCAGGAACCACGTGGAGAAGGCACCCACACTGAAAGTGCCTGGAGGGAACATTGGGGCTTCTTCTCAGTGTCTCTGACATAGGGTTTCACTGTCCCGGGAAAGTCTCTGCTAACACCCTGCAGAGCGCTGTGCCCAATATACAGAAACGTCTTGCGGTATCTCCTACAGGGAAAGTGCCAGGAGGGAAAAGTGAGGATTATGTTTAGACTTTCTCGGAACTGCTTCAAATCAACTAGATATCTTTGTGCTGTAAATCTCCCAACAGCCAAATGTAAAAGCAGCAAACATCTCGCTGTATGTCCCACATCCAAAGTGCCAAGAGAGAGCTTGCTCTCCCTGTCTTTGAGTACTGTTTGCGCTGTCCCGATTACCTCTTTGCTAACATTCTCTTCAGAGCTGCAGTGAAACCAGGAACCACGTGGAGAAGGCACCCACACTGAAAGTGCCTGGAGGGAACATTGGGGCTTCTTCTCAGTGTCTCTGACATAGGGTTTCACTGTCCCGGGAAAGTCTCTGCTAACACCCTGCAGAGCGCTGTGCCCAATATACAGAAAAGTCTTGCGGTATCTCCTACAGGGAAAGTGCCAGGAGGGAAAAGTGAGGATTATGTTTAGACTTTCTCGGAACTGCTTCAAATCAACTAAATATCTTTGTGCTGTAAATCTCCCAACAGCCAAATGTAAAAGCAGCAAACATCTCGCTGTATGTCCCACATCCAAAGTGCCAAGAGAGAGCTTGCTCTCCCTGTCTTTGAGTACTGTTTGCGCTGTCCCGATTACCTCTTTGCTAACATTCTCTTCAGAGCTGCAGTGAAACCAGGAACCACGTGGAGAAGGCACCCACACTGAAAGTGCCTGGAGGGAACATTGGGGCTTCTTCTCAGTGTCTCTGACATAGGGTTTCACTGTCCCGGGAAAGTCTCTGCTAACACCCTGCACAGCGCTGTGCCCAATATACAGAAATGTCTTGCGGTATCCCCTACAGGGAAAGTGCCAGGAGGGAAAAGTGAGGATTATGCTTAGACTTTCTCGGAACTGCTTCAAATCAACTAGATATCTTTGTGCTGTAAATCTCCCAACAGCCAAACGCAAAAGCAGCAAACATCTCGCTGTATGTCCCACATCCAAAGTGCCAAGAGAGTAATGTAGAGCTTGCTCTCCCTGTCTTTGAGTACTGTTTGCACTGTCCCGATTACCTCTTTGCTAACATTCTCTTCAGAGCTGCAGTGAAACCAGGAACCACGTGGAGAAGGCACCCACACTGAAAGTGCCTGGAGGGAACATTGGGGCTTCTTCTCAGTGTCTCTGATATAGGGTTTCACTGTCCCGGGAAACTCTCTGCTAACACCCTGCAGAGCGCTGTGCCCAATATACAGAAACGTCTTGCGGTATCTCCTACAGGGAAAGTGCCAGGAGGGAAAAGTGAGGATTATGCTTAGACTTTCTCGGAACTGCTTCAAATCAACTAGATATCTTTGTGCTGTAAAACTCCCAACAGCCAAACGCAAAAGCAGCAAACATCTCGCTGTATGTCCCACATCCAAAGTGCCAAGAGAGAGCTTGCTCTCCCTGTCTTTGAGTACTGTTTGCACTGTCCCGATTACCTCTTTGCTAACATTCTCTTCAGAGCTGCAGTGAAACCAGGAACCACGTGGAGAAGGCACCCACACTGAAAGTGCCTGGAGGGAACATTGGGGCTTCTTCTCAGTGTCTCTGACATAGGGTTTCACTGTCCCGGGAAAGTCTCTGCTAACACCCTGCACAGCGCTGTGCCCAATATACAGAAATGTCTTGCGGTATCCCCTACAGGGAAAGTGCCAGGAGGGAAAAGTGAGGATTATGCTTAGACTTTCTCGGAACTGCTTCAAATCAACTAGATATCTTTGTGCTGTAAATCTCCCAACAGCCAAACGCAAAAGCAGCAAACATCTCGCTGTATGTCCCACATCCAAAGTGCCAAGAGAGTAATGTAGAGCTTGCTCTCCCTGTCTTTGAGTACTGTTTGCACTGTCCCGATTACCTCTTTGCTAACATTCTCTTCAGAGCTGCAGTGAAACCAGGAACCACGTGGAGAAGGCACCCACACTGAAAGTGCCTGGAGGGAACATTGGGGCTTCTTCTCAGTGTCTCTGATATAGGGTTTCACTGTCCCGGGAAACTCTCTGCTAACACCCTGCAGAGCGCTGTGCCCAATATACAGAAACGTCTTGCGGTATCTCCTACAGGGAAAGTGCCAGGAGGGAAAAGTGAGGATTATGCTTAGACTTTCTCGGAACTGCTTCAAATCAACTAGATATCTTTGTGCTGTAAAACTCCCAACAGCCAAACGCAAAAGCAGCAAACATCTCGCTGTATGTCCCACATCCAAAGTGCCAAGAGAGAGCTTGCTCTCCCTGTCTTTGAGTACTGTTTGCACTGCCCCGATTACCTCTTTGCTAACATTCTCTTCAGAGCTGCAGTGAAACCAGGAACCACGTGGAGAAGGCACCCACACTGAAAGTGCCTGGAGGGAACATTGGGGCTTCTTCTCAGTGTCTCTGACATAGGGTTTCACTGTCCCGGGAAAGTCTCTGCTAACACCCTGCACAGCGCTGTGCCCAATATACAGAAACGTCTTGCGGTATCTCCTACAGGGAAAGTGCCAGGAGGGAAAAGTGAGGATTATGTTTAGACTTTCTCGGAACTGCTTCAAATCAACTAGATATCTTTGTGCTGTAAATCTCCCAACAGCCAAATGTAAAAGCAGCAAACATCTCGCTGTATGTCCCACATCCAAAGTGCCAAGAGAGAGCTTGCTCTCCCTGTCTTTGAGTACTGTTTGCACTGTCCCGATTACCTCTTTGCTAACATTCTCTTCAGAGCTGCAGTGAAACCAGGAACCACGTGGAGAAGGCACCCACACTGAAAGTGCCTGGAAGGAACGTTGGGGCTTCTTCTCAGTGTCTCTGATATAGGGTTTCACTGTCCCGGGAAACTCTCTGCTAACACCCTGCAGAGCACTGTGCCCAATATACAGAAAAGTCTTGCGGTATCTCCTACAGGGAAAGTGCCAGGAGGGAAAAGTGAGGATTATGTTTAGACTTTCTCGGAACTGCTTCAAATCAACTAGATATCTTTGTGCTGTAAATCTCCCAACAGCCAAATGTAAAAGCAGCAAACATCTCGCTGTATGTCCCACATCCAAAGTGCCAAGAGAGAGCTTGCTCTCCCTGTCTTTGAGTACTGTTTGCGCTGTCCCGATTACCTCTTTGCTAACATTCTCTTCAGAGCTGCAGTGAAACCAGGAACCACGTGGAGAAGGCACCCACACTGAAAGTGCCTGGAGGGAACATTGGGGCTTCTTCTCAGTGTCTCTGACATAGGGTTTCACTGTCCCGGGAAAGTCTCTGCTAACACCCTGCACAGCGCTGTGCCCAATATACAGAAATGTCTTGCGGTATCCCCTACAGGGAAAGTGCCAGGAGGGAAAAGTGAGGATTATGCTTAGACTTTCTCGGAACTGCTTCAAATCAACTAGATATCTTTGTGCTGTAAATCTCCCAACAGCCAAACGCAAAAGCAGCAAACATCTCGCTGTATGTCCCACATCCAAAGTGCCAAGAGAGTAATGTAGAGCTTGCTCTCCCTGTCTTTGAGTACTGTTTGCACTGTCCCGATTACCTCTTTGCTAACATTCTCTTCAGAGCTGCAGTGAAACCAGGAACCACGTGGAGAAGGCACCCACACTGAAAGTGCCTGGAGGGAACATTGGGGCTTCTTCTCAGTGTCTCTGATATAGGGTTTCACTGTCCCGGGAAACTCTCTGCTAACACCCTGCAGAGCGCTGTGCCCAATATACAGAAACGTCTTGCGGTATCTCCTACAGGGAAAGTGCCAGGAGGGAAAAGTGAGGATTATGCTTAGACTTTCTCGGAACTGCTTCAAATCAACTAGATATCTTTGTGCTGTAAAACTCCCAACAGCCAAACGCAAAAGCAGCAAACATCTCGCTGTATGTCCCACATCCAAAGTGCCAAGAGAGAGCTTGCTCTCCCTGTCTTTGAGTACTGTTTGCACTGTCCCGATTACCTCTTTGCTAACATTCTCTTCAGAGCTGCAGTGAAACCAGGAACCACGTGGAGAAGGCACCCACACTGAAAGTGCCTGGAGGGAACATTGGGGCTTCTTCTCAGTGTCTCTGACATAGGGTTTCACTGTCCCGGGAAACTCTCTGCTAACACCCTGCAGAGCGCTGTGCCCAATATACAGAAACGTCTTGCGGTATCTCCTACAGGGAAAGTGCCAGGAGGGAAAAGTGAGGATTATGTTTAGACTTTCTCGGAACTGCTTCAAATCAACTAGATATCTTTGTGCTGTAAATCTCCCAACAGCCAAATGTAAAAGCAGCAAACATCTCGCTGTATGTCCCACATCCAAAGTGCCAAGAGAGAGCTTGCTCTCCCTGTCTTTGAGTACTGTTTGCACTGTCCCGATTACCTCTTTGCTAACATTCTCTTCAGAGCTGCAGTGAAACCAGGAACCACGTGGAGAAGGCACCCACACTGAAAGTGCCTGGAAGGAACGTTGGGGCTTCTTCTCAGTGTCTCTGATATAGGGTTTCACTGTCCCGGGAAACTCTCTGCTAACACCCTGCAGAGCGCTGTGCCCAATATACAGAAAAGTCTTGCGGTATCTCCTACAGGGAAAGTGCCAGGAGGGAAAAGTGAGGATTATGTTTAGACTTTCTCGGAACTGCTTCAAATCAACTAGATATCTTTGTGCTGTAAATCTCCCAACAGCCAAATGTAAAAGCAGCAAACATCTCGCTGTATGTCCCACATCCAAAGTGCCAAGAGAGAGCTTGCTCTCCCTGTCTTTGAGTACTGTTTGCGCTGTCCCGATTACCTCTTTGCTAACATTCTCTTCAGAGCTGCAGTGAAACCAGGAACCACGTGGAGAAGGCACCCACACTGAAAGTGCCTGGAGGGAACATTGGGGCTTATTCTCAGTGTCTCTGACATAGGGTTTCACTGTCCCGGGAAAGTCTCTGCTAACACCCTGCACAGCGCTGTGCCCAATATACAGAAATGTCTTGCGGTATCCCCTACAGGGAAAGTGCCAGGAGGGAAAAGTGAGGATTATGCTTAGACTTTCTCGGAACTGCTTCAAATCAACTAGATATCTTTGTGCTGTAAATCTCCCAACAGCCAAACGCAAAAGCAGCAAACATCTCGCTGTATGTCCCACATCCAAAGTGCCAAGAGAGTAATGTAGAGCTTGCTCTCCCTGTCTTTGAGTACTGTTTGCACTGTCCCGATTACCTCTTTGCTAACATTCTCTTCAGAGCTGCAGTGAAACCAGGAACCACGTGGAGAAGGCACCCACACTGAAAGTGCCTGGAGGGAACATTGGGGCTTCTTCTCAGTGTCTCTGATATAGGGTTTCACTGTCCCGGGAAACTCTCTGCTAACACCCTGCAGAGCGCTGTGCCCAATATACAGAAACGTCTTGCGGTATCTCCTACAGGGAAAGTGCCAGGAGGGAAAAGTGAGGATTATGTTTAGACTTTCTCGGAACTGCTTCAAATCAACTAGATATCTTTGTGCTGTAAATCTCCCAACAGCCAAATGTAAAAGCAGCAAACATCTCGCTGTATGTCCCACATCCAAAGTGCCAAGAGAGAGCTTGCTCTCCCTGTCTTTGAGTACTGTTTGCACTGTCCCGATTACCTCTTTGCTAACATTCTCTTCAGAGCTGCAGTGAAACCAGGAACCACGTGGAGAAGGCACCCACACTGAAAGTGCCTGGAAGGAACGTTGGGGCTTCTTCTCAGTGTCTCTGATATAGGGTTTCACTGTCCCGGGAAACTCTCTGCTAACACCCTGCAGAGCGCTGTGCCCAATATACAGAAAAGTCTTGCGGTATCTCCTACAGGGAAAGTGCCAGGAGGGAAAAGTGAGGATTATGTTTAGACTTTCTCGGAACTGCTTCAAATCAACTAGATATCTTTGTGCTGTAAATCTCCCAACAGCCAAATGTAAAAGCAGCAAACATCTCGCTGTATGTCCCACATCCAAAGTGCCAAGAGAGAGCTTGCTCTCCCTGTCTTTGAGTACTGTTTGCGCTGTCCCGATTACCTCTTTGCTAACATTCTCTTCAGAGCTGCAGTGAAACCAGGAACCACGTGGAGAAGGCACCCACACTGAAAGTGCCTGGAGGGAACATTGGGGCTTCTTCTCAGTGTCTCTGATATAGGGTTTCACTGTCCCGGGAAACTCTCTGCTAACACCCTGCAGAGCGCTGTGCCCAATATACAGAAATGTCTTGCGGTATCTCCTACAGGGAAAGTGCCAGGAGGGAAAAGTGAGGATTATGTTTAGACTTTCTCGGAACTGCTTCAAATCAACTAGATATCTTTGTGCTGTAAATCTCCCAACAGCCAAATGTAAAAGCAGCAAACATCTCGCTGTATGTCCCACATCCAAAGTGCCAAGAGAGAGCTTGCTCTCCCTGTCTTTGAGTACTGTTTGCACTGTCCCGATTACCTCTTTGCTAACATTCTCTTCAGAGCTGCAGTGAAACCAGGAACCACGTGGAGAAGGCACCCACACTGAAAGTGCCTGGAGGGAACGTTGGGGCTTCTTCTCAGTGTCTCTGATATAGGGTTTCACTGTCCCGGGAAACTCTCTGCTAACACCCTGCAGAGCGCTGTGCCCAATATACAGAAACGTCTTGCGGTATCTCCTACAGGGAAAGTGCCAGGAGGGAAAAGTGAGGATTATGTTTAGACTTTCTCGGAACTGCTTCAAATCAACTAGATATCTTTGTGCTGTAAATCTCCCAACAGCCAAACGCAAAAGCAGCAAACATCTCGCTGTATGTCCCACATCCAAAGTGCCAAGAGAGAGCTTGCTCTCCCTGTCTTTGAGTACTGTTTGCACTGTCCCGATTACCTCTTTGCTAACATTCTCTTCAGAGCTGCAGTGAAACCAGGAACCACGTGGAGAAGGCACCCACACTGAAAGTGCCTGGAAGGAACGTTGGGGCTTCTTCTCAGTGTCTCTGATATAGGGTTTCACTGTCCCGGGAAACTCTCTGCTAACACCCTGCAGAGCGCTGTGCCCAATATACAGAAACGTCTTGCGGTATCTCCTACAGGGAAAGTGCCAGGAGGGAAAAGTGAGGATTATGTTTAGACTTTCTCGGAACTGCTTCAAATCAACTAGATATCTTTGTGCTGTAAATCTCCCAACAGCCAAACGCAAAAGCAGCAAACATCTCGCTGTATGTCCCACATCCAAAGTGCCAAGAGAGAGCTTGCTCTCCCTGTCTTTGAGTACTGTTTGCACTGTCCCGATTACCTCTTTGCTAACATTCTCTTCAGAGCTGCAGTGAAACCAGGAACCACGTGGAGAAGGCACCCACACTGAAAGTGCCTGGAGGGAACATTGGGGCTTCTTCTCAGTGTCTCTGATATAGGGTTTCACTGTCCCGGGAAACTCTCTGCTAACACCCTGCAGAGCGCTGTGCCCAATATACAGAAATGTCTTGCGGTATCTCCTACAGGGAAAGTGCCAGGAGGGAAAAGTGAGGATTATGTTTAGACTTTCTCGGAACTGCTTCAAATCAACTAGATATCTTTGTGCTGTAAATCTCCCAACAGCCAAACGCAAAAGCAGCAAACATCTCGCTGTATGTCCCACATCCAAAGTGCCAAGAGAGAGCTTGCTCTCCCTGTCTTTGAGTACTGTTTGCACTGTCCCGATTACCTCTTTGCTAACATTCTCTTCAGAGCTGCAGTGAAACCAGGAACCACGTGGAGAAGGCACCCACACTGAAAGTGCCTGGAAGGAACGTTGGGGCTTCTTCTCAGTGTCTCTGATATAGGGTTTCACTGTCCCGGGAAACTCTCTGCTAACACCCTGCAGAGCGCTGTGCCCAATATACAGAAACGTCTTGCGGTATCTCCTACAGAAAAAGTGCCAGGAGGGAAAAGTGAGGATTATGTTTAGACTTTCTCGGAACTGCTTCAAATCAACTAGATATCTTTGTGCTGTAAATCTCCCAACAGCCAAACGCAAAAGCAGCAAACATCTCGCTGTATGTCCCACATCCAAAGTGCCAAGAGAGAGCTTGCTCTCCCTGTCTTTGAGTACTGTTTGCACTGTCCCGATTACCTCTTTGCTAACATTCTCTTCAGAGCTGCAGTGAAACCAGGAACCACGTGGAGAAGGCACCCACACTGAAAGTGCCTGGAAGGAACGTTGGGGCTTCTTCTCAGTGTCTCTGATATAGGGTTTCACTGTCCCGGGAAACTCTCTGCTAACACCCTGCAGAGCGCTGTGCCCAATATACAGAAACGTCTTGCGGTATCTCCTACAGGGAAAGTGCCAGGAGGGAAAAGTGAGGATTATGTTTAGACTTTCTCGGAACTGCTTCAAATCAACTAGATATCTTTGTGCTGTAAATCTCCCAACAGCCAAATGTAAAAGCAGCAAACATCTCGCTGTATGTCCCACATCCAAAGTGCCAAGAGAGAGCTTGCTCTCCCTGTCTTTGAGTACTGTTTGCACTGTCCCGATTACCTCTTTGCTAACATTCTCTTCAGAGCTGCAGTGAAACCAGGAACCACGTGGAGAAGGCACCCACACTGAAAGTGCCTGGAAGGAACGTTGGGGCTTCTTCTCAGTGTCTCTGATATAGGGTTTCACTGTCCCGGGAAACTCTCTGCTAACACCCTGCAGAGCGCTGTGCCCAATATACAGAAACGTCTTGCGGTATCTCCTACAGAAAAAGTGCCAGGAGGGAAAAGTGAGGATTATGTTTAGACTTTCTCGGAACTGCTTCAAATCAACTAGATATCTTTGTGCTGTAAATCTCCCAACAGCCAAATGTAAAAGCAGCAAACATCTCGCTGTATGTCCCACATCCAAAGTGACAAGAGAGAGCTTGCTCTCCCTGTCTTTGAGTACTGTTTGCGCTGTCCCGATTACCTCTTTGCTAACATTCTCTTCAGAGCTGCAGTGAAACCAGGAACCACGTGGAGAAGGCACCCACACTGAAAGTGCCTGGAGGGAACATTGGGGCTTCTTCTCAGTGTCTCTGATATAGGGTTTCACTGTCCCGGGAAACTCTCTGCTAACACCCTGCAGAGCGCTGTGCCCAATATACAGAAACGTCTTGCGGTATCTCCTACAGGGAAAGTGCCAGGAGGGAAAAGTGAGGATTATGTTTAGACTTTCTCGGAACTGCTTCAAATCAACTAGATATCTTTGTGCTGTAAATCTCCCAACAGCCAAATGTAAAAGCAGCAAACATCTCGCTGTATGTCCCACATCCAAAGTGCCAAGAGAGAGCTTGCTCTCCCTGTCTTTGAGTACTGTTTGCGCTGTCCCGATTACCCCTTTGCTAACATTCTCTTCAGAGCTGCAGTGAAACCAGGAACCACGTGGAGAAGGCACCCACACTGAAAGTGCCTGGAGGGAACATTGGGGCTTCTTCTCAGTGTCTCTGACATAGGGTTTCACTGTCCCGGGAAAGTCTCTGCTAACACCCTGCACAGCGCTGTGCCCAATATACAGAAATGTCTTGCGGTATCCCCTACAGGGAAAGTGCCAGGAGGGAAAAGTGAGGATTATGCTTAGACTTTCTCGGAACTGCTTCAAATCAACTAGATATCTTTGTGCTGTAAATCTCCCAACAGCCAAACGCAAAAGCAGCAAACATCTCGCTGTATGTCCCACATCCAAAGTGCCAAGAGAGTAATGTAGAGCTTGCTCTCCCTGTCTTTGAGTACTGTTTGCACTGTCCCGATTACCTCTTTGCTAACATTCTCTTCAGAGCTGCAGTGAAACCAGGAACCACGTGGAGAAGGCACCCACACTGAAAGTGCCTGGAGGGAACGTTGGGGCTTCTTCTCAGTGTCTCTGATATAGGGTTTCACTGTCCCGGGAAACTCTCTGCTAACACCCTGCAGAGCGCTGTGCCCAATATACAGAAACGTCTTGCGGTATCTCCTACAGGGAAAGTGCCAGGAGGGAAAAGTGAGGATTATGTTTAGACTTTCTCGGAACTGCTTCAAATCAACTAGATATCTTTGTGCTGTAAATCTCCCAACAGCCAAATGTAAAAGCAGCAAACATCTCGCTGTATGTCCCACATCCAAAGTGCCAAGAGAGCGCTTGCTCTCCCTGTCTTTGAGTACTGTTTGCACTGTCCCGATTACCTCTTTGCTAACATTCTCTTCAGAGCTGCAGTGAAACCAGGAACCACGTGGAGAAGGCACCCACACTGAAAGTGCCTGGAAGGAACGTTGGGGCTTCTTCTCAGTGTCTCTGATATAGGGTTTCACTGTCCCGGGAAACTCTCTGCTAACACCCTGCAGAGCGCTGTGCCCAATATACAGAAACGTCTTGCGGTATCTCCTACAGGGAAAGTGCCAGGAGGGAAAAGTGAGGATTATGTTTAGACTTTCTCGGAACTGCTTCAAATCAACTAGATATCTTTGTGCTGTAAATCTCCCAACAGCCAAACGCAAAAGCAGCAAACATCTCGCTGTATGTCCCACATCCAAAGTGCCAAGAGAGAGCTTGCTCTCCCTGTCTTTGAGTACTGTTTGCACTGTCCCGATTACCTCTTTGCTAACATTCTCTTCAGAGCTGCAGTGAAACCAGGAACCACGTGGAGAAGGCACCCACACTGAAAGTGCCTGGAGGGAACATTGGGGCTTCTTCTCAGTGTCTCTGATATAGGGTTTCACTGTCCCGGGAAACTCTCTGCTAACACCCTGCAGAGCGCTGTGCCCAATATACAGAAACGTCTTGCGGTATCTCCTACAGGGAAAGTGCCAGGAGGGAAAAGTGAGGATTATGTTTAGACTTTCTCGGAACTGCTTCAAATCAACTAGATATCTTTGTGCTGTAAATCTCCCAACAGCCAAATGTAAAAGCAGCAAACATCTCGCTGTATGTCCCACATCCAAAGTGCCAAGAGAGAGCTTGCTCTCCCTGTCTTTGAGTACTGTTTGCACTGTCCCGATTACCTCTTTGCTAACATTCTCTTCAGAGCTGCAGTGAAACCAGGAACCACGTGGAGAAGGCACCCACACTGAAAGTGCCTGGAGGGAACATTGGGGCTTCTTCTCAGTGTCTCTGATATAGGGTTTCACTGTCCCGGGAAACTCTCTGCTAACACCCTGCAGAGCGCTGTGCCCAATATACAGAAACGTCTTGCGGTATCTCCTACAGGGAAAGTGCCAGGAGGGAAAAGTGAGGATTTTGTTTAGACTTTCTCGGAACTGCTTCAAATCAACTAGATATCTTTGTGCTGTAAATCTCCCAACAGCCAAATGTAAAAGCAGCAAACATCTCGCTGTATGTCCCACATCCAAAGTGCCAAGAGAGAGCTTGCTCTCCCTGTCTTTGAGTACTGTTTGCACAGTCCCGATTACCTCTTTGCTAACATTCTCTTCAGAGCTGCAGTGAAACCAGGAACCACGTGGAGAAGCCACCCACACTGAAAGTGCCTGGAAGGAACTTTGGGGCTTCTTCTCAGTGTCTCTGATATAGGGTTTCACTGTCCCGGGAAACTCTCTGCTAACACCCTGCAGAGCGCTGTGCCCAATATACAGAAACGTCTTGCGGTATCTCCTACAGGGAAAGTGCCAGGAGGGAAAAGTGAGGATTATGTTTAGACTTTCTCGGAACTGCTTCAAATCAACTAGATATCTTTGTGCTGTAAATCTCCCAACAGCCAAACGCAAAAGCAGCAAACATCTCGCTGTATGTCCCACATCCAAAGTGCCAAGAGAGAGCTTGCTCTCCCTGTCTTTGAGTACTGTTTGCACTGTCCCGATTACCTCTTTGCTAACATTCTCTTCAGAGCTGCAGTGAAACCAGGAACCACGTGGAGAAGGCACCCACACTGAAAGTGCCTGGAGGGAACATTGGGGCTTCTTCTCAGTGTCTCTGACATAGGGTTTCACTGTCCCGGGAAAGTCTCTGCTAACACCCTGCACAGCGCTGTGCCCAATATACAGAAATGTCTTGCGGTATCCCCTACAGGGAAAGTGCCAGGAGGGAAAAGTGAGGATTATGCTTAGACTTTCTCGGAACTGCTTCAAATCAACTAGATATCTTTGTGCTGTAAATCTCCCAACAGCCAAACGCAAAAGCAGCAAACATCTCGCTGTATGTCCCACATCCAAAGTGCCAAGAGAGTAATGTAGAGCTTGCTCTCCCTGTCTTTGAGTACTGTTTGCACTGTCCCGATTACCTCTTTGCTAACATTCTCTTCAGAGCTGCAGTGAAACCAGGAACCACGTGGAGAAGGCACCCACACTGAAAGTGCCTGGAGGGAACATTGGGGCTTCTTCTCAGTGTCTCTGATATAGGGTTTCACTGTCCCGGGAAACTCTCTGCTAACACCCTGCAGAGCGCTGTGCCCAATATACAGAAACGTCTTGCGGTATCTCCTACAGGGAAAGTGCCAGGAGGGAAAAGTGAGGATTATGCTTAGACTTTCTCGGAACTGCTTCAAATCAACTAGATATCTTTGTGCTGTAAAACTCCCAACAGCCAAACGCAAAAGCAGCAAACATCTCGCTGTATGTCCCACATCCAAAGTGCCAAGAGAGAGCTTGCTCTCCCTGTCTTTGAGTACTGTTTGCACTGCCCCGATTACCTCTTTGCTAACATTCTCTTCAGAGCTGCAGTGAAACCAGGAACCACGTGGAGAAGGCACCCACACTGAAAGTGCCTGGAGGGAACATTGGGGCTTCTTCTCAGTGTCTCTGACATAGGGTTTCACTGTCCCGGGAAAGTCTCTGCTAACACCCTGCACAGCGCTGTGCCCAATATACAGAAACGTCTTGCGGTATCTCCTACAGGGAAAGTGCCAGGAGGGAAAAGTGAGGATTATGTTTAGACTTTCTCGGAACTGCTTCAAATCAACTAGATATCTTTGTGCTGTAAATCTCCCAACAGCCAAACGCAAAAGCAGCAAACATCTCGCTGTATGTCCCACATCCAAAGTGCCAAGAGAGTAATGTAGAGCTTGCTCTCCCTGTCTTTGAGTACTGTTTGCACTGTCCCGATTACCTCTTTGCTAACATTCTCTTCAGAGCTGCAGTGAAACCAGGAACCACGTGGAGAAGGCACCCACACTGAAAGTGCCTGGAGGGAACATTGGGGCTTCTTCTCAGTGTCTCTGACATAGGGTTTCACTGTCCCGGGAAACTCTCTGCTAACACCCTGCACAGCGCTGTGCCCAATATACAGAAATGTCTTGCGGTATCCCCTACAGGGAAAGTGCCAGGAGGGAAAAGTGAGGATTATGCTTAGACTTTCTCGGAACTGCTTCAAATCAACTAGATATCTTTGTGCTGTAAATCTCCCAACAGCCAAACGCAAAAGCAGCAAACATCTCGCTGTATGTCCCACATCCAAAGTGCCAAGAGAGTAATGTAGAGCTTGCTCTCCCTGTCTTTGAGTACTGTTTGCACTGTCCCGATTACCTCTTTGCTAACATTCTCTTCAGAGCTGCAGTGAAACCAGGAACCACGTGGAGAAGGCACCCACACTGAAAGTGCCTGGAGGGAACATTGGGGCTTCTTCTCAGTGTCTCTGATATAGGGTTTCACTGTCCCGGGAAACTCTCTGCTAACACCCTGCAGAGCGCTGTGCCCAATATACAGAAACGTCTTGCGGTATCTCCTACAGGGAAAGTGCCAGGAGGGAAAAGTGAGGATTATGCTTAGACTTTCTCGGAACTGCTTCAAATCAACTAGATATCTTTGTGCTGTAAAACTCCCAACAGCCAAACGCAAAAGCAGCAAACATCTCGCTGTATGTCCCACATCCAAAGTGCCAAGAGAGAGCTTGCTCTCCCTGTCTTTGAGTACTGTTTGCACTGCCCCGATTACCTCTTTGCTAACATTCTCTTCAGAGCTGCAGTGAAACCAGGAACCACGTGGAGAAGGCACCCACACTGAAAGTGCCTGGAGGGAACATTGGGGCTTCTTCTCAGTGTCTCTGACATAGGGTTTCACTGTCCCGGGAAAGTCTCTGCTAACACCCTGCAGAGCGCTGTGCCCAATATACAGAAATGTCTTGCGGTATCCCCTACAGGGAAAGTGCCAGGAGGGAAAAGTGAGGATTATGCTTAGACTTTCTCGGAACTGCTTCAAATCAACTAGATATCTTTGTGCTGTAAATCTCCCAACAGCCAAACGCAAAAGCAGCAAACATCTCGCTGTATGTCCCACATCCAAAGTGCCAAGAGAGTAATGTAGAGCTTGCTCTCCCTGTCTTTGAGTACTGTTTGCACTGTCCCGATTACCTCTTTGCTAACATTCTCTTCAGAGCTGCAGTGAAACCAGGAACCACGTGGAGAAGGCACCCACACTGAAAGTGCCTGGAGGGAACATTGGGGCTTCTTCTCAGTGTCTCTGATATAGGGTTTCACTGTCCCGGGAAACTCTCTGCTAACACCCTGCAGAGCGCTGTGCCCAATATACAGAAACGTCTTGCGGTATCTCCTACAGGGAAAGTGCCAGGAGGGAAAAGTGAGGATTATGCTTAGACTTTCTCGGAACTGCTTCAAATCAACTAGATATCTTTGTGCTGTAAAACTCCCAACAGCCAAACGCAAAAGCAGCAAACATCTCGCTGTATGTCCCACATCCAAAGTGCCAAGAGAGAGCTTGCTCTCCCTGTCTTTGAGTACTGTTTGCACTGTCCCGATTACCTCTTTGCTAACATTCTCTTCAGAGCTGCAGTGAAACCAGGAACCACGTGGAGAAGGCACCCACACTGAAAGTGCCTGGAGGGAACATTGGGGCTTCTTCTCAGTGTCTCTGACATAGGGTTTCACTGTCCCGGGAAAGTCTCTGCTAACACCCTGCACAGCGCTGTGCCCAATATACAGAAATGTCTTGCGGTATCCCCTACAGGGAAAGTGCCAGGAGGGAAAAGTGAGGATTATGCTTAGACTTTCTCGGAACTGCTTCAAATCAACTAGATATCTTTGTGCTGTAAATCTCCCAACAGCCAAACGCAAAAGCAGCAAACATCTCGCTGTATGTCCCACATCCAAAGTGCCAAGAGAGTAATGTAGAGCTTGCTCTCCCTGTCTTTGAGTACTGTTTGCACTGTCCCGATTACCTCTTTGCTAACATTCTCTTCAGAGCTGCAGTGAAACCAGGAACCACGTGGAGAAGGCACCCACACTGAAAGTGCCTGGAGGGAACATTGGGGCTTCTTCTCAGTGTCTCTGACATAGGGTTTCACTGTCCCGGGAAAGTCTCTGCTAACACCCTGCACAGCGCTGTGCCCAATATACAGAAACGTCTTGCGGTATCTCCTACAGGGAAAGTGCCAGGAGGGAAAAGTGAGGATTATGTTTAGACTTTCTCGGAACTGCTTCAAATCAACTAGATATCTTTGTGCTGTAAATCTCCCAACAGCCAAATGTAAAAGCAGCAAACATCTCGCTGTATGTCCCACATCCAAAGTGCCAAGAGAGAGCTTGCTCTCCCTGTCTTTGAGTACTGTTTGCGCTGTCCCGATTACCTCTTTGCTAACATTCTCTTCAGAGCTGCAGTGAAACCAGGAACCACGTGGAGAAGGCACCCACACTGAAAGTGCCTGGAGGGAACATTGGGGCTTCTTCTCAGTGTCTCTGACATAGGGTTTCACTGTCCCGGGAAAGTCTCTGCTAACACCCTGCACAGCGCTGTGCCCAATATACAGAAATGTCTTGCGGTATCCCCTACAGGGAAAGTGCCAGGAGGGAAAAGTGAGGATTATGCTTAGACTTTCTCGGAACTGCTTCAAATCAACTAGATATCTTTGTGCTGTAAATCTCCCAACAGCCAAACGCAAAAGCAGCAAACATCTCGCTGTATGTCCCACATCCAAAGTGCCAAGAGAGTAATGTAGAGCTTGCTCTCCCTGTCTTTGAGTACTGTTTGCACTGTCCCGATTACCTCTTTGCTAACATTCTCTTCAGAGCTGCAGTGAAACCAGGAACCACGTGGAGAAGGCACCCACACTGAAAGTGCCTGGAGGGAACATTGGGGCTTCTTCTCAGTGTCTCTGATATAGGGTTTCACTGTCCCGGGAAACTCTGTGCTAACACCCTGCAGAGCGCTGTGCCCAATATACAGAAACGTCTTGCGGTATCTCCTACAGGGAAAGTGCCAGGAGGGAAAAGTGAGGATTATGCTTAGACTTTCTCGGAACTGCTTCAAATCAACTAGATATCTTTGTGCTGTAAAACTCCCAACAGCCAAACGCAAAAGCAGCAAACATCTCGCTGTATGTCCCACATCCAAAGTGCCAAGAGAGAGCTTGCTCTCCCTGTCTTTGAGTACTGTTTGCACTGTCCCGATTACCTCTTTGCTAACATTCTCTTCAGAGCTGCAGTGAAACCAGGAACCACGTGGAGAAGGCACCCACACTGAAAGTGCCTGGAGGGAACATTGGGGCTTCTTCTCAGTGTCTCTGACATAGGGTTTCACTGTCCCGGGAAAGTCTCTGCTAACACCCTGCACAGCGCTGTGCCCAATATACAGAAATGTCTTGCGGTATCCCCTACAGGGAAAGTGCCAGGAGGGAAAAGTGAGGATTATGCTTAGACTTTCTTGGAACTGCTTCAAATCAACTAGATATCTTTGTGCTGTAAATCTCCCAACAGCCAAACGCAAAAGCAGCAAACATCTCGCTGTATGTCCCACATCCAAAGTGCCAAGGGAGTAATGTAGAGCTTGCTCTCCCTGTCTTTGAGTGCTGTTTGCACTGTCCCGATTACCTCTTTGCTAACATTCTCTTCAGAGCTGCAGTGAAACCAGGAACCACGTGGAGAAGGCACCCACACTGAAAGTGCCTGGAGGGAACATTGGGGCTTCTTCTCAGTGTCTCTGATATAGGGTTTCACTGTCCCGGGAAACTCTCTGCTAACACCCTGCAGAGCGCTGTGCCCAATATACAGAAACGTCTTGCGGTATCTCCTACAGGGAAAGTGCCAGGAGGGAAAAGTGAGGATTATGTTTAGACTTTCTCGGAACTGCTTCAAATCAACTAGATATCTTTGTGCTGTAAATCTCCCAACAGCCAAATGTAAAAGCAGCAAACATCTCGCTGTATGTCCCACATCCAAACTGCCAAGAGAGAGCTTGCTCTCCCTGTCTTTGAGTACTGTTTGCACTGTCCCGATTACCTCTTTGCTAACATTCTCTTCAGAGCTGCAGTGAAACCAGGAACCACGTGGAGAAGGCACCCACACTGAAAGTGCCTGGAAGGAACGTTGGGGCTTCTTCTCAGTGTCTCTGATATAGGGTTTCACTGTCCCGGGAAACTCTCTGCTAACACCCTGCAGAGCGCTGTGCCCAATATACAGAAAAGTCTTGCGGTATCTCCTACAGGGAAAGTGCCAGGAGGGAAAAGTGAGGATTATGTTTAGACTTTCTCGGAACTGCTTCAAATCAACTAGATATCTTTGTGCTGTAAATCTCCCAACAGCCAAATGTAAAAGCAGCAAACATCTCGCTGTATGTCCCACATCCAAAGTGCCAAGAGAGAGCTTGCTCTCCCTGTCTTTGAGTACTGTTTGCGCTGTCCCGATTACCTCTTTGCTAACATTCTCTTCAGAGCTGCAGTGAAACCAGGAACCACGTGGAGAAGGCACCCACACTGAAAGTGCCTGGAGGGAACATTGGGGCTTATTCTCAGTGTCTCTGACATAGGGTTTCACTGTCCCGGGAAAGTCTCTGCTAACACCCTGCACAGCGCTGTGCCCAATATACAGAAATGTCTTGCGGTATCCCCTACAGGGAAAGTGCCAGGAGGGAAAAGTGAGGATTATGCTTAGACTTTCTCGGAACTGCTTCAAATCAACTAGATATCTTTGTGCTGTAAATCTCCCAACAGCCAAACGCAAAAGCAGCAAACATCTCGCTGTATGTCCCACATCCAAAGTGCCAAGAGAGTAATGTAGAGCTTGCTCTCCCTGTCTTTGAGTACTGTTTGCACTGTCCCGATTACCTCTTTGCTAACATTCTCTTCAGAGCTGCAGTGAAACCAGGAACCACGTGGAGAAGGCACCCACACTGAAAGTGCCTGGAGGGAACATTGGGGCTTCTTCTCAGTGTCTCTGATATAGGGTTTCACTGTCCCGGGAAACTCTCTGCTAACACCCTGCAGAGCGCTGTGCCCAATATACAGAAACGTCTTGCGGTATCTCCTACAGGGAAAGTGCCAGGAGGGAAAAGTGAGGATTATGTTTAGACTTTCTCGGAACTGCTTCAAATCAACTAGATATCTTTGTGCTGTAAATCTCCCAACAGCCAAATGTAAAAGCAGCAAACATCTCGCTGTATGTCCCACATCCAAAGTGCCAAGAGAGAGCTTGCTCTCCCTGTCTTTGAGTACTGTTTGCACTGTCCCGATTACCTCTTTGCTAACATTCTCTTCAGAGCTGCAGTGAAACCAGGAACCACGTGGAGAAGGCACCCACACTGAAAGTGCCTGGAAGGAACGTTGGGGCTTCTTCTCAGTGTCTCTGATATAGGGTTTCACTGTCCCGGGAAACTCTCTGCTAACACCCTGCAGAGCGCTGTGCCCAATATACAGAAAAGTCTTGCGGTATCTCCTACAGGGAAAGTGCCAGGAGGGAAAAGTGAGGATTATGTTTAGACTTTCTCGGAACTGCTTCAAATCAACTAGATATCTTTGTGCTGTAAATCTCCCAACAGCCAAATGTAAAAGCAGCAAACATCTCGCTGTATGTCCCACATCCAAAGTGCCAAGAGAGAGCTTGCTCTCCCTGTCTTTGAGTACTGTTTGCGCTGTCCCGATTACCTCTTTGCTAACATTCTCTTCAGAGCTGCAGTGAAACCAGGAACCACGTGGAGAAGGCACCCACACTGAAAGTGCCTGGAGGGAACATTGGGGCTTCTTCTCAGTGTCTCTGATATAGGGTTTCACTGTCCCGGGAAACTCTCTGCTAACACCCTGCAGAGCGCTGTGCCCAATATACAGAAATGTCTTGCGGTATCTCCTACAGGGAAAGTGCCAGGAGGGAAAAGTGAGGATTATGTTTAGACTTTCTCGGAACTGCTTCAAATCAACTAGATATCTTTGTGCTGTAAATCTCCCAACAGCCAAATGTAAAAGCAGCAAACATCTCGCTGTATGTCCCACATCCAAAGTGCCAAGAGAGAGCTTGCTCTCCCTGTCTTTGAGTACTGTTTGCACTGTCCCGATTACCTCTTTGCTAACATTCTCTTCAGAGCTGCAGTGAAACCAGGAACCACGTGGAGAAGGCACCCACACTGAAAGTGCCTGGAGGGAACATTGGGGCTTCTTCTCAGTGTCTCTGATATAGGGTTTCACTGTCCCGGGAAACTCTCTGCTAACACCCTGCAGAGCGCTGTGCCCAATATACAGAAACGTCTTGCGGTATCTCCTACAGGGAAAGTGCCAGGAGGGAAAAGTGAGGATTATGTTTAGACTTTCTCGGAACTGCTTCAAATCAACTAGATATCTTTGTGCTGTAAATCTCCCAACAGCCAAACGCAAAAGCAGCAAACATCTCGCTGTATGTCCCACATCCAAAGTGCCAAGAGAGAGCTTGCTCTCCCTGTCTTTGAGTACTGTTTGCACTGTCCCGATTACCTCTTTGCTAACATTCTCTTCAGAGCTGCAGTGAAACCAGGAACCACGTGGAGAAGGCACCCACACTGAAAGTGCCTGGAAGGAACGTTGGGGCTTCTTCTCAGTGTCTCTGATATAGGGTTTCACTGTCCCGGGAAACTCTCTGCTAACACCCTGCAGAGCGCTGTGCCCAATATACAGAAACGTCTTGCGGTATCTCCTACAGGGAAAGTGCCAGGAGGGAAAAGTGAGGATTATGTTTAGACTTTCTCGGAACTGCTTCAAATCAACTAGATATCTTTGTGCTGTAAATCTCCCAACAGCCAAATGTAAAAGCAGCAAACATCTCGCTGTATGTCCCACATCCAAA
Organism: Chroicocephalus ridibundus; assembly: GCF_963924245.1. Taxonomy (NCBI): domain Eukaryota; kingdom Metazoa; phylum Chordata; class Aves; order Charadriiformes; family Laridae; genus Chroicocephalus; species Chroicocephalus ridibundus. The sequence continues at coordinate 243,361 of NW_026961492.1, read as the reverse complement.
GTGCCAAGAGAGAGCTTGCTCTCCCTGTCTTTGAGTACTGTTTGCGCTGTCCCGATTACCCCTTTGCTAACATTCTCTTCAGAGCTGCAGTGAAACCAGGAACCACGTGGAGAAGGCACCCACACTGAAAGTGCCTGGAGGGAACATTGGGGCTTCTTCTCAGTGTCTCTGACATAGGGTTTCACTGTCCCGGGAAAGTCTCTGCTAACACCCTGCACAGCGCTGTGCCCAATATACAGAAATGTCTTGCGGTATCCCCTACAGGGAAAGTGCCAGGAGGGAAAAGTGAGGATTATGCTTAGACTTTCTCGGAACTGCTTCAAATCAACTAGATATCTTTGTGCTGTAAATCTCCCAACAGCCAAACGCAAAAGCAGCAAACATCTCGCTGTATGTCCCACATCCAAAGTGCCAAGAGAGTAATGTAGAGCTTGCTCTCCCTGTCTTTGAGTACTGTTTGCACTGTCCCGATTACCTCTTTGCTAACATTCTCTTCAGAGCTGCAGTGAAACCAGGAACCACGTGGAGAAGGCACCCACACTGAAAGTGCCTGGAGGGAACGTTGGGGCTTCTTCTCAGTGTCTCTGATATAGGGTTTCACTGTCCCGGGAAACTCTCTGCTAACACCCTGCAGAGCGCTGTGCCCAATATACAGAAACGTCTTGCGGTATCTCCTACAGGGAAAGTGCCAGGAGGGAAAAGTGAGGATTATGTTTAGACTTTCTCGGAACTGCTTCAAATCAACTAGATACCTTTGTGCTGTAAATCTCCCAACAGCCAAACGCAAAAGCAGCAAACATCTCGCTGTATGTCCCACATCCAAAGTGCCAAGAGAGCGCTTGCTCTCCCTGTCTTTGAGTACTGTTTGCACTGTCCCGATTACCTCTTTGCTAACATTCTCTTCAGAGCTGCAGTGAAACCAGGAACCACGTGGAGAAGGCACCCACACTGAAAGTGCCTGGAAGGAACGTTGGGGCTTCTTCTCAGTGTCTCTGATATAGGGTTTCACTGTCCCGGGAAACTCTCTGCTAACACCCTGCAGAGCGCTGTGCCCAATATACAGAAACGTCTTGCGGTATCTCCTACAGGGAAAGTGCCAGGAGGGAAAAGTGAGGATTATGTTTAGACTTTCTCGGAACTGCTTCAAATCAACTAGATATCTTTGTGCTGTAAATCTCCCAACAGCCAAACGCAAAAGCAGCAAACATCTCGCTGTATGTCCCACATCCAAAGTGCCAAGAGAGAGCTTGCTCTCCCTGTCTTTGAGTACTGTTTGCACTGTCCCGATTACCTCTTTGCTAACATTCTCTTCAGAGCTGCAGTGAAACCAGGAACCACGTGGAGAAGGCACCCACACTGAAAGTGCCTGGAGGGAACATTGGGGCTTCTTCTCAGTGTCTCTGATATAGGGTTTCACTGTCCCGGGAAACTCTCTGCTAACACCCTGCAGAGCGCTGTGCCCAATATACAGAAACGTCTTGCGGTATCTCCTACAGGGAAAGTGCCAGGAGGGAAAAGTGAGGATTATGTTTAGACTTTCTCGGAACTGCTTCAAATCAACTAGATATCTTTGTGCTGTAAATCTCCCAACAGCCAAATGTAAAAGCAGCAAACATCTCGCTGTATGTCCCACATCCAAAGTGCCAAGAGAGAGCTTGCTCTCCCTGTCTTTGAGTACTGTTTGCACTGTCCCGATTACCTCTTTGCTAACATTCTCTTCAGAGCTGCAGTGAAACCAGGAACCACGTGGAGAAGGCACCCACACTGAAAGTGCCTGGAGGGAACATTGGGGCTTCTTCTCAGTGTCTCTGATATAGGGTTTCACTGTCCCGGGAAACTCTCTGCTAACACCCTGCAGAGCGCTGTGCCCAATATACAGAAACGTCTTGCGGTATCTCCTACAGGGAAAGTGCCAGGAGGGAAAAGTGAGGATTTTGTTTAGACTTTCTCGGAACTGCTTCAAATCAACTAGATATCTTTGTGCTGTAAATCTCCCAACAGCCAAATGTAAAAGCAGCAAACATCTCGCTGTATGTCCCACATCCAAAGTGCCAAGAGAGAGCTTGCTCTCCCTGTCTTTGAGTACTGTTTGCACTGTCCCGATTACCTCTTTGCTAACATTCTCTTCAGAGCTGCAGTGAAACCAGGAACCACGTGGAGAAGCCACCCACACTGAAAGTGCCTGGAAGGAACGTTGGGGCTTCTTCTCAGTGTCTCTGATATAGGGTTTCACTGTCCCGGGAAACTCTCTGCTAACACCCTGCAGAGCGCTGTGCCCAATATACAGAAACGTCTTGCGGTATCTCCTACAGGGAAAGTGCCAGGAGGGAAAAGTGAGGATTATGTTTAGACTTTCTCGGAACTGCTTCAAATCAACTAGATATCTTTGTGCTGTAAATCTCCCAACAGCCAAACGCAAAAGCAGCAAACATCTCGCTGTATGTCCCACATCCAAAGTGCCAAGAGAGAGCTTGCTCTCCCTGTCTTTGAGTACTGTTTGCACTGTCCCGATTACCTCTTTGCTAACATTCTCTTCAGAGCTGCAGTGAAACCAGGAACCACGTGGAGAAGGCACCCACACTGAAAGTGCCTGGAGGGAACATTGGGGCTTCTTCTCAGTGTCTCTGACATAGGGTTTCACTGTCCCGGGAAAGTCTCTGCTAACACCCTGCACAGCGCTGTGCCCAATATACAGAAATGTCTTGCGGTATCCCCTACAGGGAAAGTGCCAGGAGGGAAAAGTGAGGATTATGCTTAGACTTTCTCGGAACTGCTTCAAATCAACTAGATATCTTTGTGCTGTAAATCTCCCAACAGCCAAACGCAAAAGCAGCAAACATCTCGCTGTATGTCCCACATCCAAAGTGCCAAGAGAGTAATGTAGAGCTTGCTCTCCCTGTCTTTGAGTACTGTTTGCACTGTCCCGATTACCTCTTTGCTAACATTCTCTTCAGAGCTGCAGTGAAACCAGGAACCACGTGGAGAAGGCACCCACACTGAAAGTGCCTGGAGGGAACATTGGGGCTTCTTCTCAGTGTCTCTGATATAGGGTTTCACTGTCCCGGGAAACTCTCTGCTAACACCCTGCAGAGCGCTGTGCCCAATATACAGAAACGTCTTGCGGTATCTCCTACAGGGAAAGTGCCAGGAGGGAAAAGTGAGGATTATGCTTAGACTTTCTCGGAACTGCTTCAAATCAACTAGATATCTTTGTGCTGTAAAACTCCCAACAGCCAAACGCAAAAGCAGCAAACATCTCGCTGTATGTCCCACATCCAAAGTGCCAAGAGAGAGCTTGCTCTCCCTGTCTTTGAGTACTGTTTGCACTGCCCCGATTACCTCTTTGCTAACATTCTCTTCAGAGCTGCAGTGAAACCAGGAACCACGTGGAGAAGGCACCCACACTGAAAGTGCCTGGAGGGAACATTGGGGCTTCTTCTCAGTGTCTCTGACATAGGGTTTCACTGTCCCGGGAAAGTCTCTGCTAACACCCTGCACAGCGCTGTGCCCAATATACAGAAACGTCTTGCGGTATCTCCTACAGGGAAAGTGCCAGGAGGGAAAAGTGAGGATTATGTTTAGACTTTCTCGGAACTGCTTCAAATCAACTAGATATCTTTGTGCTGTAAATCTCCCAACAGCCAAATGTAAAAGCAGCAAACATCTCGCTGTATGTCCCACATCCAAAGTGCCAAGAGAGAGCTTGCTCTCCCTGTCTTTGAGTACTGTTTGCGCTGTCCCGATTACCTCTTTGCTAACATTCTCTTCAGAGCTGCAGTGAAACCAGGAACCACGTGGAGAAGGCACCCACACTGAAAGTGCCTGGAGGGAACATTGGGGCTTCTTCTCAGTGTCTCTGACATAGGGTTTCACTGTCCCGGGAAAGTCTCTGCTAACACCCTGCACAGCGCTGTGCCCAATATACAGAAATGTCTTGCGGTATCCCCTACAGGGAAAGTGCCAGGAGGGAAAAGTGAGGATTATGCTTAGACTTTCTCGGAACTGCTTCAAATCAACTAGATATCTTTGTGCTGTAAATCTCCCAACAGCCAAACGCAAAAGCAGCAAACATCTCGCTGTATGTCCCACATCCAAAGTGCCAAGAGAGTAATGTAGAGCTTGCTCTCCCTGTCTTTGAGTACTGTTTGCACTGTCCCGATTACCTCTTTGCTAACATTCTCTTCAGAGCTGCAGTGAAACCAGGAACCACGTGGAGAAGGCACCCACACTGAAAGTGCCTGGAGGGAACATTGGGGCTTCTTCTCAGTGTCTCTGATATAGGGTTTCACTGTCCCGGGAAACTCTGTGCTAACACCCTGCAGAGCGCTGTGCCCAATATACAGAAACGTCTTGCGGTATCTCCTACAGGGAAAGTGCCAGGAGGGAAAAGTGAGGATTATGCTTAGACTTTCTCGGAACTGCTTCAAATCAACTAGATATCTTTGTGCTGTAAAACTCCCAACAGCCAAACGCAAAAGCAGCAAACATCTCGCTGTATGTCCCACATCCAAAGTGCCAAGAGAGAGCTTGCTCTCCCTGTCTTTGAGTACTGTTTGCACTGTCCCGATTACCTCTTTGCTAACATTCTCTTCAGAGCTGCAGTGAAACCAGGAACCACGTGGAGAAGGCACCCACACTGAAAGTGCCTGGAGGGAACATTGGGGCTTCTTCTCAGTGTCTCTGACATAGGGTTTCACTGTCCCGGGAAAGTCTCTGCTAACACCCTGCACAGCGCTGTGCCCAATATACAGAAATGTCTTGCGGTATCCCCTACAGGGAAAGTGCCAGGAGGGAAAAGTGAGGATTATGCTTAGACTTTCTTGGAACTGCTTCAAATCAACTAGATATCTTTGTGCTGTAAATCTCCCAACAGCCAAACGCAAAAGCAGCAAACATCTCGCTGTATGTCCCACATCCAAAGTGCCAAGGGAGTAATGTAGAGCTTGCTCTCCCTGTCTTTGAGTGCTGTTTGCACTGTCCCGATTACCTCTTTGCTAACATTCTCTTCAGAGCTGCAGTGAAACCAGGAACCACGTGGAGAAGGCACCCACACTGAAAGTGCCTGGAGGGAACATTGGGGCTTCTTCTCAGTGTCTCTGATATAGGGTTTCACTGTCCCGGGAAACTCTCTGCTAACACCCTGCAGAGCGCTGTGCCCAATATACAGAAACGTCTTGCGGTATCTCCTACAGGGAAAGTGCCAGGAGGGAAAAGTGAGGATTATGTTTAGACTTTCTCGGAACTGCTTCAAATCAACTAGATATCTTTGTGCTGTAAATCTCCCAACAGCCAAATGTAAAAGCAGCAAACATCTCGCTGTATGTCCCACATCCAAAGTGCCAAGAGAGAGCTTGCTCTCCCTGTCTTTGAGTACTGTTTGCACTGTCCCGATTACCTCTTTGCTAACATTCTCTTCAGAGCTGCAGTGAAACCAGGAACCACGTGGAGAAGGCACCCACACTGAAAGTGCCTGGAAGGAACGTTGGGGCTTCTTCTCAGTGTCTCTGATATAGGGTTTCACTGTCCCGGGAAACTCTCTGCTAACACCCTGCAGAGCGCTGTGCCCAATATACAGAAAAGTCTTGCGGTATCTCCTACAGGGAAAGTGCCAGGAGGGAAAAGTGAGGATTATGTTTAGACTTTCTCGGAACTGCTTCAAATCAACTAGATATCTTTGTGCTGTAAATCTCCCAACAGCCAAATGTAAAAGCAGCAAACATCTCGCTGTATGTCCCACATCCAAAGTGCCAAGAGAGAGCTTGCTCTCCCTGTCTTTGAGTACTGTTTGCGCTGTCCCGATTACCTCTTTGCTAACATTCTCTTCAGAGCTGCAGTGAAACCAGGAACCACGTGGAGAAGGCACCCACACTGAAAGTGCCTGGAGGGAACATTGGGGCTTATTCTCAGTGTCTCTGACATAGGGTTTCACTGTCCCGGGAAAGTCTCTGCTAACACCCTGCACAGCGCTGTGCCCAATATACAGAAATGTCTTGCGGTATCCCCTACAGGGAAAGTGCCAGGAGGGAAAAGTGAGGATTATGCTTAGACTTTCTCGGAACTGCTTCAAATCAACTAGATATCTTTGTGCTGTAAATCTCCCAACAGCCAAACGCAAAAGCAGCAAACATCTCGCTGTATGTCCCACATCCAAAGTGCCAAGAGAGTAATGTAGAGCTTGCTCTCCCTGTCTTTGAGTACTGTTTGCACTGTCCCGATTACCTCTTTGCTAACATTCTCTTCAGAGCTGCAGTGAAACCAGGAACCACGTGGAGAAGGCACCCACACTGAAAGTGCCTGGAGGGAACATTGGGGCTTCTTCTCAGTGTCTCTGATATAGGGTTTCACTGTCCCGGGAAACTCTCTGCTAACACCCTGCAGAGCGCTGTGCCCAATATACAGAAACGTCTTGCGGTATCTCCTACAGGGAAAGTGCCAGGAGGGAAAAGTGAGGATTATGTTTAGACTTTCTCGGAACTGCTTCAAATCAACTAGATATCTTTGTGCTGTAAATCTCCCAACAGCCAAATGTAAAAGCAGCAAACATCTCGCTGTATGTCCCACATCCAAAGTGCCAAGAGAGAGCTTGCTCTCCCTGTCTTTGAGTACTGTTTGCACTGTCCCGATTACCTCTTTGCTAACATTCTCTTCAGAGCTGCAGTGAAACCAGGAACCACGTGGAGAAGGCACCCACACTGAAAGTGTCTGGAAGGAACGTTGGGGCTTCTTCTCAGTGTCTCTGATATAGGGTTTCACTGTCCCGGGAAACTCTCTGCTAACACCCTGCAGAGCGCTGTGCCCAATATACAGAAAAGTCTTGCGGTATCTCCTACAGGGAAAGTGCCAGGAGGGAAAAGTGAGGATTATGTTTAGACTTTCTCGGAACTGCTTCAAATCAACTAGATATCTTTGTGCTGTAAATCTCCCAACAGCCAAATGTAAAAGCAGCAAACATCTCGCTGTATGTCCCACATCCAAAGTGCCAAGAGAGAGCTTGCTCTCCCTGTCTTTGAGTACTGTTTGCGCTGTCCCGATTACCTCTTTGCTAACATTCTCTTCAGAGCTGCAGTGAAACCAGGAACCACGTGGAGAAGGCACCCACACTGAAAGTGCCTGGAGGGAACATTGGGGCTTCTTCTCAGTGTCTCTGATATAGGGTTTCACTGTCCCGGGAAACTCTCTGCTAACACCCTGCAGAGCGCTGTGCCCAATATACAGAAATGTCTTGCGGTATCTCCTACAGGGAAAGTGCCAGGAGGGAAAAGTGAGGATTATGTTTAGACTTTCTCGGAACTGCTTCAAATCAACTAGATATCTTTGTGCTGTAAATCTCCCAACAGCCAAATGTAAAAGCAGCAAACATCTCGCTGTATGTCCCACATCCAAAGTGCCAAGAGAGAGCTTGCTCTCCCTGTCTTTGAGTACTGTTTGCACTGTCCCGATTACCTCTTTGCTAACATTCTCTTCAGAGCTGCAGTGAAACCAGGAACCACGTGGAGAAGGCACCCACACTGAAAGTGCCTGGAGGGAACATTGGGGCTTCTTCTCAGTGTCTCTGATATAGGGTTTCACTGTCCCGGGAAACTCTCTGCTAACACCCTGCAGAGCGCTGTGCCCAATATACAGAAACGTCTTGCGGTATCTCCTACAGGGAAAGTGCCAGGAGGGAAAAGTGAGGATTATGTTTAGACTTTCTCGGAACTGCTTCAAATCAACTAGATATCTTTGTGCTGTAAATCTCCCAACAGCCAAACGCAAAAGCAGCAAACATCTCGCTGTATGTCCCACATCCAAAGTGCCAAGAGAGAGCTTGCTCTCCCTGTCTTTGAGTACTGTTTGCACTGTCCCGATTACCTCTTTGCTAACATTCTCTTCAGAGCTGCAGTGAAACCAGGAACCACGTGGAGAAGGCACCCACACTGAAAGTGCCTGGAAGGAACGTTGGGGCTTCTTCTCAGTGTCTCTGATATAGGGTTTCACTGTCCCGGGAAACTCTCTGCTAACACCCTGCAGAGCGCTGTGCCCAATATACAGAAACGTCTTGCGGTATCTCCTACAGGGAAAGTGCCAGGAGGGAAAAGTGAGGATTATGTTTAGACTTTCTCGGAACTGCTTCAAATCAACTAGATATCTTTGTGCTGTAAATCTCCCAACAGCCAAATGTAAAAGCAGCAAACATCTCGCTGTATGTCCCACATCCAAAGTGCCAAGAGAGAGCTTGCTCTCCCTGTCTTTGAGTACTGTTTGCGCTGTCCCGATTACCCCTTTGCTAACATTCTCTTCAGAGCTGCAGTGAAACCAGGAACCACGTGGAGAAGGCACCCACACTGAAAGTGCCTGGAGGGAACATTGGGGCTTCTTCTCAGTGTCTCTGACATAGGGTTTCACTGTCCCGGGAAAGTCTCTGCTAACACCCTGCACAGCGCTGTGCCCAATATACAGAAATGTCTTGCGGTATCTCCTACAGGGAAAGTGCCAGGAGGGAAAAGTGAGGATTATGCTTAGACTTTCTCGGAACTGCTTCAAATCAACTAGATATCTTTGTGCTGTAAATCTCCCAACAGCCAAACGCAAAAGCAGCAAACATCTCGCTGTATGTCCCACATCCAAAGTGCCAAGAGAGTAATGTAGAGCTTGCTCTCCCTGTCTTTGAGTACTGTTTGCACTGTCCCGATTACCTCTTTGCTAACATTCTCTTCAGAGCTGCAGTGAAACCAGGAACCACGTGGAGAAGGCACCCACACTGAAAGTGCCTGGAGGGAACATTGGGGCTTCTTCTCAGTGTCTCTGATATAGGGTTTCACTGTCCCGGGAAACTCTCTGCTAACACCCTGCAGAGCGCTGTGCCCAATATACAGAAACGTCTTGCGGTATCTCCTACAGGGAAAGTGCCAGGAGGGAAAAGTGAGGATTATGCTTAGACTTTCTCGGAACTGCTTCAAATCAACTAGATATCTTTGTGCTGTAAAACTCCCAACAGCCAAACGCAAAAGCAGCAAACATCTCGCTGTATGTCCCACATCCAAAGTGCCAAGAGAGAGCTTGCTCTCCCTGTCTTTGAGTACTGTTTGCACTGCCCCGATTACCTCTTTGCTAACATTCTCTTCAGAGCTGCAGTGAAACCAGGAACCACGTGGAGAAGGCACCCACACTGAAAGTGCCTGGAGGGAACATTGGGGCTTCTTCTCAGTGTCTCTGACATAGGGTTTCACTGTCCCGGGAAAGTCTCTGCTAACACCCTGCACAGCGCTGTGCCCAATATACAGAAACGTCTTGCGGTATCTCCTACAGGGAAAGTGCCAGGAGGGAAAAGTGAGGATTATGTTTAGACTTTCTCGGAACTGCTTCAAATCAACTAGATATCTTTGTGCTGTAAATCTCCCAACAGCCAAATGTAAAAGCAGCAAACATCTCGCTGTATGTCCCACATCCAAAGTGCCAAGAGAGTAATGTAGAGCTTGCTCTCCCTGTCTTTGAGTACTGTTTGCACTGTCCCGATTACCTCTTTGCTAACATTCTCTTCAGAGCTGCAGTGAAACCAGGAACCACGTGGAGAAGGCACCCACACTGAAAGTGCCTGGAGGGAACATTGGGGCTTCTTCTCAGTGTCTCTGATATAGGGTTTCACTGTCCCGGGAAACTCTGTGCTAACACCCTGCAGAGCGCTGTGCCCAATATACAGAAACGTCTTGCGGTATCTCCTACAGGGAAAGTGCCAGGAGGGAAAAGTGAGGATTATGCTTAGACTTTCTCGGAACTGCTTCAAATCAACTAGATATCTTTGTGCTGTAAAACTCCCAACAGCCAAACGCAAAAGCAGCAAACATCTCGCTGTATGTCCCACATCCAAAGTGCCAAGAGAGAGCTTGCTCTCCCTGTCTTTGAGTACTGTTTGCACTGTCCCGATTACCTCTTTGCTAACATTCTCTTCAGAGCTGCAGTGAAACCAGGAACCACGTGGAGAAGGCACCCACACTGAAAGTGCCTGGAGGGAACATTGGGGCTTCTTCTCAGTGTCTCTGACATAGGGTTTCACTGTCCCGGGAAAGTCTCTGCTAACACCCTGCACAGCGCTGTGCCCAATATACAGAAATGTCTTGCGGTATCCCCTACAGGGAAAGTGCCAGGAGGGAAAAGTGAGGATTATGCTTAGACTTTCTTGGAACTGCTTCAAATCAACTAGATATCTTTGTGCTGTAAATCTCCCAACAGCCAAACGCAAAAGCAGCAAACATCTCGCTGTATGTCCCACATCCAAAGTGCCAAGGGAGTAATGTAGAGCTTGCTCTCCCTGTCTTTGAGTGCTGTTTGCACTGTCCCGATTACCTCTTTGCTAACATTCTCTTCAGAGCTGCAGTGAAACCAGGAACCACGTGGAGAAGGCACCCACACTGAAAGTGCCTGGAGGGAACATTGGGGCTTCTTCTCAGTGTCTCTGATATAGGGTTTCACTGTCCCGGGAAACTCTCTGCTAACACCCTGCAGAGCGCTGTGCCCAATATACAGAAACGTCTTGCGGTATCTCCTACAGGGAAAGTGCCAGGAGGGAAAAGTGAGGATTATGTTTAGACTTTCTCGGAACTGCTTCAAATCAACTAGATATCTTTGTGCTGTAAATCTCCCAACAGCCAAATGTAAAAGCAGCAAACATCTCGCTGTATGTCCCACATCCAAAGTGCCAAGAGAGAGCTTGCTCTCCCTGTCTTTGAGTACTGTTTGCACTGTCCCGATTACCTCTTTGCTAACATTCTCTTCAGAGCTGCAGTGAAACCAGGAACCACGTGGAGAAGGCACCCACACTGAAAGTGCCTGGAAGGAACGTTGGGGCTTCTTCTCAGTGTCTCTGATATAGGGTTTCACTGTCCCGGGAAACTCTCTGCTAACACCCTGCAGAGCGCTGTGCCCAATATACAGAAAAGTCTTGCGGTATCTCCTACAGGGAAAGTGCCAGGAGGGAAAAGTGAGGATTATGTTTAGACTTTCTCGGAACTGCTTCAAATCAACTAGATATCTTTGTGCTGTAAATCTCCCAACAGCCAAATGTAAAAGCAGCAAACATCTCGCTGTATGTCCCACATCCAAAGTGCCAAGAGAGAGCTTGCTCTCCCTGTCTTTGAGTACTGTTTGCGCTGTCCCGATTACCTCTTTGCTAACATTCTCTTCAGAGCTGCAGTGAAACCAGGAACCACGTGGAGAAGGCACCCACACTGAAAGTGCCTGGAGGGAACATTGGGGCTTATTCTCAGTGTCTCTGACATAGGGTTTCACTGTCCCGGGAAAGTCTCTGCTAACACCCTGCACAGCGCTGTGCCCAATATACAGAAATGTCTTGCGGTATCCCCTACAGGGAAAGTGCCAGGAGGGAAAAGTGAGGATTATGCTTAGACTTTCTCGGAACTGCTTCAAATCAACTAGATATCTTTGTGCTGTAAATCTCCCAACAGCCAAACGCAAAAGCAGCAAACATCTCGCTGTATGTCCCACATCCAAAGTGCCAAGAGAGTAATGTAGAGCTTGCTCTCCCTGTCTTTGAGTACTGTTTGCACTGTCCCGATTACCTCTTTGCTAACATTCTCTTCAGAGCTGCAGTGAAACCAGGAACCACGTGGAGAAGGCACCCACACTGAAAGTGCCTGGAGGGAACATTGGGGCTTCTTCTCAGTGTCTCTGATATAGGGTTTCACTGTCCCGGGAAACTCTCTGCTAACACCCTGCAGAGCGCTGTGCCCAATATACAGAAACGTCTTGCGGTATCTCCTACAGGGAAAGTGCCAGGAGGGAAAAGTGAGGATTATGTTTAGACTTTCTCGGAACTGCTTCAAATCAACTAGATATCTTTGTGCTGTAAATCTCCCAACAGCCAAATGTAAAAGCAGCAAACATCTCGCTGTATGTCCCACATCCAAAGTGCCAAGAGAGAGCTTGCTCTCCCTGTCTTTGAGTACTGTTTGCACTGTCCCGATTACCTCTTTGCTAACATTCTCTTCAGAGCTGCAGTGAAACCAGGAACCACGTGGAGAAGGCACCCACACTGAAAGTGCCTGGAAGGAACGTTGGGGCTTCTTCTCAGTGTCTCTGATATAGGGTTTCACTGTCCCGGGAAACTCTCTGCTAACACCCTGCAGAGCGCTGTGCCCAATATACAGAAAAGTCTTGCGGTATCTCCTACAGGGAAAGTGCCAGGAGGGAAAAGTGAGGATTATGTTTAGACTTTCTCGGAACTGCTTCAAATCAACTAGATATCTTTGTGCTGTAAATCTCCCAACAGCCAAATGTAAAAGCAGCAAACATCTCGCTGTATGTCCCACATCCAAAGTGCCAAGAGAGAGCTTGCTCTCCCTGTCTTTGAGTACTGTTTGCGCTGTCCCGATTACCTCTTTGCTAACATTCTCTTCAGAGCTGCAGTGAAACCAGGAACCACGTGGAGAAGGCACCCACACTGAAAGTGCCTGGAGGGAACATTGGGGCTTCTTCTCAGTGTCTCTGATATAGGGTTTCACTGTCCCGGGAAACTCTCTGCTAACACCCTGCAGAGCGCTGTGCCCAATATACAGAAATGTCTTGCGGTATCTCCTACAGGGAAAGTGCCAGGAGGGAAAAGTGAGGATTATGTTTAGACTTTCTCGGAACTGCTTCAAATCAACTAGATATCTTTGTGCTGTAAATCTCCCAACAGCCAAATGTAAAAGCAGCAAACATCTCGCTGTATGTCCCACATCCAAAGTGCCAAGAGAGAGCTTGCTCTCCCTGTCTTTGAGTACTGTTTGCACTGTCCCGATTACCTCTTTGCTAACATTCTCTTCAGAGCTGCAGTGAAACCAGGAACCACGTGGAGAAGGCACCCACACTGAAAGTGCCTGGAGGGAACATTGGGGCTTCTTCTCAGTGTCTCTGATATAGGGTTTCACTGTCCCGGGAAACTCTCTGCTAACACCCTGCAGAGCGCTGTGCCCAATATACAGAAACGTCTTGCGGTATCTCCTACAGGGAAAGTGCCAGGAGGGAAAAGTGAGGATTATGTTTAGACTTTCTCGGAACTGCTTCAAATCAACTAGATATCTTTGTGCTGTAAATCTCCCAACAGCCAAACGCAAAAGCAGCAAACATCTCGCTGTATGTCCCACATCCAAAGTGCCAAGAGAGAGCTTGCTCTCCCTGTCTTTGAGTACTGTTTGCACTGTCCCGATTACCTCTTTGCTAACATTCTCTTCAGAGCTGCAGTGAAACCAGGAACCACGTGGAGAAGGCACCCACACTGAAAGTGCCTGGAAGGAACGTTGGGGCTTCTTCTCAGTGTCTCTGATATAGGGTTTCACTGTCCCGGGAAACTCTCTGCTAACACCCTGCAGAGCGCTGTGCCCAATATACAGAAACGTCTTGCGGTATCTCCTACAGGGAAAGTGCCAGGAGGGAAAAGTGAGGATTATGTTTAGACTTTCTCGGAACTGCTTCAAATCAACTAGATATCTTTGTGCTGTAAATCTCCCAACAGCCAAATGTAAAAGCAGCAAACATCTCGCTGTATGTCCCACATCCAAAGTGCCAAGAGAGAGCTTGCTCTCCCTGTCTTTGAGTACTGTTTGCGCTGTCCCGATTACCCCTTTGCTAACATTCTCTTCAGAGCTGCAGTGAAACCAGGAACCACGTGGAGAAGGCACCCACACTGAAAGTGCCTGGAGGGAACATTGGGGCTTCTTCTCAGTGTCTCTGACATAGGGTTTCACTGTCCCGGGAAAGTCTCTGCTAACACCCTGCACAGCGCTGTGCCCAATATACAGAAATGTCTTGCGGTATCCCCTACAGGGAAAGTGCCAGGAGGGAAAAGTGAGGATTATGCTTAGACTTTCTCGGAACTGCTTCAAATCAACTAGATATCTTTGTGCTGTAAATCTCCCAACAGCCAAACGCAAAAGCAGCAAACATCTCGCTGTATGTCCCACATCCAAAGTGCCAAGAGAGTAATGTAGAGCTTGCTCTCCCTGTCTTTGAGTACTGTTTGCACTGTCCCGATTACCTCTTTGCTAACATTCTCTTCAGAGCTGCAGTGAAACCAGGAACCACGTGGAGAAGGCACCCACACTGAAAGTGCCTGGAGGGAACGTTGGGGCTTCTTCTCAGTGTCTCTGATATAGGGTTTCACTGTCCCGGGAAACTCTCTGCTAACACCCTGCAGAGCGCTGTGCCCAATATACAGAAACGTCTTGCGGTATCTCCTACAGGGAAAGTGCCAGGAGGGAAAAGTGAGGATTATGTTTAGACTTTCTCGGAACTGCTTCAAATCAACTAGATACCTTTGTGCTGTAAATCTCCCAACAGCCAAACGCAAAAGCAGCAAACATCTCGCTGTATGTCCCACATCCAAAGTGCCAAGAGAGCGCTTGCTCTCCCTGTCTTTGAGTACTGTTTGCACTGTCCCGATTACCTCTTTGCTAACATTCTCTTCAGAGCTGCAGTGAAACCAGGAACCACGTGGAGAAGGCACCCACACTGAAAGTGCCTGGAAGGAACGTTGGGGCTTCTTCTCAGTGTCTCTGATATAGGGTTTCACTGTCCCGGGAAACTCTCTGCTAACACCCTGCAGAGCGCTGTGCCCAATATACAGAAACGTCTTGCGGTATCTCCTACAGGGAAAGTGCCAGGAGGGAAAAGTGAGGATTATGTTTAGACTTTCTCGGAACTGCTTCAAATCAACTAGATATCTTTGTGCTGTAAATCTCCCAACAGCCAAACGCAAAAGCAGCAAACATCTCGCTGTATGTCCCACATCCAAAGTGCCAAGAGAGAGCTTGCTCTCCCTGTCTTTGAGTACTGTTTGCACTGTCCCGATTACCTCTTTGCTAACATTCTCTTCAGAGCTGCAGTGAAACCAGGAACCACGTGGAGAAGGCACCCACACTGAAAGTGCCTGGAGGGAACATTGGGGCTTCTTCTCAGTGTCTCTGATATAGGGTTTCACTGTCCCGGGAAACTCTCTGCTAACACCCTGCAGAGCGCTGTGCCCAATATACAGAAACGTCTTGCGGTATCTCCTACAGGGAAAGTGCCAGGAGGGAAAAGTGAGGATTATGTTTAGACTTTCTCGGAACTGCTTCAAATCAACTAGATATCTTTGTGCTGTAAATCTCCCAACAGCCAAATGTAAAAGCAGCAAACATCTCGCTGTATGTCCCACATCCAAAGTGCCAAGAGAGAGCTTGCTCTCCCTGTCTTTGAGTACTGTTTGCACTGTCCCGATTACCTCTTTGCTAACATTCTCTTCAGAGCTGCAGTGAAACCAGGAACCACGTGGAGAAGGCACCCACACTGAAAGTGCCTGGAGGGAACATTGGGGCTTCTTCTCAGTGTCTCTGATATAGGGTTTCACTGTCCCGGGAAACTCTCTGCTAACACCCTGCAGAGCGCTGTGCCCAATATACAGAAACGTCTTGCGGTATCTCCTACAGGGAAAGTGCCAGGAGGGAAAAGTGAGGATTTTGTTTAGACTTTCTCGGAACTGCTTCAAATCAACTAGATATCTTTGTGCTGTAAATCTCCCAACAGCCAAATGTAAAAGCAGCAAACATCTCGCTGTATGTCCCACATCCAAAGTGCCAAGAGAGAGCTTGCTCTCCCTGTCTTTGAGTACTGTTTGCACTGTCCCGATTACCTCTTTGCTAACATTCTCTTCAGAGCTGCAGTGAAACCAGGAACCACGTGGAGAAGCCACCCACACTGAAAGTGCCTGGAAGGAACGTTGGGGCTTCTTCTCAGTGTCTCTGATATAGGGTTTCACTGTCCCGGGAAACTCTCTGCTAACACCCTGCAGAGCGCTGTGCCCAATATACAGAAACGTCTTGCGGTATCTCCTACAGGGAAAGTGCCAGGAGGGAAAAGTGAGGATTATGTTTAGACTTTCTCGGAACTGCTTCAAATCAACTAGATATCTTTGTGCTGTAAATCTCCCAACAGCCAAACGCAAAAGCAGCAAACATCTCGCTGTATGTCCCACATCCAAAGTGCCAAGAGAGAGCTTGCTCTCCCTGTCTTTGAGTACTGTTTGCACTGTCCCGATTACCTCTTTGCTAACATTCTCTTCAGAGCTGCAGTGAAACCAGGAACCACGTGGAGAAGGCACCCACACTGAAAGTGCCTGGAGGGAACATTGGGGCTTCTTCTCAGTGTCTCTGACATAGGGTTTCACTGTCCCGGGAAAGTCTCTGCTAACACCCTGCACAGCGCTGTGCCCAATATACAGAAATGTCTTGCGGTATCCCCTACAGGGAAAGTGCCAGGAGGGAAAAGTGAGGATTATGCTTAGACTTTCTCGGAACTGCTTCAAATCAACTAGATATCTTTGTGCTGTAAATCTCCCAACAGCCAAACGCAAAAGCAGCAAACATCTCGCTGTATGTCCCACATCCAAAGTGCCAAGAGAGTAATGTAGAGCTTGCTCTCCCTGTCTTTGAGTACTGTTTGCACTGTCCCGATTACCTCTTTGCTAACATTCTCTTCAGAGCTGCAGTGAAACCAGGAACCACGTGGAGAAGGCACCCACACTGAAAGTGCCTGGAGGGAACATTGGGGCTTCTTCTCAGTGTCTCTGATATAGGGTTTCACTGTCCCGGGAAACTCTCTGCTAACACCCTGCAGAGCGCTGTGCCCAATATACAGAAACGTCTTGCGGTATCTCCTACAGGGAAAGTGCCAGGAGGGAAAAGTGAGGATTATGCTTAGACTTTCTCGGAACTGCTTCAAATCAACTAGATATCTTTGTGCTGTAAAACTCCCAACAGCCAAACGCAAAAGCAGCAAACATCTCGCTGTATGTCCCACATCCAAAGTGCCAAGAGAGAGCTTGCTCTCCCTGTCTTTGAGTACTGTTTGCACTGCCCCGATTACCTCTTTGCTAACATTCTCTTCAGAGCTGCAGTGAAACCAGGAACCACGTGGAGAAGGCACCCACACTGAAAGTGCCTGGAGGGAACATTGGGGCTTCTTCTCAGTGTCTCTGACATAGGGTTTCACTGTCCCGGGAAAGTCTCTGCTAACACCCTGCACAGCGCTGTGCCCAATATACAGAAACGTCTTGAGGTATCTCCTACAGGGAAAGTGCCAGGAGGGAAAAGTGAGGATTATGTTTAGACTTTCTCGGAACTGCTTCAAATCAACTAGATATCTTTGTGCTGTAAATCTCCCAACAGCCAAATGTAAAAGCAGCAAACATCTCGCTGTATGTCCCACATCCAAAGTGCCAAGAGAGAGCTTGCTCTCCCTGTCTTTGAGTACTGTTTGCACTGTCCCGATTACCTCTTTGCTAACATTCTCTTCAGAGCTGCAGTGAAACCAGGAACCACGTGGAGAAGGCACCCACACTGAAAGTGCCTGGAAGGAACGTTGGGGCTTCTTCTCAGTGTCTCTGATATAGGGTTTCACTGTCCCGGGAAACTCTCTGCTAACACCCTGCAGAGCGCTGTGCCCAATATACAGAAAAGTCTTGCGGTATCTCCTACAGGGAAAGTGCCAGGAGGGAAAAGTGAGGATTATGTTTAGACTTTCTCGGAACTGCTTCAAATCAACTAGATATCTTTGTGCTGTAAATCTCCCAACAGCCAAATGTAAAAGCAGCAAACATCTCGCTGTATGTCCCACATCCAAAGTGCCAAGAGAGAGCTTGCTCTCCCTGTCTTTGAGTACTGTTTGCGCTGTCCCGATTACCTCTTTGCTAACATTCTCTTCAGAGCTGCAGTGAAACCAGGAACCACGTGGAGAAGGCACCCACACTGAAAGTGCCTGGAGGGAACATTGGGGCTTCTTCTCAGTGTCTCTGACATAGGGTTTCACTGTCCCGGGAAAGTCTCTGCTAACACCCTGCACAGCGCTGTGCCCAATATACAGAAATGTCTTGCGGTATCCCCTACAGGGAAAGTGCCAGGAGGGAAAAGTGAGGATTATGCTTAGACTTTCTCGGAACTGCTTCAAATCAACTAGATATCTTTGTGCTGTAAATCTCCCAACAGCCAAACGCAAAAGCAGCAAACATCTCGCTGTATGTCCCACATCCAAAGTGCCAAGAGAGTAATGTAGAGCTTGCTCTCCCTGTCTTTGAGTACTGTTTGCACTGTCCCGATTACCTCTTTGCTAACATTCTCTTCAGAGCTGCAGTGAAACCAGGAACCACGTGGAGAAGGCACCCACACTGAAAGTGCCTGGAGGGAACATTGGGGCTTCTTCTCAGTGTCTCTGATATAGGGTTTCACTGTCCCGGGAAACTCTCTGCTAACACCCTGCAGAGCGCTGTGCCCAATATACAGAAACGTCTTGCGGTATCTCCTACAGGGAAAGTGCCAGGAGGGAAAAGTGAGGATTATGCTTAGACTTTCTCGGAACTGCTTCAAATCAACTAGATATCTTTGTGCTGTAAAACTCCCAACAGCCAAACGCAAAAGCAGCAAACATCTCGCTGTATGTCCCACATCCAAAGTGCCAAGAGAGAGCTTGCTCTCCCTGTCTTTGAGTACTGTTTGCACTGTCCCGATTACCTCTTTGCTAACATTCTCTTCAGAGCTGCAGTGAAACCAGGAACCACGTGGAGAAGGCACCCACACTGAAAGTGCCTGGAGGGAACATTGGGGCTTCTTCTCAGTGTCTCTGACATAGGGTTTCACTGTCCCGGGAAAGTCTCTGCTAACACCCTGCACAGCGCTGTGCCCAATATACAGAAATGTCTTGCGGTATCCCCTACAGGGAAAGTGCCAGGAGGGAAAAGTGAGGATTATGCTTAGACTTTCTCGGAACTGCTTCAAATCAACTAGATATCTTTGTGCTGTAAATCTCCCAACAGCCAAACGCAAAAGCAGCAAACATCTCGCTGTATGTCCCACATCCAAAGTGCCAAGAGAGTAATGTAGAGCTTGCTCTCCCTGTCTTTGAGTACTGTTTGCACTGTCCCGATTACCTCTTTGCTAACATTCTCTTCAGAGCTGCAGTGAAACCAGGAACCACGTGGAGAAGGCACCCACACTGAAAGTGCCTGGAGGGAACATTGGGGCTTCTTCTCAGTGTCTCTGATATAGGGTTTCACTGTCCCGGGAAACTCTCTGCTAACACCCTGCAGAGCGCTGTGCCCAATATACAGAAACGTCTTGCGGTATCTCCTACAGGGAAAGTGCCAGGAGGGAAAAGTGAGGATTATGCTTAGACTTTCTCGGAACTGCTTCAAATCAACTAGATATCTTTGTGCTGTAAAACTCCCAACAGCCAAACGCAAAAGCAGCAAACATCTCGCTGTATGTCCCACATCCAAAGTGCCAAGAGAGAGCTTGCTCTCCCTGTCTTTGAGTACTGTTTGCACTGCCCCGATTACCTCTTTGCTAACATTCTCTTCAGAGCTGCAGTGAAACCAGGAACCACGTGGAGAAGGCACCCACACTGAAAGTGCCTGGAGGGAACATTGGGGCTTCTTCTCAGTGTCTCTGACATAGGGTTTCACTGTCCCGGGAAAGTCTCTGCTAACACCCTGCACAGCGCTGTGCCCAATATACAGAAACGTCTTGCGGTATCTCCTACAGGGAAAGTGCCAGGAGGGAAAAGTGAGGATTATGTTTAGAATTTCTCGGAACTGCTTCAAATCAACTAGATATCTTTGTGCTGTAAATCTCCCAACAGCCAAATGTAAAAGCAGCAAACATCTCGCTGTATGTCCCACATCCAAAGTGCCAAGAGAGAGCTTGCTCTCCCTGTCTTTGAGTACTGTTTGCGCTGTCCCGATTACCTCTTTGCTAACATTCTCTTCAGAGCTGCAGTGAAACCAGGAACCACGTGGAGAAGCCACCCACACTGAAAGTGCCTGGAGGGAACATTGGGGCTTCTTCTCAGTGTCTCTGACATAGGGTTTCACTGTCCCGGGAAAGTCTCTGCTAACACCCTGCAGAGCGCTGTGCCCAATATACAGAAAAGTCTTGCGGTATCTCCTACAGGGAAAGTGCCAGGAGGGAAAAGTGAGGATTATGTTTAGACTTTCTCGGAACTGCTTCAAATCAACTAGATATCTTTGTGCTGTAAATCTCCCAACAGCCAAATGTAAAAGCAGCAAACATCTCGCTGTATGTCCCACATCCAAAGTGCCAAGAGAGAGCTTGCTCTCCCTGTCTTTGAGTACTGTTTGCGCTGTCCCGATTACCTCTTTGCTAACATTCTCTTCAGAGCTGCAGTGAAACCAGGAACCACGTGGAGAAGGCACCCACACTGAAAGTGCCTGGAGGGAACATTGGGGCTTCTTCTCAGTGTCTCTGACATAGGGTTTCACTGTCCCGGGAAAGTCTCTGCTAACACCCTGCACAGCGCTGTGCCCAATATACAGAAATGTCTTGCGGTATCCCCTACAGGGAAAGTGCCAGGAGGGAAAAGTGAGGATTATGCTTAGACTTTCTCGGAACTGCTTCAAATCAACTAGATATCTTTGTGCTGTAAATCTCCCAACAGCCAAACGCAAAAGCAGCAAACATCTCGCTGTATGTCCCACATCCAAAGTGCCAAGAGAGTAATGTAGAGCTTGCTCTCCCTGTCTTTGAGTACTGTTTGCACTGTCCCGATTACCTCTTTGCTAACATTCTCTTCAGAGCTGCAGTGAAACCAGGAACCACGTGGAGAAGGCACCCACACTGAAAGTGCCTGGAGGGAACATTGGGGCTTCTTCTCAGTGTCTCTGATATAGGGTTTCACTGTCCCGGGAAACTCTCTGCTAACACCCTGCAGAGCGCTGTGCCCAATATACAGAAACGTCTTGCGGTATCTCCTACAGGGAAAGTGCCAGGAGGGAAAAGTGAGGATTATGCTTAGACTTTCTCGGAACTGCTTCAAATCAACTAGATATCTTTGTGCTGTAAAACTCCCAACAGCCAAACGCAAAAGCAGCAAACATCTCGCTGTATGTCCCACATCCAAAGTGCCAAGAGAGAGCTTGCTCTCCCTGTCTTTGAGTACTGTTTGCACTGTCCCGATTACCTCTTTGCTAACATTCTCTTCAGAGCTGCAGTGAAACCAGGAACCACGTGGAGAAGGCACCCACACTGAAAGTGCCTGGAGGGAACATTGGGGCTTCTTCTCAGTGTCTCTGACATAGGGTTTCACTGTCCCGGGAAAGTCTCTGCTAACACCCTGCACAGCGCTGTGCCCAATATACAGAAATGTCTTGCGGTATCCCCTACAGGGAAAGTGCCAGGAGGGAAAAGTGAGGATTATGCTTAGACTTTCTCGGAACTGCTTCAAATCAACTAGATATCTTTGTGCTGTAAATCTCCCAACAGCCAAACGCAAAAGCAGCAAACATCTCGCTGTATGTCCCACATCCAAAGTGCCAAGAGAGTAATGTAGAGCTTGCTCTCCCTGTCTTTGAGTACTGTTTGCACTGTCCCGATTACCTCTTTGCTAACATTCTCTTCAGAGCTGCAGTGAAACCAGGAACCACGTGGAGAAGGCACCCACACTGAAAGTGCCTGGAGGGAACATTGGGGCTTCTTCTCAGTGTCTCTGATATAGGGTTTCACTGTCCCGGGAAACTCTCTGCTAACACCCTGCAGAGCGCTGTGCCCAATATACAGAAACGTCTTGCGGTATCTCCTACAGGGAAAGTGCCAGGAGGGAAAAGTGAGGATTATGCTTAGACTTTCTCGGAACTGCTTCAAATCAACTAGATATCTTTGTGCTGTAAAACTCCCAACAGCCAAACGCAAAAGCAGCAAACATCTCGCTGTATGTCCCACATCCAAAGTGCCAAGAGAGAGCTTGCTCTCCCTGTCTTTGAGTACTGTTTGCACTGCCCCGATTACCTCTTTGCTAACATTCTCTTCAGAGCTGCAGTGAAACCAGGAACCACGTGGAGAAGGCACCCACACTGAAAGTGCCTGGAGGGAACATTGGGGCTTCTTCTCAGTGTCTCTGACATAGGGTTTCACTGTCCCGGGAAAGTCTCTGCTAACACCCTGCACAGCGCTGTGCCCAATATACAGAAACGTCTTGCGGTATCTCCTACAGGGAAAGTGCCAGGAGGGAAAAGTGAGGATTATGTTTAGACTTTCTCGGAACTGCTTCAAATCAACTAGATATCTTTGTGCTGTAAATCTCCCAACAGCCAAATGTAAAAGCAGCAAACATCTCGCTGTATGTCCCACATCCAAAGTGCCAAGAGAGAGCTTGCTCTCCCTGTCTTTGAGTACTGTTTGCACTGTCCCGATTACCTCTTTGCTAACATTCTCTTCAGAGCTGCAGTGAAACCAGGAACCACGTGGAGAAGGCACCCACACTGAAAGTGCCTGGAAGGAACGTTGGGGCTTCTTCTCAGTGTCTCTGATATAGGGTTTCACTGTCCCGGGAAACTCTCTGCTAACACCCTGCAGAGCGCTGTGCCCAATATACAGAAAAGTCTTGCGGTATCTCCTACAGGGAAAGTGCCAGGAGGGAAAAGTGAGGATTATGTTTAGACTTTCTCGGAACTGCTTCAAATCAACTAGATATCTTTGTGCTGTAAATCTCCCAACAGCCAAATGTAAAAGCAGCAAACATCTCGCTGTATGTCCCACATCCAAAGTGCCAAGAGAGAGCTTGCTCTCCCTGTCTTTGAGTACTGTTTGCGCTGTCCCGATTACCTCTTTGCTAACATTCTCTTCAGAGCTGCAGTGAAACCAGGAACCACGTGGAGAAGGCACCCACACTGAAAGTGCCTGGAGGGAACATTGGGGCTTCTTCTCAGTGTCTCTGACATAGGGTTTCACTGTCCCGGGAAAGTCTCTGCTAACACCCTGCACAGCGCTGTGCCCAATATACAGAAATGTCTTGCGGTATCCCCTACAGGGAAAGTGCCAGGAGGGAAAAGTGAGGATTATGCTTAGACTTTCTCGGAACTGCTTCAAATCAACTAGATATCTTTGTGCTGTAAATCTCCCAACAGCCAAACGCAAAAGCAGCAAACATCTCGCTGTATGTCCCACATCCAAAGTGCCAAGAGAGTAACGTAGAGCTTGCTCTCCCTGTCTTTGAGTACTGTTTGCACTGTCCCGATTACCTCTTTGCTAACATTCTCTTCAGAGCTGCAGTGAAACCAGGAACCACGTGGAGAAGGCACCCACACTGAAAGTGCCTGGAGGGAACATTGGGGCTTCTTCTCAGTGTCTCTGATATAGGGTTTCACTGTCCCGGGAAACTCTCTGCTAACACCCTGCAGAGCGCTGTGCCCAATATACAGAAACGTCTTGCGGTATCTCCTACAGGGAAAGTGCCAGGAGGGAAAAGTGAGGATTATGCTTAGACTTTCTCGGAACTGCTTCAAATCAACTAGATATCTTTGTGCTGTAAAACTCCCAACAGCCAAACGCAAAAGCAGCAAACATCTCGCTGTATGTCCCACATCCAAAGTGCCAAGAGAGAGCTTGCTCTCCCTGTCTTTGAGTACTGTTTGCACTGTCCCGATTACCTCTTTGCTAACATTCTCTTCAGAGCTGCAGTGAAACCAGGAACCACGTGGAGAAGGCACCCACACTGAAAGTGCCTGGAGGGAACATTGGGGCTTCTTCTCAGTGTCTCTGACATAGGGTTTCACTGTCCCGGGAAAGTCTCTGCTAACACCCTGCACAGCGCTGTGCCCAATATACAGAAATGTCTTGCGGTATCCCCTACAGGGAAAGTGCCAGGAGGGAAAAGTGAGGATTATGCTTAGACTTTCTTGGAACTGCTTCAAATCAACTAGATATCTTTGTGCTGTAAATCTCCCAACAGCCAAACGCAAAAGCAGCAAACATCTCGCTGTATGTCCCACATCCAAAGTGCCAAGGGAGTAATGTAGAGCTTGCTCTCCCTGTCTTTGAGTGCTGTTTGCACTGTCCCGATTACCTCTTTGCTAACATTCTCTTCAGAGCTGCAGTGAAACCAGGAACCACGTGGAGAAGGCACCCACACTGAAAGTGCCTGGAGGGAACATTGGGGCTTCTTCTCAGTGTCTCTGATATAGGGTTTCACTGTCCCGGGAAACTCTCTGCTAACACCCTGCAGAGCGCTGTGCCCAATATACAGAAACGTCTTGCGGTATCTCCTACAGGGAAAGTGCCAGGAGGGAAAAGTGAGGATTATGTTTAGACTTTCTCGGAACTGCTTCAAATCAACTAGATATCTTTGTGCTGTAAATCTCCCAACAGCCAAATGTAAAAGCAGCAAACATCTCGCTGTATGTCCCACATCCAAAGTGCCAAGAGAGAGCTTGCTCTCCCTGTCTTTGAGTACTGTTTGCACTGTCCCGATTACCTCTTTGCTAACATTCTCTTCAGAGCTGCAGTGAAACCAGGAACCACGTGGAGAAGGCACCCACACTGAAAGTGCCTGGAAGGAACGTTGGGGCTTCTTCTCAGTGTCTCTGATATAGGGTTTCACTGTCCCGGGAAACTCTCTGCTAACACCCTGCAGAGCGCTGTGCCCAATATACAGAAAAGTCTTGCGGTATCTCCTACAGGGAAAGTGCCAGGAGGGAAAAGTGAGGATTATGTTTAGACTTTCTCGGAACTGCTTCAAATCAACTAGATATCTTTGTGCTGTAAATCTCCCAACAGCCAAATGTAAAAGCAGCAAACATCTCGCTGTATGTCCCACATCCAAAGTGCCAAGAGAGAGCTTGCTCTCCCTGTCTTTGAGTACTGTTTGCGCTGTCCCGATTACCTCTTTGCTAACATTCTCTTCAGAGCTGCAGTGAAACCAGGAACCACGTGGAGAAGGCACCCACACTGAAAGTGCCTGGAGGGAACATTGGGGCTTATTCTCAGTGTCTCTGACATAGGGTTTCACTGTCCCGGGAAAGTCTCTGCTAACACCCTGCACAGCGCTGTGCCCAATATACAGAAATGTCTTGCGGTATCCCCTACAGGGAAAGTGCCAGGAGGGAAAAGTGAGGATTATGCTTAGACTTTCTCGGAACTGCTTCAAATCAACTAGATATCTTTGTGCTGTAAATCTCCCAACAGCCAAACGCAAAAGCAGCAAACATCTCGCTGTATGTCCCACATCCAAAGTGCCAAGAGAGTAATGTAGAGCTTGCTCTCCCTGTCTTTGAGTACTGTTTGCACTGTCCCGATTACCTCTTTGCTAACATTCTCTTCAGAGCTGCAGTGAAACCAGGAACCACGTGGAGAAGGCACCCACACTGAAAGTGCCTGGAGGGAACATTGGGGCTTCTTCTCAGTGTCTCTGATATAGGGTTTCACTGTCCCGGGAAACTCTCTGCTAACACCCTGCAGAGCGCTGTGCCCAATATACAGAAACGTCTTGCGGTATCTCCTACAGGGAAAGTGCCAGGAGGGAAAAGTGAGGATTATGTTTAGACTTTCTCGGAACTGCTTCAAATCAACTAGATATCTTTGTGCTGTAAATCTCCCAACAGCCAAATGTAAAAGCAGCAAACATCTCGCTGTATGTCCCACATCCAAAGTGCCAAGAGAGAGCTTGCTCTCCCTGTCTTTGAGTACTGTTTGCACTGTCCCGATTACCTCTTTGCTAACATTCTCTTCAGAGCTGCAGTGAAACCAGGAACCACGTGGAGAAGGCACCCACACTGAAAGTGCCTGGAAGGAACGTTGGGGCTTCTTCTCAGTGTCTCTGATATAGGGTTTCACTGTCCCGGGAAACTCTCTGCTAACACCCTGCAGAGCGCTGTGCCCAATATACAGAAAAGTCTTGCGGTATCTCCTACAGGGAAAGTGCCAGGAGGGAAAAGTGAGGATTATGTTTAGACTTTCTCGGAACTGCTTCAAATCAACTAGATATCTTTGTGCTGTAAATCTCCCAACAGCCAAATGTAAAAGCAGCAAACATCTCGCTGTATGTCCCACATCCAAAGTGCCAAGAGAGAGCTTGCTCTCCCTGTCTTTGAGTACTGTTTGCGCTGTCCCGATTACCTCTTTGCTAACATTCTCTTCAGAGCTGCAGTGAAACCAGGAACCACGTGGAGAAGGCACCCACACTGAAAGTGCCTGGAGGGAACATTGGGGCTTCTTCTCAGTGTCTCTGATATAGGGTTTCACTGTCCCGGGAAACTCTCTGCTAACACCCTGCAGAGCGCTGTGCCCAATATACAGAAACGTCTTGCGGTATCTCCTACAGGGAAAGTGCCAGGAGGGAAAAGTGAGGATTTTGTTTAGACTTTCTCGGAACTGCTTCAAATCAACTAGATATCTTTGTGCTGTAAATCTCCCAACAGCCAAATGTAAAAGCAGCAAACATCTCGCTGTATGTCCCACATCCAAAGTGCCAAGAGAGAGCTTGCTCTCCCTGTCTTTGAGTACTGTTTGCACTGTCCCGATTACCTCTTTGCTAACATTCTCTTCAGAGCTGCAGTGAAACCAGGAACCACGTGGAGAAGCCACCCACACTGAAAGTGCCTGGAAGGAACGTTGGGGCTTCTTCTCAGTGTCTCTGATATAGGGTTTCACTGTCCCGGGAAACTCTCTGCTAACACCCTGCAGAGCGCTGTGCCCAATATACAGAAACGTCTTGCGGTATCTCCTACAGGGAAAGTGCCAGGAGGGAAAAGTGAGGATTATGTTTAGACTTTCTCGGAACTGCTTCAAATCAACTAGATATCTTTGTGCTGTAAATCTCCCAACAGCCAAACGCAAAAGCAGCAAACATCTCGCTGTATGTCCCACATCCAAAGTGCCAAGAGAGAGCTTGCTCTCCCTGTCTTTGAGTACTGTTTGCACTGTCCCGATTACCTCTTTGCTAACATTCTCTTCAGAGCTGCAGTGAAACCAGGAACCACGTGGAGAAGGCACCCACACTGAAAGTGCCTGGAGGGAACATTGGGGCTTCTTCTCAGTGTCTCTGACATAGGGTTTCACTGTCCCGGGAAAGTCTCTGCTAACACCCTGCACAGCGCTGTGCCCAATATACAGAAATGTCTTGCGGTATCCCCTACAGGGAAAGTGCCAGGAGGGAAAAGTGAGGATTATGCTTAGACTTTCTCGGAACTGCTTCAAATCAACTAGATATCTTTGTGCTGTAAATCTCCCAACAGCCAAACGCAAAAGCAGCAAACATCTCGCTGTATGTCCCACATCCAAAGTGCCAAGAGAGTAATGTAGAGCTTGCTCTCCCTGTCTTTGAGTACTGTTTGCACTGTCCCGATTACCTCTTTGCTAACATTCTCTTCAGAGCTGCAGTGAAACCAGGAACCACGTGGAGAAGGCACCCACACTGAAAGTGCCTGGAGGGAACATTGGGGCTTCTTCTCAGTGTCTCTGATATAGGGTTTCACTGTCCCGGGAAACTCTCTGCTAACACCCTGCAGAGCGCTGTGCCCAATATACAGAAACGTCTTGCGGTATCTCCTACAGGGAAAGTGCCAGGAGGGAAAAGTGAGGATTATGCTTAGACTTTCTCGGAACTGCTTCAAATCAACTAGATATCTTTGTGCTGTAAAACTCCCAACAGCCAAACGCAAAAGCAGCAAACATCTCGCTGTATGTCCCACATCCAAAGTGCCAAGAGAGAGCTTGCTCTCCCTGTCTTTGAGTACTGTTTGCACTGTCCCGATTACCTCTTTGCTAACATTCTCTTCAGAGCTGCAGTGAAACCAGGAACCACGTGGAGAAGGCACCCACACTGAAAGTGCCTGGAGGGAACATTGGGGCTTCTTCTCAGTGTCTCTGACATAGGGTTTCACTGTCCCGGGAAAGTCTCTGCTAACACCCTGCACAGCGCTGTGCCCAATATACAGAAATGTCTTGCGGTATCCCCTACAGGGAAAGTGCCAGGAGGGAAAAGTGAGGATTATGCTTAGACTTTCTCGGAACTGCTTCAAATCAACTAGATATCTTTGTGCTGTAAATCTCCGAACAGCCAAACGCAAAAGCAGCAAACATCTCGCTGTATGTCCCACATCCAAAGTGCCAAGAGAGTAATGTAGAGCTTGCTCTCCCTGTCTTTGAGTACTGTTTGCACTGTCCCGATTACCTCTTTGCTAACATTCTCTTCAGAGCTGCAGTGAAACCAGGAACCACGTGGAGAAGGCACCCACACTGAAAGTGCCTGGAGGGAACATTGGGGCTTCTTCTCAGTGTCTCTGATATAGGGTTTCACTGTCCCGGGAAACTCTCTGCTAACACCCTGCAGAGCGCTGTGCCCAATATACAGAAACGTCTTGCGGTATCTCCTACAGGGAAAGTGCCAGGAGGGAAAAGTGAGGATTATGCTTAGACTTTCTCGGAACTGCTTCAAATCAACTAGATATCTTTGTGCTGTAAAACTCCCAACAGCCAAACGCAAAAGCAGCAAACATCTCGCTGTATGTCCCACATCCAAAGTGCCAAGAGAGAGCTTGCTCTCCCTGTCTTTGAGTACTGTTTGCACTGCCCCGATTACCTCTTTGCTAACATTCTCTTCAGAGCTGCAGTGAAACCAGGAACCACGTGGAGAAGGCACCCACACTGAAAGTGCCTGGAGGGAACATTGGGGCTTCTTCTCAGTGTCTCTGACATAGGGTTTCACTGTCCCGGGAAAGTCTCTGCTAACACCCTGCACAGCGCTGTGCCCAATATACAGAAACGTCTTGCGGTATCTCCTACAGGGAAAGTGCCAGGAGGGAAAAGTGAGGATTATGTTTAGACTTTCTCGGAACTGCTTCAAATCAACTAGATATCTTTGTGCTGTAAATCTCCCAACAGCCAAATGTAAAAGCAGCAAACATCTCGCTGTATGTCCCACATCCAAAGTGCCAAGAGAGAGCTTGCTCTCCCTGTCTTTGAGTACTGTTTGCGCTGTCCCGATTACCTCTTTGCTAACATTCTCTTCAGAGCTGCAGTGAAACCAGGAACCACGTGGAGAAGGCACCCACACTGAAAGTGCCTGGAGGGAACATTGGGGCTTCTTCTCAGTGTCTCTGACATAGGGTTTCACTGTCCCGGGAAAGTCTCTGCTAACACCCTGCACAGCGCTGTGCCCAATATACAGAAATGTCTTGCGGTATCCCCTACAGGGAAAGTGCCAGGAGGGAAAAGTGAGGATTATGCTTAGACTTTCTCGGAACTGCTTCAAATCAACTAGATATCTTTGTGCTGTAAATCTCCCAACAGCCAAACGCAAAAGCAGCAAACATCTTGCTGTATGTCCCACATCCAAAGTGCCAAGAGAGTAATGTAGAGCTTGCTCTCCCTGTCTTTGAGTACTGTTTGCACTGTCCCGATTACCTCTTTGCTAACATTCTCTTCAGAGCTGCAGTGAAACCAGGAACCACGTGGAGAAGGCACCCACACTGAAAGTGCCTGGAGGGAACATTGGGGCTTCTTCTCAGTGTCTCTGATATAGGGTTTCACTGTCCCGGGAAACTCTCTGCTAACACCCTGCAGAGCGCTGTGCCCAATATACAGAAACGTCTTGCGGTATCTCCTACAGGGAAAGTGCCAGGAGGGAAAAGTGAGGATTATGCTTAGACTTTCTCGGAACTGCTTCAAATCAACTAGATATCTTTGTGCTGTAAAACTCCCAACAGCCAAACGCAAAAGCAGCAAACATCTCGCTGTATGTCCCACATCCAAAGTGCCAAGAGAGAGCTTGCTCTCCCTGTCTTTGAGTACTGTTTGCACTGTCCCGATTACCTCTTTGCTAACATTCTCTTCAGAGCTGCAGTGAAACCAGGAACCACGTGGAGAAGGCACCCACACTGAAAGTGCCTGGAGGGAACATTGGGGCTTCTTCTCAGTGTCTCTGACATAGGGTTTCACTGTCCCGGGAAAGTCTCTGCTAACACCCTGCACAGCGCTGTGCCCAATATACAGAAATGTCTTGCGGTATCCCCTACAGGGAAAGTGCCAGGAGGGAAAAGTGAGGATTATGCTTAGACTTTCTCGGAACTGCTTCAAATCAACTAGATATCTTTGTGCTGTAAATCTCCCAACAGCCAAACGCAAAAGCAGCAAACATCTCGCTGTATGTCCCACATCCAAAGTGCCAAGAGAGTAATGTAGAGCTTGCTCTCCCTGTCTTTGAGTACTGTTTGCACTGTCCCGATTACCTCTTTGCTAACATTCTCTTCAGAGCTGCAGTGAAACCAGGAACCACGTGGAGAAGGCACCCACACTGAAAGTGCCTGGAGGGAACATTGGGGCTTCTTCTCAGTGTCTCTGATATAGGGTTTCACTGTCCCGGGAAACTCTCTGCTAACACCCTGCAGAGCGCTGTGCCCAATATACAGAAACGTCTTGCGGTATCTCCTACAGGGAAAGTGCCAGGAGGGAAAAGTGAGGATTATGCTTAGACTTTCTCGGAACTGCTTCAAATCAACTAGATATCTTTGTGCTGTAAAACTCCCAACAGCCAAACGCAAAAGCAGCAAACATCTCGCTGTATGTCCCACATCCAAAGTGCCAAGAGAGAGCTTGCTCTCCCTGTCTTTGAGTACTGTTTGCACTGCCCCGATTACCTCTTTGCTAACATTCTCTTCAGAGCTGCAGTGAAACCAGGAACCACGTGGAGAAGGCACCCACACTGAAAGTGCCTGGAGGGAACATTGGGGCTTCTTCTCAGTGTCTCTGACATAGGGTTTCACTGTCCCGGGAAAGTCTCTGCTAACACCCTGCACAGCGCTGTGCCCAATATACAGAAACGTCTTGCGGTATCTCCTACAGGGAAAGTGCCAGGAGGGAAAAGTGAGGATTATGTTTAGACTTTCTCGGAACTGCTTCAAATCAACTAGATATCTTTGTGCTGTAAATCTCCCAACAGCCAAATGTAAAAGCAGCAAACATCTCGCTGTATGTCCCACATCCAAAGTGCCAAGAGAGAGCTTGCTCTCCCTGTCTTTGAGTACTGTTTGCACTGTCCCGATTACCTCTTTGCTAACATTCTCTTCAGAGCTGCAGTGAAACCAGGAACCACGTGGAGAAGGCACCCACACTGAAAGTGCCTGGAAGGAACGTTGGGGCTTCTTCTCAGTGTCTCTGATATAGGGTTTCACTGTCCCGGGAAACTCTCTGCTAACACCCTGCAGAGCGCTGTGCCCAATATACAGAAAAGTCTTGCGGTATCTCCTACAGGGAAAGTGCCAGGAGGGAAAAGTGAGGATTATGTTTAGACTTTCTCGGAACTGCTTCAAATCAACTAGATATCTTTGTGCTGTAAATCTCCCAACAGCCAAATGTAAAAGCAGCAAACATCTCGCTGTATGTCCCACATCCAAAGTGCCAAGAGAGAGCTTGCTCTCCCTGTCTTTGAGTACTGTTTGCGCTGTCCCGATTACCTCTTTGCTAACATTCTCTTCAGAGCTGCAGTGAAACCAGGAACCACGTGGAGAAGGCACCCACACTGAAAGTGCCTGGAGGGAACATTGGGGCTTCTTCTCAGTGTCTCTGATATAGGGTTTCACTGTCCCGGGAAAGTCTCTGCTAACACCCTGCACAGCGCTGTGCCCAATATACAGAAATGTCTTGCGGTATCCCCTACAGGGAAAGTGCCAGGAGGGAAAAGTGAGGATTATGCTTAGACTTTCTCGGAACTGCTTCAAATCAACTAGATATCTTTGTGCTGTAAATCTCCCAACAGCCAAACGCAAAAGCAGCAAACATCTCGCTGTATGTCCCACATCCAAAGTGCCAAGAGAGTAACGTAGAGCTTGCTCTCCCTGTCTTTGAGTACTGTTTGCACTGTCCCGATTACCTCTTTGCTAACATTCTCTTCAGAGCTGCAGTGAAACCAGGAACCACGTGGAGAAGGCACCCACACTGAAAGTGCCTGGAGGGAACATTGGGGCTTCTTCTCAGTGTCTCTGATATAGGGTTTCACTGTCCCGGGAAACTCTCTGCTAACACCCTGCAGAGCGCTGTGCCCAATATACAGAAACGTCTTGCGGTATCTCCTACAGGGAAAGTGCCAGGAGGGAAAAGTGAGGATTATGCTTAGACTTTCTCGGAACTGCTTCAAATCAACTAGATATCTTTGTGCTGTAAAACTCCCAACAGCCAAACGCAAAAGCAGCAAACATCTCGCTGTATGTCCCACATCCAAAGTGCCAAGAGAGAGCTTGCTCTCCCTGTCTTTGAGTACTGTTTGCACTGTCCCGATTACCTCTTTGCTAACATTCTCTTCAGAGCTGCAGTGAAACCAGGAACCACGTGGAGAAGGCACCCACACTGAAAGTGCCTGGAGGGAACATTGGGGCTTCTTCTCAGTGTCTCTGACATAGGGTTTCACTGTCCCGGGAAAGTCTCTGCTAACACCCTGCACAGCGCTGTGCCCAATATACAGAAATGTCTTGCGGTATCCCCTACAGGGAAAGTGCCAGGAGGGAAAAGTGAGGATTATGCTTAGACTTTCTTGGAACTGCTTCAAATCAACTAGATATCTTTGTGCTGTAAATCTCCCAACAGCCAAACGCAAAAGCAGCAAACATCTCGCTGTATGTCCCACATCCAAAGTGCCAAGGGAGTAATGTAGAGCTTGCTCTCCCTGTCTTTGAGTACTGTTTGCACTGTCCCGATTACCTCTTTGCTAACATTCTCTTCAGAGCTGCAGTGAAACCAGGAACCACGTGGAGAAGGCACCCACACTGAAAGTGCCTGGAGGGAACATTGGGGCTTCTTCTCAGTGTCTCTGATATAGGGTTTCACTGTCCCGGGAAACTCTCTGCTAACACCCTGCAGAGCGCTGTGCCCAATATACAGAAACGTCTTGCGGTATCTCCTACAGGGAAAGTGCCAGGAGGGAAAAGTGAGGATTATGTTTAGACTTTCTCGGAACTGCTTCAAATCAACTAGATATCTTTGTGCTGTAAATCTCCCAACAGCCAAATGTAAAAGCAGCAAACATCTCGCTGTATGTCCCACATCCAAAGTGCCAAGAGAGAGCTTGCTCTCCCTGTCTTTGAGTACTGTTTGCACTGTCCCGATTACCTCTTTGCTAACATTCTCTTCAGAGCTGCAGTGAAACCAGGAACCACGTGGAGAAGGCACCCACACTGAAAGTGCCTGGAAGGAACGTTGGGGCTTCTTCTCAGTGTCTCTGATATAGGGTTTCACTGTCCCGGGAAACTCTCTGCTAACACCCTGCAGAGCGCTGTGCCCAATATACAGAAACGTCTTGCGGTATCTCCTACAGGGAAAGTGCCAGGAGGGAAAAGTGAGGATTATGTTTAGACTTTCTCGGAACTGCTTCAAATCAACTAGATATCTTTGTGCTGTAAATCTCCCAACAGCCAAATGTAAAAGCAGCAAACATCTCGCTGTATGTCCCACATCCAAAGTGCCAAGAGAGAGCTTGCTCTCCCTGTCTTTGAGTACTGTTTGCACTGTCCCGATTACCTCTTTGCTAACATTCTCTTCAGAGCTGCAGTGAAACCAGGAACCACGTGGAGAAGGCACCCACACTGAAAGTGCCTGGAGGGAACATTGGGGCTTCTTCTCAGTGTCTCTGACATAGGGTTTCACTGTCCCGGGAAAGTCTCTGCTAACACCCTGCACAGCGCTGTGCCCAATATACAGAAATGTCTTGCGGTATCCCCTACAGGGAAAGTGCCAGGAGGGAAAAGTGAGGATTATGCTTAGACTTTCTTGGAACTGCTTCAAATCAACTAGATATCTTTGTGCTGTAAATCTCCCAACAGCCAAACGCAAAAGCAGCAAACATCTCGCTGTATGTCCCACATCCAAAGTGCCAAGGGAGTAATGTAGAGCTTGCTCTCCCTGTCTTTGAGTACTGTTTGCACTGTCCCGATTACCTCTTTGCTAACATTCTCTTCAGAGCTGCAGTGAAACCAGGAACCACGTGGAGAAGGCACCCACACTGAAAGTGCCTGGAGGGAACATTGGGGCTTCTTCTCAGTGTCTCTGACATAGGGTTTCACTGTCCCGGGAAAGTCTCTGCTAACACCCTGCACAGCGCTGTGCCCAATATACAGAAACGTCTTGCGGTATCTCCTACAGGGAAAGTGCCAGGAGGGAAAAGTGAGGATTATGTTTAGACTTTCTCGGAACTGCTTCAAATCAACTAGATATCTTTGTGCTGTAAATCTCCCAACAGCCAAATGTAAAAGCAGCAAACATCTCGCTGTATGTCCCACATCCAAAGTGCCAAGAGAGAGCTTGCTCTCCCTGTCTTTGAGTACTGTTTGCACTGTCCCGATTACCTCTTTGCTAACATTCTCTTCAGAGCTGCAGTGAAACCAGGAACCACGTGGAGAAGGCACCCACACTGAAAGTGCCTGGAAGGAACGTTGGGGCTTCTTCTCAGTGTCTCTGATATAGGGTTTCACTGTCCCGGGAAACTCTCTGCTAACACCCTGCAGAGCGCTGTGCCCAATATACAGAAAAGTCTTGCGGTATCTCCTACAGGGAAAGTGCCAGGAGGGAAAAGTGAGGATTATGTTTAGACTTTCTCGGAACTGCTTCAAATCAACTAGATATCTTTGTGCTGTAAATCTCCCAACAGCCAAATGTAAAAGCAGCAAACATCTCGCTGTATGTCCCACATCCAAAGTGCCAAGAGAGAGCTTGCTCTCCCTGTCTTTGAGTACTGTTTGCGCTGTCCCGATTACCTCTTTGCTAACATTCTCTTCAGAGCTGCAGTGAAACCAGGAACCACGTGGAGAAGGCACCCACACTGAAAGTGCCTGGAGGGAACATTGGGGCTTCTTCTCAGTGTCTCTGATATAGGGTTTCACTGTCCCGGGAAACTCTCTGCTAACACCCTGCAGAGCGCTGTGCCCAATATACAGAAACGTCTTGCGGTATCTCCTACAGGGAAAGTGCCAGGAGGGAAAAGTGAGGATTTTGTTTAGACTTTCTCGGAACTGCTTCAAATCAACTAGATATCTTTGTGCTGTAAATCTCCCAACAGCCAAATGTAAAAGCAGCAAACATCTCGCTGTATGTCCCACATCCAAAGTGCCAAGAGAGAGCTTGCTCTCCCTGTCTTTGAGTACTGTTTGCACTGTCCCGATTACCTCTTTGCTAACATTCTCTTCAGAGCTGCAGTGAAACCAGGAACCACGTGGAGAAGCCACCCACACTGAAAGTGCCTGGAAGGAACGTTGGGGCTTCTTCTCAGTGTCTCTGACATAGGGTTTCACTGTCCCGGGAAACTCTCTGCTAACACCCTGCAGAGCGCTGTGCCCAATATACAGAAACGTCTTGCGGTATCTCCTATAGGGAAAGTGCCAGGAGGGAAAAGTGAGGATTATGTTTAGACTTTCTCGGAACTGCTTCAAATCAACTAGATATCTTTGTGCTGTAAATCTCCCAACAGCCAAACGCAAAAGCAGCAAACATCTCGCTGTATGTCCCACATCCAAAGTGCCAAGAGAGAGCTTGCTCTCCCTGTCTTTGAGTACTGTTTGCACTGTCCCGATTACCTCTTTGCTAACATTCTCTTCAGAGCTGCAGTGAAACCAGGAACCACGTGGAGAAGGCACCCACACTGAAAGTGCCTGGAGGGAACATTGGGGCTTCTTCTCAGTGTCTCTGACATAGGGTTTCACTGTCCCGGGAAAGTCTCTGCTAACACCCTGCACAGCGCTGTGCCCAATATACAGAAATGTCTTGCGGTATCCCCTACAGGGAAAGTGCCAGGAGGGAAAAGTGAGGATTATGCTTAGACTTTCTCGGAACTGCTTCAAATCAACTAGATATCTTTGTGCTGTAAATCTCCCAACAGCCAAACGCAAAAGCAGCAAACATCTCGCTGTATGTCCCACATCCAAAGTGCCAAGAGAGTAATGTAGAGCTTGCTCTCCCTGTCTTTGAGTACTGTTTGCACTGTCCCGATTACCTCTTTGCTAACATTCTCTTCAGAGCTGCAGTGAAACCAGGAACCACGTGGAGAAGGCACCCACACTGAAAGTGCCTGGAGGGAACATTGGGGCTTCTTCTCAGTGTCTCTGACATAGGGTTTCACTGTCCCGGGAAAGTCTCTGCTAACACCCTGCACAGCGCTGTGCCCAATATACAGAAACGTCTTGCGGTATCTCCTACAGGGAAAGTGCCAGGAGGGAAAAGTGAGGATTATGTTTAGACTTTCTCGGAACTGCTTCAAATCAACTAGATATCTTTGTGCTGTAAATCTCCCAACAGCCAAATGTAAAAGCAGCAAACATCTCGCTGTATGTCCCACATCCAAAGTGCCAAGAGAGAGCTTGCTCTCCCTGTCTTTGAGTACTGTTTGCACTGTCCCGATTACCTCTTTGCTAACATTCTCTTCAGAGCTGCAGTGAAACCAGGAACCACGTGGAGAAGGCACCCACACTGAAAGTGCCTGGAAGGAACGTTGGGGCTTCTTCTCAGTGTCTCTGATATAGGGTTTCACTGTCCCGGGAAACTCTCTGCTAACACCCTGCAGAGCGCTGTGCCCAATATACAGAAAAGTCTTGCGGTATCTCCTACAGGGAAAGTGCCAGGAGGGAAAAGTGAGGATTATGTTTAGACTTTCTCGGAACTGCTTCAAATCAACTAGATATCTTTGTGCTGTAAATCTCCCAACAGCCAAATGTAAAAGCAGCAAACATCTCGCTGTATGTCCCACATCCAAAGTGCCAAGAGAGAGCTTGCTCTCCCTGTCTTTGAGTACTGTTTGCGCTGTCCCGATTACCTCTTTGCTAACATTCTCTTCAGAGCTGCAGTGAAACCAGGAACCACGTGGAGAAGGCACCCACACTGAAAGTGCCTGGAGGGAACATTGGGGCTTCTTCTCAGTGTCTCTGACATAGGGTTTCACTGTCCCGGGAAAGTCTCTGCTAACACCCTGCACAGCGCTGTGCCCAATATACAGAAATGTCTTGCGGTATCCCCTACAGGGAAAGTGCCAGGAGGGAAAAGTGAGGATTATGCTTAGACTTTCTCGGAACTGCTTCAAATCAACTAGATATCTTTGTGCTGTAAAACTCCCAACAGCCAAACGCAAAAGCAGCAAACATCTCGCTGTATGTCCCACATCCAAAGTGCCAAGAGAGAGCTTGCTCTCCCTGTCTTTGAGTACTGTTTGCACTGTCCCGATTACCTCTTTGCTAACATTCTCTTCAGAGCTGCAGTGAAACCAGGAACCACGTGGAGAAGGCACCCACACTGAAAGTGCCTGGAGGGAACATTGGGGCTTCTTCTCAGTGTCTCTGACATAGGGTTTCACTGTCCCGGGAAAGTCTCTGCTAACACCCTGCACAGCGCTGTGCCCAATATACAGAAATGTCTTGCGGTATCCCCTACAGGGAAAGTGCCAGGAGGGAAAAGTGAGGATTATGCTTAGACTTTCTTGGAACTGCTTCAAATCAACTAGATATCTTTGTGCTGTAAATCTCCCAACAGCCAAACGCAAAAGCAGCAAACATCTCGCTGTATGTCCCACATCCAAAGTGCCAAGGGAGTAATGTAGAGCTTGCTCTCCCTGTCTTTGAGTGCTGTTTGCACTGTCCCGATTACCTCTTTGCTAACATTCTCTTCAGAGCTGCAGTGAAACCAGGAACCACGTGGAGAAGGCACCCACACTGAAAGTGCCTGGAGGGAACATTGGGGCTTCTTCTCAGTGTCTCTGATATAGGGTTTCACTGTCCCGGGAAACTCTCTGCTAACACCCTGCAGAGCGCTGTGCCCAATATACAGAAACGTCTTGCGGTATCTCCTACAGGGAAAGTGCCAGGAGGGAAAAGTGAGGATTATGTTTAGACTTTCTCGGAACTGCTTCAAATCAACTAGATATCTTTGTGCTGTAAATCTCCCAACAGCCAAATGTAAAAGCAGCAAACATCTCGCTGTATGTCCCACATCCAAAGTGCCAAGAGAGAGCTTGCTCTCCCTGTCTTTGAGTACTGTTTGCACTGTCCCGATTACCTCTTTGCTAACATTCTCTTCAGAGCTGCAGTGAAACCAGGAACCACGTGGAGAAGGCACCCACACTGAAAGTGCCTGGAAGGAACGTTGGGGCTTCTTCTCAGTGTCTCTGATATAGGGTTTCACTGTCCCGGGAAACTCTCTGCTAACACCCTGCAGAGCGCTGTGCCCAATATACAGAAAAGTCTTGCGGTATCTCCTACAGGGAAAGTGCCAGGAGGGAAAAGTGAGGATTATGTTTAGACTTTCTCGGAACTGCTTCAAATCAACTAGATATCTTTGTGCTGTAAATCTCCCAACAGCCAAATGTAAAAGCAGCAAACATCTCGCTGTATGTCCCACATCCAAAGTGCCAAGGGAGTAATGTAGAGCTTGCTCTCCCTGTCTTTGAGTGCTGTTTGCACTGTCCCGATTACCTCTTTGCTAACATTCTCTTCAGAGCTGCAGTGAAACCAGGAACCACGTGGAGAAGGCACCCACACTGAAAGTGCCTGGAGGGAACATTGGGGCTTCTTCTCAGTGTCTCTGATATAGGGTTTCACTGTCCCGGGAAACTCTCTGCTAACACCCTGCAGAGCGCTGTGCCCAATATACAGAAACGTCTTGCGGTATCTCCTACAGGGAAAGTGCCAGGAGGGAAAAGTGAGGATTATGTTTAGACTTTCTCGGAACTGCTTCAAATCAACTAGATATCTTTGTGCTGTAAATCTCCCAACAGCCAAATGTAAAAGCAGCAAACATCTCGCTGTATGTCCCACATCCAAAGTGCCAAGAGAGAGCTTGCTCTCCCTGTCTTTGAGTACTGTTTGCACTGTCCCGATTACCTCTTTGCTAACATTCTCTTCAGAGCTGCAGTGAAACCAGGAACCACGTGGAGAAGGCACCCACACTGAAAGTGCCTGGAAGGAACGTTGGGGCTTCTTCTCAGTGTCTCTGATATAGGGTTTCACTGTCCCGGGAAACTCTCTGCTAACACCCTGCAGAGCGCTGTGCCCAATATACAGAAAAGTCTTGCGGTATCTCCTACAGGGAAAGTGCCAGGAGGGAAAAGTGAGGATTATGTTTAGACTTTCTCGGAACTGCTTCAAATCAACTAGATATCTTTGTGCTGTAAATCTCCCAACAGCCAAACGCAAAAGCAGCAAACATCTCGCTGTATGTCCCACATCCAAAGTGCCAAGAGAGTAATGTAGAGCTTGCTCTCCCTGTCTTTGAGTACTGTTTGCACTGTCCCGATTACCTCTT
Source organism: Chroicocephalus ridibundus (assembly GCF_963924245.1). Taxonomy (NCBI): domain Eukaryota; kingdom Metazoa; phylum Chordata; class Aves; order Charadriiformes; family Laridae; genus Chroicocephalus; species Chroicocephalus ridibundus. The sequence continues at coordinate 204,305 of NW_026961492.1, read as the reverse complement.
TGCTAACATTCTCTTCAGAGCTGCAGTGAAACCAGGAACCACGTGGAGAAGGCACCCACACTGAAAGTGCCTGGAGGGAACATTGGGGCTTCTTCTCAGTGTCTCTGATATAGGGTTTCACTGTCCCGGGAAACTCTCTGCTAACACCCTGCAGAGCGCTGTGCCCAATATACAGAAACGTCTTGCGGTATCTCCTACAGGGAAAGTGCCAGGAGGGAAAAGTGAGGATTATGTTTAGACTTTCTCGGAACTGCTTCAAATCAACTAGATATCTTTGTGCTGTAAATCTCCCAACAGCCAAATGTAAAAGCAGCAAACATCTCGCTGTATGTCCCACATCCAAAGTGCCAAGAGAGAGCTTGCTCTCCCTGTCTTTGAGTACTGTTTGCACTGTCCCGATTACCTCTTTGCTAACATTCTCTTCAGAGCTGCAGTGAAACCAGGAACCACGTGGAGAAGGCACCCACACTGAAAGTGCCTGGAAGGAACGTTGGGGCTTCTTCTCAGTGTCTCTGATATAGGGTTTCACTGTCCCGGGAAACTCTCTGCTAACACCCTGCAGAGCGCTGTGCCCAATATACAGAAAAGTCTTGCGGTATCTCCTACAGGGAAAGTGCCAGGAGGGAAAAGTGAGGATTATGTTTAGACTTTCTCGGAACTGCTTCAAATCAACTAGATATCTTTGTGCTGTAAATCTCCCAACAGCCAAATGTAAAAGCAGCAAACATCTCGCTGTATGTCCCACATCCAAAGTGCCAAGAGAGAGCTTGCTCTCCCTGTCTTTGAGTACTGTTTGCGCTGTCCCGATTACCTCTTTGCTAACATTCTCTTCAGAGCTGCAGTGAAACCAGGAACCACGTGGAGAAGGCACCCACACTGAAAGTGCCTGGAGGGAACATTGGGGCTTCTTCTCAGTGTCTCTGACATAGGGTTTCACTGTCCCGGGAAAGTCTCTGCTAACACCCTGCACAGCGCTGTGCCCAATATACAGAAATGTCTTGCGGTATCCCCTACAGGGAAAGTGCCAGGAGGGAAAAGTGAGGATTATGCTTAGACTTTCTCGGAACTGCTTCAAATCAACTAGATATCTTTGTGCTGTAAATCTCCCAACAGCCAAACGCAAAAGCAGCAAACATCTCGCTGTATGTCCCACATCCAAAGTGCCAAGAGAGTAATGTAGAGCTTGCTCTCCCTGTCTTTGAGTACTGTTTGCACTGTCCCGATTACCTCTTTGCTAACATTCTCTTCAGAGCTGCAGTGAAACCAGGAACCACGTGGAGAAGGCACCCACACTGAAAGTGCCTGGAGGGAACATTGGGGCTTCTTCTCAGTGTCTCTGATATAGGGTTTCACTGTCCCGGGAAACTCTCTGCTAACACCCTGCAGAGCGCTGTGCCCAATATACAGAAACGTCTTGCGGTATCTCCTACAGGGAAAGTGCCAGGAGGGAAAAGTGAGGATTATGTTTAGACTTTCTCGGAACTGCTTCAAATCAACTAGATATCTTTGTGCTGTAAATCTCCCAACAGCCAAATGTAAAAGCAGCAAACATCTCGCTGTATGTCCCACATCCAAAGTGCCAAGAGAGAGCTTGCTCTCCCTGTCTTTGAGTACTGTTTGCACTGTCCCGATTACCTCTTTGCTAACATTCTCTTCAGAGCTGCAGTGAAACCAGGAACCACGTGGAGAAGGCACCCACACTGAAAGTGCCTGGAAGGAACGTTGGGGCTTCTTCTCAGTGTCTCTGATATAGGGTTTCACTGTCCCGGGAAACTCTCTGCTAACACCCTGCAGAGCGCTGTGCCCAATATACAGAAACGTCTTGCGGTATCTCCTACAGGGAAAGTGCCAGGAGGGAAAAGTGAGGATTATGTTTAGACTTTCTCGGAACTGCTTCAAATCAACTAGATATCTTTGTGCTGTAAATCTCCCAACAGCCAAATGTAAAAGCAGCAAACATCTCGCTGTATGTCCCACATCCAAAGTGCCAAGAGAGAGCTTGCTCTCCCTGTCTTTGAGTACTGTTTGCGCTGTCCCGATTACCTCTTTGCTAACATTCTCTTCAGAGCTGCAGTGAAACCAGGAACCACGTGGAGAAGGCACCCACACTGAAAGTGCCTGGAGGGAACATTGGGGCTTCTTCTCAGTGTCTCTGACATAGGGTTTCACTGTCCCGGGAAAGTCTCTGCTAACACCCTGCACAGCGCTGTGCCCAATATACAGAAATGTCTTGCGGTATCCCCTACAGGGAAAGTGCCAGGAGGGAAAAGTGAGGATTATGCTTAGACTTTCTCGGAACTGCTTCAAATCAACTAGATATCTTTGTGCTGTAAATCTCCCAACAGCCAAATGTAAAAGCAGCAAACATCTCGCTGTATGTCCCACATCCAAAGTGCCAAGAGAGTAATGTAGAGCTTGCTCTCCCTGTCTTTGAGTACTGTTTGCACTGTCCCGATTACCTCTTTGCTAACATTCTCTTCAGAGCTGCAGTGAAACCAGGAACCACGTGGAGAAGGCACCCACACTGAAAGTGCCTGGAGGGAACATTGGGGCTTCTTCTCAATGTCTCTGATATAGGGTTTCACTGTCCCGGGAAACTCTCTGCTAACACCCTGCAGAGCGCTGTGCCCAATATACAGAAACGTCTTGCGGTATCTCCTACAGGGAAAGTGCCAGGAGGGAAAAGTGAGGATTATGTTTAGACTTTCTCGGAACTGCTTCAAATCAACTAGATATCTTTGTGCTGTAAATCTCCCAACAGCCAAATGTAAAAGCAGCAAACATCTCGCTGTATGTCCCACATCCAAAGTGCCAAGAGAGAGCTTGCTCTCCCTGTCTTTGAGTACTGTTTGCACTGTCCCGATTACCTCTTTGCTAACATTCTCTTCAGAGCTGCAGTGAAACCAGGAACCACGTGGAGAAGGCACCCACACTGAAAGTGCCTGGAAGGAACGTTGGGGCTTCTTCTCAGTGTCTCTGATATAGGGTTTCACTGTCCCGGGAAACTCTCTGCTAACACCCTGCAGAGCGCTGTGCCCAATATACAGAAACGTCTTGCGGTATCTCCTACAGGGAAAGTGCCAGGAGGGAAAAGTGAGGATTATGTTTAGACTTTCTCGGAACTGCTTCAAATCAACTAGATATCTTTGTGCTGTAAATCTCCCAACAGCCAAATGTAAAAGCAGCAAACATCTCGCTGTATGTCCCACATCCAAAGTGCCAAGAGAGAGCTTGCTCTCCCTGTCTTTGAGTACTGTTTGCACTGTCCCGATTACCTCTTTGCTAACATTCTCTTCAGAGCTGCAGTGAAACCAGGAACCACGTGGAGAAGGCACCCACACTGAAAGTGCCTGGAAGGAACGTTGGGGCTTCTTCTCAGTGTCTCTGATATAGGGTTTCACTGTCCCGGGAAACTCTCTGCTAACACCCTGCAGAGCGCTGTGCCCAATATACAGAAAAGTCTTGCGGTATCTCCTACAGGGAAAGTGCCAGGAGGGAAAAGTGAGGATTATGTTTAGACTTTCTCGGAACTGCTTCAAATCAACTAGATATCTTTGTGCTGTAAATCTCCCAACAGCCAAATGTAAAAGCAGCAAACATCTCGCTGTATGTCCCACATCCAAAGTGCCAAGAGAGTAATGTAGAGCTTGCTCTCCCTGTCTTTGAGTACTGTTTGCACTGTCCCGATTACCTCTTTGCTAACATTCTCTTCAGAGCTGCAGTGAAACCAGGAACCACGTGGAGAAGGCACCCACACTGAAAGTGCCTGGAGGGAACATTGGGGCTTCTTCTCAGTGTCTCTGATATAGGGTTTCACTGTCCCGGGAAACTCTCTGCTAACACCCTGCAGAGCGCTGTGCCCAATATACAGAAACGTCTTGCGGTATCTCCTACAGGGAAAGTGCCAGGAGGGAAAAGTGAGGATTATGTTTAGACTTTCTCGGAACTGCTTCAAATCAACTAGATATCTTTGTGCTGTAAATCTCCCAACAGCCAAACGCAAAAGCAGCAAACATCTCGCTGTATGTCCCACATCCAAAGTGCCAAGAGAGAGCTTGCTCTCCCTGTCTTTGAGTACTGTTTGCACTGTCCCGATTACCTCTTTGCTAACATTCTCTTCAGAGCTGCAGTGAAACCAGGAACCACGTGGAGAAGGCACCCACACTGAAAGTGCCTGGAAGGAACGTTGGGGCTTCTTCTCAGTGTCTCTGATATAGGGTTTCACTGTCCCGGGAAACTCTCTGCTAACACCCTGCAGAGCGCTGTGCCCAATATACAGAAAAGTCTTGCGGTATCTCCTACAGGGAAAGTGCCAGGAGGGAAAAGTGAGGATTATGTTTAGACTTTCTCGGAACTGCTTCAAATCAACTAGATATCTTTGTGCTGTAAATCTCCCAACAGCCAAATGTAAAAGCAGCAAACATCTCGCTGTATGTCCCACATCCAAAGTGCCAAGAGAGAGCTTGCTCTCCCTGTCTTTGAGTACTGTTTGCGCTGTCCCGATTACCTCTTTGCTAACATTCTCTTCAGAGCTGCAGTGAAACCAGGAACCACGTGGAGAAGGCACCCACACTGAAAGTGCCTGGAGGGAACATTGGGGCTTCTTCTCAGTGTCTCTGACATAGGGTTTCACTGTCCCGGGAAAGTCTCTGCTAACACCCTGCACAGCGCTGTGCCCAATATACAGAAATGTCTTGCGGTATCCCCTACAGGGAAAGTGCCAGGAGGGAAAAGTGAGGATTATGCTTAGACTTTCTCGGAACTGCTTCAAATCAACTAGATATCTTTGTGCTGTAAATCTCCCAACAGCCAAACGCAAAAGCAGCAAACATCTCGCTGTATGTCCCACATCCAAAGTGCCAAGAGAGTAATGTAGAGCTTGCTCTCCCTGTCTTTGAGTACTGTTTGCACTGTCCCGATTACCTCTTTGCTAACATTCTCTTCAGAGCTGCAGTGAAACCAGGAACCACGTGGAGAAGGCACCCACACTGAAAGTGCCTGGAGGGAACATTGGGGCTTCTTCTCAGTGTCTCTGATATAGGGTTTCACTGTCCCGGGAAACTCTCTGCTAACACCCTGCAGAGCGCTGTGCCCAATATACAGAAACGTCTTGCGGTATCTCCTACAGGGAAAGTGCCAGGAGGGAAAAGTGAGGATTATGTTTAGACTTTCTCGGAACTGCTTCAAATCAACTAGATATCTTTGTGCTGTAAATCTCCCAACAGCCAAATGTAAAAGCAGCAAACATCTCGCTGTATGTCCCACATCCAAAGTGCCAAGAGAGAGCTTGCTCTCCCTGTCTTTGAGTACTGTTTGCACTGTCCCGATTACCTCTTTGCTAACATTCTCTTCAGAGCTGCAGTGAAACCAGGAACCACGTGGAGAAGGCACCCACACTGAAAGTGCCTGGAAGGAACGTTGGGGCTTCTTCTCAGTGTCTCTGATATAGGGTTTCACTGTCCCGGGAAACTCTCTGCTAACACCCTGCAGAGCGCTGTGCCCAATATACAGAAAAGTCTTGCGGTATCTCCTACAGGGAAAGTGCCAGGAGGGAAAAGTGAGGATTATGTTTAGACTTTCTCGGAACTGCTTCAAATCAACTAGATATCTTTGTGCTGTAAATCTCCCAACAGCCAAATGTAAAAGCAGCAAACATCTCGCTGTATGTCCCACATCCAAAGTGCCAAGAGAGAGCTTGCTCTCCCTGTCTTTGAGTACTGTTTGCACTGTCCCGATTACCTCTTTGCTAACATTCTCTTCAGAGCTGCAGTGAAACCAGGAACCACGTGGAGAAGGCACCCACACTGAAAGTGCCTGGAGGGAACATTGGGGCTTCTTCTCAATGTCTCTGATATAGGGTTTCACTGTCCCGGGAAACTCTCTGCTAACACCCTGCAGAGCGCTGTGCCCAATATACAGAAAGGTCTTGCGGTATCTCCTACAGGGAAAGTGCCAGGAGGGAAAAGTGAGGATTATGTTTAGACTTTCTCGGAACTGCTTCAAATCAACTAGATATCTTTGTGCTGTAAATCTCCCAACAGCCAAATGTAAAAGCAGCAAACATCTCGCTGTATGTCCCACATCCAAAGTGCCAAGAGAGAGCTTGCTCTCCCTGTCTTTGAGTACTGTTTGCACTGTCCCGATTACCTCTTTGCTAACATTCTCTTCAGAGCTGCAGTGAAACCAGGAACCACGTGGAGAAGGCACCCACACTGAAAGTGCCTGGAAGGAACGTTGGGGCTTCTTCTCAGTGTCTCTGATATAGGGTTTCACTGTCCCGGGAAACTCTCTGCTAACACCCTGCAGAGCGCTGTGCCCAATATACAGAAACGTCTTGCGGTATCTCCTACAGGGAAAGTGCCAGGAGGGAAAAGTGAGGATTATGTTTAGACTTTCTCGGAACTGCTTCAAATCAACTAGATATCTTTGTGCTGTAAATCTCCCAACAGCCAAATGTAAAAGCAGCAAACATCTCGCTGTATGTCCCACATCCAAAGTGCCAAGAGAGAGCTTGCTCTCCCTGTCTTTGAGTACTGTTTGCACTGTCCCGATTACCTCTTTGCTAACATTCTCTTCAGAGCTGCAGTGAAACCAGGAACCACGTGGAGAAGGCACCCACACTGAAAGTGCCTGGAAGGAACGTTGGGGCTTCTTCTCAGTGTCTCTGATATAGGGTTTCACTGTCCCGGGAAACTCTCTGCTAACACCCTGCAGAGCGCTGTGCCCAATATACAGAAAAGTCTTGCGGTATCTCCTACAGGGAAAGTGCCAGGAGGGAAAAGTGAGGATTATGTTTAGACTTTCTCGGAACTGCTTCAAATCAACTAGATATCTTTGTGCTGTAAATCTCCCAACAGCCAAATGTAAAAGCAGCAAACATCTCGCTGTATGTCCCACATCCAAAGTGCCAAGAGAGAGCTTGCTCTCCCTGTCTTTGAGTACTGTTTGCACTGTCCCGATTACCTCTTTGCTAACATTCTCTTCAGAGCTGCAGTGAAACCAGGAACCACGTGGAGAAGGCACCCACACTGAAAGTGCCTGGAGGGAACATTGGGGCTTCTTCTCAGTGTCTCTGATATAGGGTTTCACTGTCCCGGGAAACTCTCTGCTAACACCCTGCAGAGCGCTGTGCCCAATATACAGAAACGTCTTGCGGTATCTCCTACAGGGAAAGTGCCAGGAGGGAAAAGTGAGGATTATGTTTAGACTTTCTCGGAACTGCTTCAAATCAACTAGATATCTTTGTGCTGTAAATCTCCCAACAGCCAAATGTAAAAGCAGCAAACATCTCGCTGTATGTCCCACATCCAAAGTGCCAAGAGAGAGCTTGCTCTCCCTGTCTTTGAGTACTGTTTGCACTGTCCCGATTACCTCTTTGCTAACATTCTCTTCAGAGCTGCAGTGAAACCAGGAACCACGTGGAGAAGGCACCCACACTGAAAGTGCCTGGAAGGAACGTTGGGGCTTCTTCTCAGTGTCTCTGATATAGGGTTTCACTGTCCCGGGAAACTCTCTGCTAACACCCTGCAGAGCGCTGTGCCCAATATACAGAAAAGTCTTGCGGTATCTCCTACAGGGAAAGTGCCAGGAGGGAAAAGTGAGGATTATGTTTAGACTTTCTCGGAACTGCTTCAAATCAACTAGATATCTTTGTGCTGTAAATCTCCCAACAGCCAAATGTAAAAGCAGCAAACATCTCGCTGTATGTCCCACATCCAAAGTGCCAAGAGAGAGCTTGCTCTCCCTGTCTTTGAGTACTGTTTGCACTGTCCCGATTACCTCTTTGCTAACATTCTCTTCAGAGCTGCAGTGAAACCAGGAACCACGTGGAGAAGGCACCCACACTGAAAGTGCCTGGAAGGAACGTTGGGGCTTCTTCTCAGTGTCTCTGATATAGGGTTTCACTGTCCCGGGAAACTCTCTGCTAACACCCTGCAGAGCGCTGTGCCCAATATACAGAAAAGTCTTGCGGTATCTCCTACAGGGAAAGTGCCAGGAGGGAAAAGTGAGGATTATGTTTAGACTTTCTCGGAACTGCTTCAAATCAACTAGATATCTTTGTGCTGTAAATCTCCCAACAGCCAAATGTAAAAGCAGCAAACATCTCGCTGTATGTCCCACATCCAAAGTGCCAAGAGAGAGCTTGCTCTCCCTGTCTTTGAGTACTGTTTGCACTGTCCCGATTACCTCTTTGCTAACATTCTCTTCAGAGCTGCAGTGAAACCAGGAACCACGTGGAGAAGGCACCCACACTGAAAGTGCCTGGAGGGAACATTGGGGCTTCTTCTCAGTGTCTCTGATATAGGGTTTCACTGTCCCGGGAAACTCTCTGCTAACACCCTGCAGAGCGCTGTGCCCAATATACAGAAACGTCTTGCGGTATCTCCTACAGGGAAAGTGCCAGGAGGGAAAAGTGAGGATTATGTTTAGACTTTCTCGGAACTGCTTCAAATCAACTAGATATCTTTGTGCTGTAAATCTCCCAACAGCCAAATGTAAAAGCAGCAAACATCTCGCTGTATGTCCCACATCCAAAGTGCCAAGAGAGAGCTTGCTCTCCCTGTCTTTGAGTACTGTTTGCACTGTCCCGATTACCTCTTTGCTAACATTCTCTTCAGAGCTGCAGTGAAACCAGGAACCACGTGGAGAAGGCACCCACACTGAAAGTGCCTGGAAGGAACGTTGGGGCTTCTTCTCAGTGTCTCTGATATAGGGTTTCACTGTCCCGGGAAACTCTCTGCTAACACCCTGCAGAGCGCTGTGCCCAATATACAGAAAAGTCTTGCGGTATCTCCTACAGGGAAAGTGCCAGGAGGGAAAAGTGAGGATTATGTTTAGACTTTCTCGGAACTGCTTCAAATCAACTAGATATCTTTGTGCTGTAAATCTCCCAACAGCCAAATGTAAAAGCAGCAAACATCTCGCTGTATGTCCCACATCCAAAGTGCCAAGAGAGAGCTTGCTCTCCCTGTCTTTGAGTACTGTTTGCGCTGTCCCGATTACCTCTTTGCTAACATTCTCTTCAGAGCTGCAGTGAAACCAGGAACCACGTGGAGAAGGCACCCACACTGAAAGTGCCTGGAGGGAACATTGGGGCTTCTTCTCAGTGTCTCTGACATAGGGTTTCACTGTCCCGGGAAAGTCTCTGCTAACACCCTGCACAGCGCTGTGCCCAATATACAGAAATGTCTTGCGGTATCCCCTACAGGGAAAGTGCCAGGAGGGAAAAGTGGGGATTATGCTTAGACTTTCTCGGAACTGCTTCAAATCAACTAGATATCTTTGTGCTGTAAATCTCCCAACAGCCAAATGTAAAAGCAGCAAACATCTCGCTGTATGTCCCACATCCAAAGTGCCAAGAGAGTAATGTAGAGCTTGCTCTCCCTGTCTTTGAGTACTGTTTGCACTGTCCCGATTACCTCTTTGCTAACATTCTCTTCAGAGCTGCAGTGAAACCAGGAACCACGTGGAGAAGGCACCCACACTGAAAGTGCCTGGAAGGAACGTTGGGGCTTCTTCTCAGTGTCTCTGATATAGGGTTTCACTGTCCCGGGAAACTCTCTGCTAACACCCTGCAGAGCGCTGTGCCCAATATACAGAAAAGTCTTGCGGTATCTCCTACAGGGAAAGTGCCAGGAGGGAAAAGTGAGGATTATGTTTAGACTTTCTCGGAACTGCTTCAAATCAACTAGATATCTTTGTGCTGTAAATCTCCCAACAGCCAAATGTAAAAGCAGCAAACATCTCGCTGTATGTCCCACATCCAAAGTGCCAAGAGAGAGCTTGCTCTCCCTGTCTTTGAGTACTGTTTGCGCTGTCCCGATTACCTCTTTGCTAACATTCTCTTCAGAGCTGCAGTGAAACCAGGAACCACGTGGAGAAGGCACCCACACTGAAAGTGCCTGGAGGGAACATTGGGGCTTCTTCTCAGTGTCTCTGACATAGGGTTTCACTGTCCCGGGAAACTCTCTGCTAACACCCTGCACAGCGCTGTGCCCAATATACAGAAATGTCTTGCGGTATCCCCTACAGGGAAAGTGCCAGGAGGGAAAAGTGAGGATTATGCTTAGACTTTCTCGGAACTGCTTCAAATCAACTAGATATCTTTGTGCTGTAAATCTCCCAACAGCCAAACGCAAAAGCAGCAAACATCTCGCTGTATGTCCCACATCCAAAGTGCCAAGAGAGTAATGTAGAGCTTGCTCTCCCTGTCTTTGAGTACTGTTTGCACTGTCCCGATTACCTCTTTGCTAACATTCTCTTCAGAGCTGCAGTGAAACCAGGAACCACGTGGAGAAGGCACCCACACTGAAAGTGCCTGGAGGGAACATTGGGGCTTCTTCTCAGTGTCTCTGATATAGGGTTTCACTGTCCCGGGAAACTCTCTGCTAACACCCTGCAGAGCGCTGTGCCCAATATACAGAAACGTCTTGCGGTATCTCCTACAGGGAAAGTGCCAGGAGGGAAAAGTGAGGATTATGTTTAGACTTTCTCGGAACTGCTTCAAATCAACTAGATATCTTTGTGCTGTAAATCTCCCAACAGCCAAATGTAAAAGCAGCAAACATCTCGCTGTATGTCCCACATCCAAAGTGCCAAGAGAGAGCTTGCTCTCCCTGTCTTTGAGTACTGTTTGCACTGTCCCGATTACCTCTTTGCTAACATTCTCTTCAGAGCTGCAGTGAAACCAGGAACCACGTGGAGAAGGCACCCACACTGAAAGTGCCTGGAAGGAACGTTGGGGCTTCTTCTCAGTGTCTCTGATATAGGGTTTCACTGTCCCGGGAAACTCTCTGCTAACACCCTGCAGAGCGCTGTGCCCAATATACAGAAAAGTCTTGCGGTATCTCCTACAGGGAAAGTGCCAGGAGGGAAAAGTGAGGATTATGCTTAGACTTTCTCGGAACTGCTTCAAATCAACTAGATATCTTTGTGCTGTAAATCTCCCAACAGCCAAACGCAAAAGCAGCAAACATCTCGCTGTATGTCCCACATCCAAAGTGCCAAGAGAGTAATGTAGAGCTTGCTCTCCCTGTCTTTGAGTACTGTTTGCACTGTCCCGATTACCTCTTTGCTAACATTCTCTTCAGAGCTGCAGTGAAACCAGGAACCACGTGGAGAAGGCACCCACACTGAAAGTGCCTGGAGGGAACATTGGGGCTTCTTCTCAGTGTCTCTGATATAGGGTTTCACTGTCCCGGGAAACTCTCTGCTAACACCCTGCAGAGCGCTGTGCCCAATATACAGAAACGTCTTGCGGTATCTCCTACAGGGAAAGTGCCAGGAGGGAAAAGTGAGGATTATGTTTAGACTTTCTCGGAACTGCTTCAAATCAACTAGATATCTTTGTGCTGTAAATCTCCCAACAGCCAAATGTAAAAGCAGCAAACATCTCGCTGTATGTCCCACATCCAAAGTGCCAAGAGAGAGCTTGCTCTCCCTGTCTTTGAGTACTGTTTGCACTGTCCCGATTACCTCTTTGCTAACATTCTCTTCAGAGCTGCAGTGAAACCAGGAACCACGTGGAGAAGGCACCCACACTGAAAGTGCCTGGAAGGAACGTTGGGGCTTCTTCTCAGTGTCTCTGATATAGGGTTTCACTGTCCCGGGAAACTCTCTGCTAACACCCTGCAGAGCGCTGTGCCCAATATACAGAAAAGTCTTGCGGTATCTCCTACAGGGAAAGTGCCAGGAGGGAAAAGTGAGGATTATGCTTAGACTTTCTCGGAACTGCTTCAAATCAACTAGATATCTTTGTGCTGTAAATCTCCCAACAGCCAAACGCAAAAGCAGCAAACATCTCGCTGTATGTCCCACATCCAAAGTGCCAAGAGAGTAATGTAGAGCTTGCTCTCCCTGTCTTTGAGTACTGTTTGCACTGTCCCGATTACCTCTTTGCTAACATTCTCTTCAGAGCTGCAGTGAAACCAGGAACCACGTGGAGAAGGCACCCACACTGAAAGTGCCTGGAGGGAACATTGGGGCTTCTTCTCAGTGTCTCTGATATAGGGTTTCACTGTCCCGGGAAACTCTCTGCTAACACCCTGCAGAGCGCTGTGCCCAATATACAGAAACGTCTTGCGGTATCTCCTACAGGGAAAGTGCCAGGAGGGAAAAGTGAGGATTATGTTTAGACTTTCTCGGAACTGCTTCAAATCAACTAGATATCTTTGTGCTGTAAATCTCCCAACAGCCAAATGTAAAAGCAGCAAACATCTCGCTGTATGTCCCACATCCAAAGTGCCAAGAGAGAGCTTGCTCTCCCTGTCTTTGAGTACTGTTTGCACTGTCCCGATTACCTCTTTGCTAACATTCTCTTCAGAGCTGCAGTGAAACCAGGAACCACGTGGAGAAGGCACCCACACTGAAAGTGCCTGGAAGGAACGTTGGGGCTTCTTCTCAGTGTCTCTGATATAGGGTTTCACTGTCCCGGGAAACTCTCTGCTAACACCCTGCAGAGCGCTGTGCCCAATATACAGAAAAGTCTTGCGGTATCTCCTACAGGGAAAGTGCCAGGAGGGAAAAGTGAGGATTATGCTTAGACTTTCTCGGAACTGCTTCAAATCAACTAGATATCTTTGTGCTGTAAATCTCCCAACAGCCAAACGCAAAAGCAGCAAACATCTCGCTGTATGTCCCACATCCAAAGTGCCAAGAGAGTAATGTAGAGCTTGCTCTCCCTGTCTTTGAGTACTGTTTGCACTGTCCCGATTACCTCTTTGCTAACATTCTCTTCAGAGCTGCAGTGAAACCAGGAACCACGTGGAGAAGGCACCCACACTGAAAGTGCCTGGAGGGAACATTGGGGCTTCTTCTCAGTGTCTCTGATATAGGGTTTCACTGTCCCGGGAAACTCTCTGCTAACACCCTGCAGAGCGCTGTGCCCAATATACAGAAACGTCTTGCGGTATCTCCTACAGGGAAAGTGCCAGGAGGGAAAAGTGAGGATTATGTTTAGACTTTCTCGGAACTGCTTCAAATCAACTAGATATCTTTGTGCTGTAAATCTCCCAACAGCCAAATGTAAAAGCAGCAAACATCTCGCTGTATGTCCCACATCCAAAGTGCCAAGAGAGAGCTTGCTCTCCCTGTCTTTGAGTACTGTTTGCACTGTCCCGATTACCTCTTTGCTAACATTCTCTTCAGAGCTGCAGTGAAACCAGGAACCACGTGGAGAAGGCACCCACACTGAAAGTGCCTGGAAGGAACGTTGGGGCTTCTTCTCAGTGTCTCTGATATAGGGTTTCACTGTCCCGGGAAACTCTCTGCTAACACCCTGCAGAGCGCTGTGCCCAATATACAGAAAAGTCTTGCGGTATCTCCTACAGGGAAAGTGCCAGGAGGGAAAAGTGAGGATTATGCTTAGACTTTCTCGGAACTGCTTCAAATCAACTAGATATCTTTGTGCTGTAAATCTCCCAACAGCCAAACGCAAAAGCAGCAAACATCTCGCTGTATGTCCCACATCCAAAGTGCCAAGAGAGTAATGTAGAGCTTGCTCTCCCTGTCTTTGAGTACTGTTTGCACTGTCCCGATTACCTCTTTGCTAACATTCTCTTCAGAGCTGCAGTGAAACCAGGAACCACGTGGAGAAGGCACCCACACTGAAAGTGCCTGGAGGGAACATTGGGGCTTCTTCTCAGTGTCTCTGATATAGGGTTTCACTGTCCCGGGAAACTCTCTGCTAACACCCTGCAGAGCGCTGTGCCCAATATACAGAAACGTCTTGCGGTATCTCCTACAGGGAAAGTGCCAGGAGGGAAAAGTGAGGATTATGTTTAGACTTTCTCGGAACTGCTTCAAATCAACTAGATATCTTTGTGCTGTAAATCTCCCAACAGCCAAATGTAAAAGCAGCAAACATCTCGCTGTATGTCCCACATCCAAAGTGCCAAGAGAGAGCTTGCTCTCCCTGTCTTTGAGTACTGTTTGCACTGTCCCGATTACCTCTTTGCTAACATTCTCTTCAGAGCTGCAGTGAAACCAGGAACCACGTGGAGAAGGCACCCACACTGAAAGTGCCTGGAAGGAACGTTGGGGCTTCTTCTCAGTGTCTCTGATATAGGGTTTCACTGTCCCGGGAAACTCTCTGCTAACACCCTGCAGAGCGCTGTGCCCAATATACAGAAAAGTCTTGCGGTATCTCCTACAGGGAAAGTGCCAGGAGGGAAAAGTGAGGATTATGTTTAGACTTTCTCGGAACTGCTTCAAATCAACTAGATATCTTTGTGCTGTAAATCTCCCAACAGCCAAATGTAAAAGCAGCAAACATCTCGCTGTATGTCCCACATCCAAAGTGCCAAGAGAGTAATGTAGAGCTTGCTCTCCCTGTCTTTGAGTACTGTTTGCACTGTCCCGATTACCTCTTTGCTAACATTCTCTTCAGAGCTGCAGTGAAACCAGGAACCACGTGGAGAAGGCACCCACACTGAAAGTGCCTGGAAGGAACGTTGGGGCTTCTTCTCAGTGTCTCTGATATAGGGTTTCACTGTCCCGGGAAACTCTCTGCTAACACCCTGCAGAGCGCTGTGCCCAATATACAGAAAAGTCTTGCGGTATCTCCTACAGGGAAAGTGCCAGGAGGGAAAAGTGAGGATTATGTTTAGACTTTCTCGGAACTGCTTCAAATCAACTAGATATCTTTGTGCTGTAAATCTCCCAACAGCCAAATGTAAAAGCAGCAAACATCTCGCTGTATGTCCCACATCCAAAGTGCCAAGAGAGAGCTTGCTGTCCCTGTCTTTGAGTACTGTTTGCGCTGTCCCGATTACCTCTTTGCTAACATTCTCTTCAGAGCTGCAGTGAAACCAGGAACCACGTGGAGAAGGCACCCACACTGAAAGTGCCTGGAGGGAACATTGGGGCTTCTTCTCAGTGTCTCTGACATAGGGTTTCACTGTCCCGGGAAACTCTCTGCTAACACCCTGCACAGCGCTGTGCCCAATATACAGAAATGTCTTGCGGTATCCCCTACAGGGAAAGTGCCAGGAGGGAAAAGTGAGGATTATGCTTAGACTTTCTCGGAACTGCTTCAAATCAACTAGATATCTTTGTGCTGTAAATCTCCCAACAGCCAAACGCAAAAGCAGCAAACATCTCGCTGTATGTCCCACATCCAAAGTGCCAAGAGAGTAATGTAGAGCTTGCTCTCCCTGTCTTTGAGTACTGTTTGCACTGTCCCGATTACCTCTTTGCTAACATTCTCTTCAGAGCTGCAGTGAAACCAGGAACCACGTGGAGAAGGCACCCACACTGAAAGTGCCTGGAGGGAACATTGGGGCTTCTTCTCAGTGTCTCTGATATAGGGTTTCACTGTCCCGGGAAACTCTCTGCTAACACCCTGCAGAGCGCTGTGCCCAATATACAGAAACGTCTTGCGGTATCTCCTACAGGGAAAGTGCCAGGAGGGAAAAGTGAGGATTATGTTTAGACTTTCTCGGAACTGCTTCAAATCAACTAGATATCTTTGTGCTGTAAATCTCCCAACAGCCAAATGTAAAAGCAGCAAACATCTCGCTGTATGTCCCACATCCAAAGTGCCAAGAGAGAGCTTGCTCTCCCTGTCTTTGAGTACTGTTTGCACTGTCCCGATTACCTCTTTGCTAACATTCTCTTCAGAGCTGCAGTGAAACCAGGAACCACGTGGAGAAGCCACCCACACTGAAAGTGCCTGGAAGGAACGTTGGGGCTTCTTCTCAGTGTCTCTGATATAGGGTTTCACTGTCCCGGGAAAGTCTCTGCTAACACCCTGCAGAGCGCTGTGCCCAATATACAGAAACGTCTTGCGGTATCTCCTACAGGGAAAGTGCCAGGAGGGAAAAGTGAGGATTATGTTTAGACTTTCTCGGAACTGCTTCAAATCAACTAGATATCTTTGTGCTGTAAATCTCCCAACAGCCAAATGTAAAAGCAGCAAACATCTCGCTGTATGTCCCACATCCAAAGTGCCAAGAGAGAGCTTGCTCTCCCTGTCTTTGAGTACTGTTTGCACTGTCCCGATTACCTCTTTGCTAACATTCTCTTCAGAGCTGCAGTGAAACCAGGAACCACGTGGAGAAGGCACCCACACTGAAAGTGCCTGGAAGGAACGTTGGGGCTTCTTCTCAGTGTCTCTGATATAGGGTTTCACTGTCCCGGGAAACTCTCTGCTAACACCCTGCAGAGCGCTGTGCCCAATATACAGAAAAGTCTTGCGGTATCTCCTACAGGGAAAGTGCCAGGAGGGAAAAGTGAGGATTATATTTAGACTTTCTCGGAACTGCTTCAAATCAACTAGATATCTTTGTGCTGTAAATCTCCCAACAGCCAAATGTAAAAGCAGCAAACATCTCGCTGTATGTCCCACATCCAAAGTGCCAAGAGAGAGCTTGCTCTCCCTGTCTTTGAGTACTGTTTGCGCTGTCCCGATTACCTCTTTGCTAACATTCTCTTCAGAGCTGCAGTGAAACCAGGAACCACGTGGAGAAGGCACCCACACTGAAAGTGCCTGGAGGGAACATTGGGGCTTCTTCTCAGTGTCTCTGACATAGGGTTTCACTGTCCCGGGAAAGTCTCTGCTAACACCCTGCACAGCGCTGTGCCCAATATACAGAAACGTCTTGCGGTATCCCCTACAGGGAAAGTGCCAGGAGGGAAAAGTGAGGATTATGCTTAGACTTTCTCGGAACTGCTTCAAATCAACTAGATATCTTTGTGCTGTAAATCTCCCAACAGCCAAACGCAAAAGCAGCAAACATCTCGCTGTATGTCCCACATCCAAAGTGCCAAGAGAGTAATGTAGAGCTTGCTCTCCCTGTCTTTGAGTACTGTTTGCACTGTCCCGATTACCTCTTTGCTAACATTCTCTTCAGAGCTGCAGTGAAACCAGGAACCACGTGGAGAAGGCACCCACACTGAAAGTGCCTGGAGGGAACATTGGGGCTTCTTCTCAGTGTCTCTGACATAGGGTTTCACTGTCCCGGGAAAGTCTCTGCTAACACCCTGCAGAGCGCTGTGCCCAATATACAGAAATGTCTTGCGGTATCCCCTACAGGGAAAGTGCCAGGAGGGAAAAGTGAGGATTATGCTTAGACTTTCTCGGAACTGCTTCAAATCAACTAGATATCTTTGTGCTGTAAATCTCCCAACAGCCAAACGCAAAAGCAGCAAACATCTCGCTGTATGTCCCACATCCAAAGTGCCAAGAGAGTAATGTAGAGCTTGCTCTCCCTGTCTTTGAGTACTGTTTGCACTGTCCCGATTACCTCTTTGCTAACATTCTCTTCAGAGCTGCAGTGAAACCAGGAACCACGTGGAGAAGGCACCCACACTGAAAGTGCCTGGAGGGAACATTGGGGCTTCTTCTCAGTGTCTCTGATATAGGGTTTCACTGTCCCGGGAAACTCTCTGCTAACACCCTGCAGAGCGCTGTGCCCAATATACAGAAAAGTCTTGCGGTATCTCCTACAGGGAAAGTGCCAGGAGGGAAAAGTGAGGATTATGTTTAGACTTTCTCGGAACTGCTTCAAATCAACTAGATATCTTTGTGCTGTAAATCTCCCAACAGCCAAATGTAAAAGCAGCAAACATCTCGCTGTATGTCCCACATCCAAAGTGCCAAGAGAGAGCTTGCTCTCCCTGTCTTTGAGTACTGTTTGCGCTGTCCCGATTACCTCTTTGCTAACATTCTCTTCAGAGCTGCAGTGAAACCAGGAACCACGTGGAGAAGCCACCCACACTGAAAGTGCCTGGAGGGAACATTGGGGCTTCTTCTCAGTGTCTCTGACATAGGGTTTCACTGTCCCGGGAAAGTCTCTGCTAACACCCTGCACAGCGCTGTGCCCAATATACAGAAATGTCTTGCGGTATCCCCTACAGGGAAAGTGCCAGGAGGGAAAAGTGAGGATTATGCTTAGACTTTCTCGGAACTGCTTCAAATCAACTAGATATCTTTGTGCTGTAAATCTCCCAACAGCCAAACGCAAAAGCAGCAAACATCTCGCTGTATGTCCCACATCCAAAGTGCCAAGAGAGTAATGTAGAGCTTGCTCTCCCTGTCTTTGAGTACTGTTTGCACTGTCCCGATTACCTCTTTGCTAACATTCTCTTCAGAGCTGCAGTGAAACCAGGAACCACGTGGAGAAGGCACCCACACTGAAAGTGCCTGGAGGGAACATTGGGGCTTCTTCTCAGTGTCTCTGATATAGGGTTTCACTGTCCCGGGAAACTCTCTGCTAACACCCTGCAGAGCGCTGTGCCCAATATACAGAAACGTCTTGCGGTATCTCCTACAGGGAAAGTGCCAGGAGGGAAAAGTGAGGATTATGTTTAGACTTTCTCGGAACTGCTTCAAATCAACTAGATATCTTTGTGCTGTAAATCTCCCAACAGCCAAATGTAAAAGCAGCAAACATCTCGCTGTATGTCCCACATCCAAAGTGCCAAGAGAGAGCTTGCTCTCCCTGTCTTTGAGTACTGTTTGCGCTGTCCCGATTACCTCTTTGCTAACATTCTCTTCAGAGCTGCAGTGAAACCAGGAACCACGTGGAGAAGGCACCCACACTGAAAGTGCCTGGAAGGAACGTTGGGGCTTCTTCTCAGTGTCTCTGATATAGGGTTTCACTGTCCCGGGAAACTCTCTGCTAACACCCTGCAGAGCGCTGTGCCCAATATACAGAAAAGTCTTGCGGTATCTCCTACAGGGAAAGTGCCAGGAGGGAAAAGTGAGGATTATGTTTAGACTTTCTCGGAACTGCTTCAAATCAACTAGATATCTTTGTGCTGTAAATCTCCCAACAGCCAAATGTAAAAGCAGCAAACATCTCGCTGTATGTCCCACATCCAAAGTGCCAAGAGAGAGCTTGCTCTCCCTGTCTTTGAGTACTGTTTGCGCTGTCCCGATTACCTCTTTGCTAACATTCTCTTCAGAGCTGCAGTGAAACCAGGAACCACGTGGAGAAGCCACCCACACTGAAAGTGCCTGGAGGGAACATTGGGGCTTCTTCTCAGTGTCTCTGACATAGGGTTTCACTGTCCCGGGAAAGTCTCTGCTAACACCCTGCACAGCGCTGTGCCCAATATACAGAAATGTCTTGCGGTATCCCCTACAGGGAAAGTGCCAGGAGGGAAAAGTGGGGATTATGCTTAGACTTTCTCGGAACTGCTTCAAATCAACTAGATATCTTTGTGCTGTAAATCTCCCAACAGCCAAATGTAAAAGCAGCAAACATCTCGCTGTATGTCCCACATCCAAAGTGCCAAGAGAGTAATGTAGAGCTTGCTCTCCCTGTCTTTGAGTACTGTTTGCACTGTCCCGATTACCTCTTTGCTAACATTCTCTTCAGAGCTGCAGTGAAACCAGGAACCACGTGGAGAAGGCACCCACACTGAAAGTGCCTGGAAGGAACGTTGGGGCTTCTTCTCAGTGTCTCTGATATAGGGTTTCACTGTCCCGGGAAACTCTCTGCTAACACCCTGCAGAGCGCTGTGCCCAATATACAGAAAAGTCTTGCGGTATCTCCTACAGGGAAAGTGCCAGGAGGGAAAAGTGAGGATTATGTTTAGACTTTCTCGGAACTGCTTCAAATCAACTAGATATCTTTGTGCTGTAAATCTCCCAACAGCCAAATGTAAAAGCAGCAAACATCTCGCTGTATGTCCCACATCCAAAGTGCCAAGAGAGAGCTTGCTCTCCCTGTCTTTGAGTACTGTTTGCGCTGTCCCGATTACCTCTTTGCTAACATTCTCTTCAGAGCTGCAGTGAAACCAGGAACCACGTGGAGAAGGCACCCACACTGAAAGTGCCTGGAGGGAACATTGGGGCTTCTTCTCAGTGTCTCTGACATAGGGTTTCACTGTCCCGGGAAACTCTCTGCTAACACCCTGCACAGCGCTGTGCCCAATATACAGAAATGTCTTGCGGTATCCCCTACAGGGAAAGTGCCAGGAGGGAAAAGTGAGGATTATGCTTAGACTTTCTCGGAACTGCTTCAAATCAACTAGATATCTTTGTGCTGTAAATCTCCCAACAGCCAAACGCAAAAGCAGCAAACATCTCGCTGTATGTCCCACATCCAAAGTGCCAAGAGAGTAATGTAGAGCTTGCTCTCCCTGTCTTTGAGTACTGTTTGCACTGTCCCGATTACCTCTTTGCTAACATTCTCTTCAGAGCTGCAGTGAAACCAGGAACCACGTGGAGAAGGCACCCACACTGAAAGTGCCTGGAGGGAACATTGGGGCTTCTTCTCAGTGTCTCTGATATAGGGTTTCACTGTCCCGGGAAACTCTCTGCTAACACCCTGCAGAGCGCTGTGCCCAATATACAGAAACGTCTTGCGGTATCTCCTACAGGGAAAGTGCCAGGAGGGAAAAGTGAGGATTATGTTTAGACTTTCTCGGAACTGCTTCAAATCAACTAGATATCTTTGTGCTGTAAATCTCCCAACAGCCAAATGTAAAAGCAGCAAACATCTCGCTGTATGTCCCACATCCAAAGTGCCAAGAGAGAGCTTGCTCTCCCTGTCTTTGAGTACTGTTTGCACTGTCCCGATTACCTCTTTGCTAACATTCTCTTCAGAGCTGCAGTGAAACCAGGAACCACGTGGAGAAGGCACCCACACTGAAAGTGCCTGGAAGGAACGTTGGGGCTTCTTCTCAGTGTCTCTGATATAGGGTTTCACTGTCCCGGGAAACTCTCTGCTAACACCCTGCAGAGCGCTGTGCCCAATATACAGAAAAGTCTTGCGGTATCTCCTACAGGGAAAGTGCCAGGAGGGAAAAGTGAGGATTATGCTTAGACTTTCTCGGAACTGCTTCAAATCAACTAGATATCTTTGTGCTGTAAATCTCCCAACAGCCAAACGCAAAAGCAGCAAACATCTCGCTGTATGTCCCACATCCAAAGTGCCAAGAGAGTAATGTAGAGCTTGCTCTCCCTGTCTTTGAGTACTGTTTGCACTGTCCCGATTACCTCTTTGCTAACATTCTCTTCAGAGCTGCAGTGAAACCAGGAACCACGTGGAGAAGGCACCCACACTGAAAGTGCCTGGAGGGAACATTGGGGCTTCTTCTCAGTGTCTCTGATATAGGGTTTCACTGTCCCGGGAAACTCTCTGCTAACACCCTGCAGAGCGCTGTGCCCAATATACAGAAACGTCTTGCGGTATCTCCTACAGGGAAAGTGCCAGGAGGGAAAAGTGAGGATTATGTTTAGACTTTCTCGGAACTGCTTCAAATCAACTAGATATCTTTGTGCTGTAAATCTCCCAACAGCCAAATGTAAAAGCAGCAAACATCTCGCTGTATGTCCCACATCCAAAGTGCCAAGAGAGAGCTTGCTCTCCCTGTCTTTGAGTACTGTTTGCACTGTCCCGATTACCTCTTTGCTAACATTCTCTTCAGAGCTGCAGTGAAACCAGGAACCACGTGGAGAAGCCACCCACACTGAAAGTGCCTGGAAGGAACGTTGGGGCTTCTTCTCAGTGTCTCTGATATAGGGTTTCACTGTCCCGGGAAAGTCTCTGCTAACACCCTGCAGAGCGCTGTGCCCAATATACAGAAACGTCTTGCGGTATCTCCTACAGGGAAAGTGCCAGGAGGGAAAAGTGAGGATTATGTTTAGACTTTCTCGGAACTGCTTCAAATCAACTAGATATCTTTGTGCTGTAAATCTCCCAACAGCCAAATGTAAAAGCAGCAAACATCTCGCTGTATGTCCCACATCCAAAGTGCCAAGAGAGAGCTTGCTCTCCCTGTCTTTGAGTACTGTTTGCACTGTCCCGATTACCTCTTTGCTAACATTCTCTTCAGAGCTGCAGTGAAACCAGGAACCACGTGGAGAAGGCACCCACACTGAAAGTGCCTGGAAGGAACGTTGGGGCTTCTTCGCAGTGTCTCTGATATAGGGTTTCACTGTCCCGGGAAACTCTCTGCTAACACCCTGCAGAGCGCTGTGCCCAATATACAGAAAAGTCTTGCGGTATCTCCTACAGGGAAAGTGCCAGGAGGGAAAAGTGAGGATTATGTTTAGACTTTCTCGGAACTGCTTCAAATCAACTAGATATCTTTGTGCTGTAAATCTCCCAACAGCCAAATGTAAAAGCAGCAAACATCTCGCTGTATGTCCCACATCCAAAGTGCCAAGAGAGAGCTTGCTCTCCCTGTCTTTGAGTACTGTTTGCGCTGTCCCGATTACCTCTTTGCTAACATTCTCTTCAGAGCTGCAGTGAAACCAGGAACCACGTGGAGAAGGCACCCACACTGAAAGTGCCTGGAGGGAACATTGGGGCTTCTTCTCAGTGTCTCTGACATAGGGTTTCACTGTCCCGGGAAACTCTCTGCTAACACCCTGCACAGCGCTGTGCCCAATATACAGAAACGTCTTGCGGTATCCCCTACAGGGAAAGTGCCAGGAGGGAAAAGTGAGGATTATGCTTAGACTTTCTCGGAACTGCTTCAAATCAACTAGATATCTTTGTGCTGTAAATCTCCCAACAGCCAAACGCAAAAGCAGCAAACATCTCGCTGTATGTCCCACATCCAAAGTGCCAAGAGAGTAATGTAGAGCTTGCTCTCCCTGTCTTTGAGTACTGTTTGCACTGTCCCGATTACCTCTTTGCTAACATTCTCTTCAGAGCTGCAGTGAAACCAGGAACCACGTGGAGAAGGCACCCACACTGAAAGTGCCTGGAGGGAACATTGGGGCTTCTTCTCAGTGTCTCTGACATAGGGTTTCACTGTCCCGGGAAAGTCTCTGCTAACACCCTGCAGAGCGCTGTGCCCAATATACAGAAATGTCTTGCGGTATCCCCTACAGGGAAAGTGCCAGGAGGGAAAAGTGAGGATTATGCTTAGACTTTCTCGGAACTGCTTCAAATCAACTAGATATCTTTGTGCTGTAAATCTCCCAACAGCCAAACGCAAAAGCAGCAAACATCTCGCTGTATGTCCCACATCCAAAGTGCCAAGAGAGTAATGTAGAGCTTGCTCTCCCTGTCTTTGAGTACTGTTTGCACTGTCCCGATTACCTCTTTGCTAACATTCTCTTCAGAGCTGCAGTGAAACCAGGAACCACGTGGAGAAGGCACCCACACTGAAAGTGCCTGGAGGGAACATTGGGGCTTCTTCTCAGTGTCTCTGATATAGGGTTTCACTGTCCCGGGAAACTCTCTGCTAACACCCTGCAGAGCGCTGTGCCCAATATACAGAAAAGTCTTGCGGTATCTCCTACAGGGAAAGTGCCAGGAGGGAAAAGTGAGGATTATGTTTAGACTTTCTCGGAACTGCTTCAAATCAACTAGATATCTTTGTGCTGTAAATCTCCCAACAGCCAAATGTAAAAGCAGCAAACATCTCGCTGTATGTCCCACATCCAAAGTGCCAAGAGAGAGCTTGCTCTCCCTGTCTTTGAGTACTGTTTGCGCTGTCCCGATTACCTCTTTGCTAACATTCTCTTCAGAGCTGCAGTGAAACCAGGAACCACGTGGAGAAGCCACCCACACTGAAAGTGCCTGGAGGGAACATTGGGGCTTCTTCTCAGTGTCTCTGACATAGGGTTTCACTGTCCCGGGAAAGTCTCTGCTAACACCCTGCACAGCGCTGTGCCCAATATACAGAAATGTCTTGCGGTATCCCCTACAGGGAAAGTGCCAGGAGGGAAAAGTGAGGATTATGCTTAGACTTTCTCGGAACTGCTTCAAATCAACTAGATATCTTTGTGCTGTAAATCTCCCAACAGCCAAACGCAAAAGCAGCAAACATCTCGCTGTATGTCCCACATCCAAAGTGCCAAGAGAGTAATGTAGAGCTTGCTCTCCCTGTCTTTGAGTACTGTTTGCACTGTCCCGATTACCTCTTTGCTAACATTCTCTTCAGAGCTGCAGTGAAACCAGGAACCACGTGGAGAAGGCACCCACACTGAAAGTGCCTGGAGGGAACATTGGGGCTTCTTCTCAGTGTCTCTGATATAGGGTTTCACTGTCCCGGGAAACTCTCTGCTAACACCCTGCAGAGCGCTGTGCCCAATATACAGAAACGTCTTGCGGTATCTCCTACAGGGAAAGTGCCAGGAGGGAAAAGTGAGGATTATGTTTAGACTTTCTCGGAACTGCTTCAAATCAACTAGATATCTTTGTGCTGTAAATCTCCCAACAGCCAAATGTAAAAGCAGCAAACATCTCGCTGTATGTCCCACATCCAAAGTGCCAAGAGAGAGCTTGCTCTCCCTGTCTTTGAGTACTGTTTGCACTGTCCCGATTACCTCGTTGCTAACATTCTCTTCAGAGCTGCAGTGAAACCAGGAACCACGTGGAGAAGGCACCCACACTGAAAGTGCCTGGAAGGAACGTTGGGGCTTCTTCTCAGTGTCTCTGATATAGGGTTTCACTGTCCCGGGAAACTCTCTGCTAACACCCTGCAGAGCGCTGTGCCCAATATACAGAAAAGTCTTGCGGTATCTCCTACAGGGAAAGTGCCAGGAGGGAAAAGTGAGGATTATGTTTAGACTTTCTCGGAACTGCTTCAAATCAACTAGATATCTTTGTGCTGTAAATCTCCCAACAGCCAAATGTAAAAGCAGCAAACATCTCGCTGTATGTCCCACATCCAAAGTGCCAAGAGAGAGCTTGCTCTCCCTGTCTTTGAGTACTGTTTGCGCTGTCCCGATTACCTCTTTGCTAACATTCTCTTCAGAGCTGCAGTGAAACCAGGAACCACGTGGAGAAGCCACCCACACTGAAAGTGCCTGGAGGGAACATTGGGGCTTCTTCTCAGTGTCTCTGACATAGGGTTTCACTGTCCCGGGAAAGTCTCTGCTAACACCCTGCACAGCGCTGTGCCCAATATACAGAAACGTCTTGCGGTATCCCCTACAGGGAAAGTGCCAGGAGGGAAAAGTGAGGATTATGCTTAGACTTTCTCGGAACTGCTTCAAATCAACTAGATATCTTTGTGCTGTAAATCTCCCAACAGCCAAACGCAAAAGCAGCAAACATCTCGCTGTATGTCCCACATCCAAAGTGCCAAGAGAGTAATGTAGAGCTTGCTCTCCCTGTCTTTGAGTACTGTTTGCACTGTCCCGATTACCTCTTTGCTAACATTCTCTTCAGAGCTGCAGTGAAACCAGGAACCACGTGGAGAAGGCACCCACACTGAAAGTGCCTGGAAGGAACGTTGGGGCTTCTTCGCAGTGTCTCTGATATAGGGTTTCACTGTCCCGGGAAACTCTCTGCTAACACCCTGCAGAGCGCTGTGCCCAATATACAGAAACGTCTTGCGGTATCTCCTACAGGGAAAGTGCCAGGAGGGAAAAGTGAGGATTATGTTTAGACTTTCTCGGAACTGCTTCAAATCAACTAGATATCTTTGTGCTGTAAATCTCCCAACAGCCAAATGTAAAAGCAGCAAACATCTCGCTGTATGTCCCACATCCAAAGTGCCAAGAGAGAGCTTGCTCTCCCTGTCTTTGAGTACTGTTTGCACTGTCCCGATTACCTCTTTGCTAACATTCTCTTCAGAGCTGCAGTGAAACCAGGAACCACGTGGAGAAGGCACCCACACTGAAAGTGCCTGGAAGGAACGTTGGGGCTTCTTCGCAGTGTCTCTGATATAGGGTTTCACTGTCCCGGGAAACTCTCTGCTAACACCCTGCAGAGCGCTGTGCCCAATATACAGAAAAGTCTTGCGGTATCTCCTACAGGGAAAGTGCCAGGAGGGAAAAGTGAGGATTATGTTTAGACTTTCTCGGAACTGCTTCAAATCAACTAGATATCTTTGTGCTGTAAATCTCCCAACAGCCAAATGTAAAAGCAGCAAACATCTCGCTGTATGTCCCACATCCAAAGTGCCAAGAGAGAGCTTGCTCTCCCTGTCTTTGAGTACTGTTTGCGCTGTCCCGATTACCTCTTTGCTAACATTCTCTTCAGAGCTGCAGTGAAACCAGGAACCACGTGGAGAAGGCACCCACACTGAAAGTGCCTGGAGGGAACATTGGGGCTTCTTCTCAGTGTCTCTGACATAGGGTTTCACTGTCCCGGGAAACTCTCTGCTAACACCCTGCACAGCGCTGTGCCCAATATACAGAAACGTCTTGCGGTATCCCCTACAGGGAAAGTGCCAGGAGGGAAAAGTGAGGATTATGCTTAGACTTTCTCGGAACTGCTTCAAATCAACTAGATATCTTTGTGCTGTAAATCTCCCAACAGCCAAACGCAAAAGCAGCAAACATCTCGCTGTATGTCCCACATCCAAAGTGCCAAGAGAGTAATGTAGAGCTTGCTCTCCCTGTCTTTGAGTACTGTTTGCACTGTCCCGATTACCTCTTTGCTAACATTCTCTTCAGAGCTGCAGTGAAACCAGGAACCACGTGGAGAAGGCACCCACACTGAAAGTGCCTGGAGGGAACATTGGGGCTTCTTCTCAGTGTCTCTGACATAGGGTTTCACTGTCCCGGGAAACTCTCTGCTAACACCCTGCAGAGCGCTGTGCCCAATATACAGAAATGTCTTGCGGTATCCCCTACAGGGAAAGTGCCAGGAGGGAAAAGTGAGGATTATGCTTAGACTTTCTCGGAACTGCTTCAAATCAACTAGATATCTTTGTGCTGTAAATCTCCCAACAGCCAAACGCAAAAGCAGCAAACATCTCGCTGTATGTCCCACATCCAAAGTGCCAAGAGAGTAATGTAGAGCTTGCTCTCCCTGTCTTTGAGTACTGTTTGCACTGTCCCGATTACCTCTTTGCTAACATTCTCTTCAGAGCTGCAGTGAAACCAGGAACCACGTGGAGAAGGCACCCACACTGAAAGTGCCTGGAGGGAACATTGGGGCTTCTTCTCAGTGTCTCTGATATAGGGTTTCACTGTCCCGGGAAACTCTCTGCTAACACCCTGCAGAGCGCTGTGCCCAATATACAGAAAAGTCTTGCGGTATCTCCTACAGGGAAAGTGCCAGGAGGGAAAAGTGAGGATTATGTTTAGACTTTCTCGGAACTGCTTCAAATCAACTAGATATCTTTGTGCTGTAAATCTCCCAACAGCCAAATGTAAAAGCAGCAAACATCTCGCTGTATGTCCCACATCCAAAGTGCCAAGAGAGAGCTTGCTCTCCCTGTCTTTGAGTACTGTTTGCGCTGTCCCGATTACCTCTTTGCTAACATTCTCTTCAGAGCTGCAGTGAAACCAGGAACCACGTGGAGAAGCCACCCACACTGAAAGTGCCTGGAGGGAACATTGGGGCTTCTTCTCAGTGTCTCTGACATAGGGTTTCACTGTCCCGGGAAAGTCTCTGCTAACACCCTGCACAGCGCTGTGCCCAATATACAGAAATGTCTTGCGGTATCCCCTACAGGGAAAGTGCCAGGAGGGAAAAGTGAGGATTATGCTTAGACTTTCTCGGAACTGCTTCAAATCAACTAGATATCTTTGTGCTGTAAATCTCCCAACAGCCAAACGCAAAAGCAGCAAACATCTCGCTGTATGTCCCACATCCAAAGTGCCAAGAGAGTAATGTAGAGCTTGCTCTCCCTGTCTTTGAGTACTGTTTGCACTGTCCCGATTACCTCTTTGCTAACATTCTCTTCAGAGCTGCAGTGAAACCAGGAACCACGTGGAGAAGGCACCCACACTGAAAGTGCCTGGAAGGAACGTTGGGGCTTCTTCTCAGTGTCTCTGATATAGGGTTTCACTGTCCCGGGAAACTCTCTGCTAACACCCTGCAGAGCGCTGTGCCCAATATACAGAAAAGTCTTGCGGTATCTCCTACAGGGAAAGTGCCAGGAGGGAAAAGTGAGGATTATGTTTAGACTTTCTCGGAACTGCTTCAAATCAACTAGATATCTTTGTGCTGTAAATCTCCCAACAGCCAAATGTAAAAGCAGCAAACATCTCGCTGTATGTCCCACATCCAAAGTGCCAAGAGAGAGCTTGCTCTCCCTGTCTTTGAGTACTGTTTGCGCTGTCCGGATTACCTCTTTGCTAACATTCTCTTCAGAGCTGCAGTGAAACCAGGAACCACGTGGAGAAGCCACCCACACTGAAAGTGCCTGGAGGGAACATTGGGGCTTCTTCTCAGTGTCTCTGACATAGGGTTTCACTGTCCCGGGAAAGTCTCTGCTAACACCCTGCACAGCGCTGTGCCCAATATACAGAAACGTCTTGCGGTATCCCCTACAGGGAAAGTGCCAGGAGGGAAAAGTGAGGATTATGCTTAGACTTTCTCGGAACTGCTTCAAATCAACTAGATATCTTTGTGCTGTAAATCTCCCAACAGCCAAACGCAAAAGCAGCAAACATCTCGCTGTATGTCCCACATCCAAAGTGCCAAGAGAGTAATGTAGAGCTTGCTCTCCCTGTCTTTGAGTACTGTTTGCACTGTCCCGATTACCTCTTTGCTAACATTCTCTTCAGAGCTGCAGTGAAACCAGGAATCACGTGGAGAAGGCACCCACACTGAAAGTGCCTGGAAGGAACGTTGGGGCTTCTTCTCAGTGTCTCTGATATAGGGTTTCACTGTCCCGGGAAACTCTCTGCTAACACCCTGCAGAGCGCTGTGCCCAATATACAGAAACGTCTTGCGGTATCTCCTACAGGGAAAGTGCCAGGAGGGAAAAGTGAGGATTATGTTTAGACTTTCTCGGAACTGCTTCAAATCAACTAGATATCTTTGTGCTGTAAATCTCCCAACAGCCAAATGTAAAAGCAGCAAACATCTCGCTGTATGTCCCACATCCAAAGTGCCAAGAGAGAGCTTGCTCTCCCTGTCTTTGAGTACTGTTTGCACTGTCCCGATTACCTCTTTGCTAACATTCTCTTCAGAGCTGCAGTGAAACCAGGAACCACGTGGAGAAGGCACCCACACTGAAAGTGCCTGGAAGGAACGTTGGGGCTTCTTCTCAGTGTCTCTGATATAGGGTTTCACTGTCCCGGGAAACTCTCTGCTAACACCCTGCAGAGCGCTGTGCCCAATATACAGAAACGTCTTGCGGTATCTCCTACAGGGAAAGTGCCAGGAGGGAAAAGTGAGGATTATGTTTAGACTTTCTCGGAACTGCTTCAAATCAACTAGATATCTTTGTGCTGTAAATCTCCCAACAGCCAAACGCAAAAGCAGCAAACATCTCGCTGTATGTCCCACATCCAAAGTGCCAAGAGAGAGCTTGCTCTCCCTGTCTTTGAGTACTGTTTGCACTGTCCCGATTACCTCTTTGCTAACATTCTCTTCAGAGCTGCAGTGAAACCAGGAACCACGTGGAGAAGGCACCCACACTGAAAGTGCCTGGAGGGAACATTGGGGCTTCTTCTCAGTGTCTCTGATATAGGGTTTCACTGTCCCGGGAAACTCTCTGCTAACACCCTGCAGAGCGCTGTGCCCAATATACAGAAATGTCTTGCGGTATCTCCTACAGGGAAAGTGCCAGGAGGGAAAAGTGAGGATTATGTTTAGACTTTCTCGGAACTGCTTCAAATCAACTAGATATCTTTGTGCTGTAAATCTCCCAACAGCCAAACGCAAAAGCAGCAAACATCTCGCTGTATGTCCCACATCCAAAGTGCCAAGAGAGAGCTTGCTCTCCCTGTCTTTGAGTACTGTTTGCGCTGTCCCGATTACCTCTTTGCTAACATTCTCTTCAGAGCTGCAGTGAAACCAGGAACCACGTGGAGAAGGC
Source organism: Chroicocephalus ridibundus (assembly GCF_963924245.1). NCBI lineage: Eukaryota > Metazoa > Chordata > Aves > Charadriiformes > Laridae > Chroicocephalus > Chroicocephalus ridibundus. The sequence goes on along the minus strand of NW_026961492.1, from coordinate 174,668 downwards.
ACCCACACTGAAAGTGCCTGGAGGGAACATTGGGGCTTCTTCTCAGTGTCTCTGACATAGGGTTTCACTGTCCCGGGAAAGTCTCTGCTAACACCCTGCACAGCGCTGTGCCCAATATACAGAAACGTCTTGCGGTATCCCCTACAGGGAAAGTGCCAGGAGGGAAAAGTGAGGATTATGCTTAGACTTTCTCGGAACTGCTTCAAATCAACTAGATATCTTTGTGCTGTAAATCTCCCAACAGCCAAACGCAAAAGCAGCAAACATCTCGCTGTATGTCCCACATCCAAAGTGCCAAGAGAGTAATGTAGAGCTTGCTCTCCCTGTCTTTGAGTACTGTTTGCACTGTCCCGATTACCTCTTTGCTAACATTCTCTTCAGAGCTGCAGTGAAACCAGGAACCACGTGGAGAAGGCACCCACACTGAAAGTGCCTGGAGGGAACATTGGGGCTTCTTCTCAGTGTCTCTGATATAGGGTTTCACTGTCCCGGGAAACTCTCTGCTAACACCCTGCAGAGCGCTGTGCCCAATATACAGAAACGTCTTGCGGTATCTCCTACAGGGAAAGTGCCAGGAGGGAAAAGTGAGGATTATGTTTAGACTTTCTCGGAACTGCTTCAAATCAACTAGATATCTTTGTGCTGTAAATCTCCCAACAGCCAAACGCAAAAGCAGCAAACATCTCGCTGTATGTCCCACATCCAAAGTGCCAAGAGAGAGCTTGCTCTCCCTGTCTTTGAGTACTGTTTGCACTGTCCCGATTACCTCTTTGCTAACATTCTCTTCAGAGCTGCAGTGAAACCAGGAACCACGTGGAGAAGGCACCCACACTGAAAGTGCCTGGAGGGAACATTGGGGCTTCTTCTCAGTGTCTCTGATATAGGGTTTCACTGTCCCGGGAAACTCTCTGCTAACACCCTGCAGAGCGCTGTGCCCAATATACAGAAACGTCTTGCGGTATCTCCTACAGGGAAAGTGCCAGGAGGGAAAAGTGAGGATTATGTTTAGACTTTCTCGGAACTGCTTCAAATCAACTAGATATCTTTGTGCTGTAAATCTCCCAACAGCCAAATGTAAAAGCAGCAAACATCTCGCTGTATGTCCCACATCCAAAGTGCCAAGAGAGAGCTTGCTCTCCCTGTCTTTGAGTACTGTTTGCGCTGTCCCGATTACCTCTTTGCTAACATTCTCTTCAGAGCTGCAGTGAAACCAGGAACCACGTGGAGAAGGCACCCACACTGAAAGTGCCTGGAGGGAACATTGGGGCTTCTTCTCAGTGTCTCTGACATAGGGTTTCACTGTCCCGGGAAACTCTCTGCTAACACCCTGCACAGCGCTGTGCCCAATATACAGAAACGTCTTGCGGTATCCCCTACAGGGAAAGTGCCAGGAGGGAAAAGTGAGGATTATGCTTAGACTTTCTCGGAACTGCTTCAAATCAACTAGATATCTTTGTGCTGTAAATCTCCCAACAGCCAAACGCAAAAGCAGCAAACATCTCGCTGTATGTCCCACATCCAAAGTGCCAAGAGAGTAATGTAGAGCTTGCTCTCCCTGTCTTTGAGTACTGTTTGCACTGTCCCGATTACCTCTTTGCTAACATTCTCTTCAGAGCTGCAGTGAAACCAGGAACCACGTGGAGAAGCCACCCACACTGAAAGTGCCTGGAGGGAACATTGGGGCTTCTTCTCAGTGTCTCTGACATAGGGTTTCACTGTCCCGGGAAAGTCTCTGCTAACACCCTGCACAGCGCTGTGCCCAATATACAGAAATGTCTTGCGGTATCCCCTACAGGGAAAGTGCCAGGAGGGAAAAGTGAGGATTATGCTTAGACTTTCTCGGAACTGCTTCAAATCAACTAGATATCTTTGTGCTGTAAATCTCCCAACAGCCAAACGCAAAAGCAGCAAACATCTCGCTGTATGTCCCACATCCAAAGTGCCAAGAGAGTAATGTAGAGCTTGCTCTCCCTGTCTTTGAGTACTGTTTGCACTGTCCCGATTACCTCTTTGCTAACATTCTCTTCAGAGCTGCAGTGAAACCAGGAACCACGTGGAGAAGGCACCCACACTGAAAGTGCCTGGAGGGAACATTGGGGCTTCTTCTCAGTGTCTCTGATATAGGGTTTCACTGTCCCGGGAAACTCTCTGCTAACACCCTGCAGAGCGCTGTGCCCAATATACAGAAAAGTCTTGCGGTATCTCCTACAGGGAAAGTGCCAGGAGGGAAAAGTGAGGATTATGTTTAGACTTTCTCGGAACTGCTTCAAATCAACTAGATATCTTTGTGCTGTAAATCTCCCAACAGCCAAATGTAAAAGCAGCAAACATCTCGCTGTATGTCCCACATCCAAAGTGCCAAGAGAGAGCTTGCTCTCCCTGTCTTTGAGTACTGTTTGCGCTGTCCCGATTACCTCTTTGCTAACATTCTCTTCAGAGCTGCAGTGAAACCAGGAACCACGTGGAGAAGCCACCCACACTGAAAGTGCCTGGAGGGAACATTGGGGCTTCTTCTCAGTGTCTCTGACATAGGGTTTCACTGTCCCGGGAAAGTCTCTGCTAACACCCTGCACAGCGCTGTGCCCAATATACAGAAATGTCTTGCGGTATCCCCTACAGGGAAAGTGCCAGGAGGGAAAAGTGAGGATTATGCTTAGACTTTCTCGGAACTGCTTCAAATCAACTAGATATCTTTGTGCTGTAAATCTCCCAACAGCCAAACGCAAAAGCAGCAAACATCTCGCTGTATGTCCCACATCCAAAGTGCCAAGAGAGTAATGTAGAGCTTGCTCTCCCTGTCTTTGAGTACTGTTTGCACTGTCCCGATTACCTCTTTGCTAACATTCTCTTCAGAGCTGCAGTGAAACCAGGAACCACGTGGAGAAGGCACCCACACTGAAAGTGCCTGGAGGGAACATTGGGGCTTCTTCTCAGTGTCTCTGATATAGGGTTTCACTGTCCCGGGAAACTCTCTGCTAACACCCTGCAGAGCGCTGTGCCCAATATACAGAAACGTCTTGCGGTATCTCCTACAGGGAAAGTGCCAGGAGGGAAAAGTGAGGATTATGTTTAGACTTTCTCGGAACTGCTTCAAATCAACTAGATATCTTTGTGCTGTAAATCTCCCAACAGCCAAATGTAAAAGCAGCAAACATCTCGCTGTATGTCCCACATCCAAAGTGCCAAGAGAGAGCTTGCTCTCCCTGTCTTTGAGTACTGTTTGCACTGTCCCGATTACCTCTTTGCTAACATTCTCTTCAGAGCTGCAGTGAAACCAGGAACCACGTGGAGAAGGCACCCACACTGAAAGTGCCTGGAAGGAACGTTGGGGCTTCTTCTCAGTGTCTCTGATATAGGGTTTCACTGTCCCGGGAAACTCTCTGCTAACACCCTGCAGAGCGCTGTGCCCAATATACAGAAAAGTCTTGCGGTATCTCCTACAGGGAAAGTGCCAGGAGGGAAAAGTGAGGATTATGTTTAGACTTTCTCGGAACTGCTTCAAATCAACTAGATATCTTTGTGCTGTAAATCTCCCAACAGCCAAATGTAAAAGCAGCAAACATCTCGCTGTATGTCCCACATCCAAAGTGCCAAGAGAGAGCTTGCTCTCCCTGTCTTTGAGTACTGTTTGCGCTGTCCCGATTACCCCTTTGCTAACATTCTCTTCAGAGCTGCAGTGAAACCAGGAACCACGTGGAGAAGCCACCCACACTGAAAGTGCCTGGAGGGAACATTGGGGCTTCTTCTCAGTGTCTCTGACATAGGGTTTCACTGTCCCGGGAAAGTCTCTGCTAACACCCTGCACAGCGCTGTGCCCAATATACAGAAACGTCTTGCGGTATCCCCTACAGGGAAAGTGCCAGGAGGGAAAAGTGAGGGTTATGCTTAGACTTTCTCGGAACTGCTTCAAATCAACTAGATATCTTTGTGCTGTAAATCTCCCAACAGCCAAACGCAAAAGCAGCAAACATCTCGCTGTATGTCCCACATCCAAAGTGCCAAGAGAGTAATGTAGAGCTTGCTCTCCCTGTCTTTGAGTACTGTTTGCACTGTCCCGATTACCTCTTTGCTAACATTCTCTTCAGAGCTGCAGTGAAACCAGGAATCACGTGGAGAAGGCACCCACACTGAAAGTGCCTGGAAGGAACGTTGGGGCTTCTTCTCAGTGTCTCTGATATAGGGTTTCACTGTCCCGGGAAACTCTCTGCTAACACCCTGCAGAGCGCTGTGCCCAATATACAGAAACGTCTTGCGGTATCTCCTACAGGGAAAGTGCCAGGAGGGAAAAGTGAGGATTATGTTTAGACTTTCTCGGAACTGCTTCAAATCAACTAGATATCTTTGTGCTGTAAATCTCCCAACAGCCAAATGTAAAAGCAGCAAACATCTCGCTGTATGTCCCACATCCAAAGTGCCAAGAGAGAGCTTGCTCTCCCTGTCTTTGAGTACTGTTTGCACTGTCCCGATTACCTCTTTGCTAACATTCTCTTCAGAGCTGCAGTGAAACCAGGAACCACGTGGAGAAGGCACCCACACTGAAAGTGCCTGGAAGGAACGTTGGGGCTTCTTCTCAGTGTCTCTGATATAGGGTTTCACTGTCCCGGGAAACTCTCTGCTAACACCCTGCAGAGCGCTGTGCCCAATATACAGAAACGTCTTGCGGTATCTCCTACAGGGAAAGTGCCAGGAGGGAAAAGTGAGGATTATGTTTAGACTTTCTCGGAACTGCTTCAAATCAACTAGATATCTTTGTGCTGTAAATCTCCCAACAGCCAAACGCAAAAGCAGCAAACATCTCGCTGTATGTCCCACATCCAAAGTGCCAAGAGAGAGCTTGCTCTCCCTGTCTTTGAGTACTGTTTGCACTGTCCCGATTACCTCTTTGCTAACATTCTCTTCAGAGCTGCAGTGAAACCAGGAACCACGTGGAGAAGGCACCCACACTGAAAGTGCCTGGAGGGAACATTGGGGCTTCTTCTCAGTGTCTCTGATATAGGGTTTCACTGTCCCGGGAAACTCTCTGCTAACACCCTGCAGAGCGCTGTGCCCAATATACAGAAACGTCTTGCGGTATCTCCTACAGGGAAAGTGCCAGGAGGGAAAAGTGAGGATTATGTTTAGACTTTCTCGGAACTGCTTCAAATCAACTAGATATCTTTGTGCTGTAAATCTCCCAACAGCCAAACGCAAAAGCAGCAAACATCTCGCTGTATGTCCCACATCCAAAGTGCCAAGAGAGAGCTTGCTCTCCCTGTCTTTGAGTACTGTTTGCGCTGTCCCGATTACCTCTTTGCTAACATTCTCTTCAGAGCTGCAGTGAAACCAGGAACCACGTGGAGAAGGCACCCACACTGAAAGTGCCTGGAGGGAACATTGGGGCTTCTTCTCAGTGTCTCTGACATAGGGTTTCACTGTCCCGGGAAAGTCTCTGCTAACACCCTGCACAGCGCTGTGCCCAATATACAGAAACGTCTTGCGGTATCCCCTACAGGGAAAGTGCCAGGAGGGAAAAGTGAGGATTATGCTTAGACTTTCTCGGAACTGCTTCAAATCAACTAGATATCTTTGTGCTGTAAATCTCCCAACAGCCAAACGCAAAAGCAGCAAACATCTCGCTGTATGTCCCACATCCAAAGTGCCAAGAGAGTAATGTAGAGCTTGCTCTCCCTGTCTTTGAGTACTGTTTGCACTGTCCCGATTACCTCTTTGCTAACATTCTCTTCAGAGCTGCAGTGAAACCAGGAACCACGTGGAGAAGGCACCCACACTGAAAGTGCCTGGAGGGAACATTGGGGCTTCTTCTCAGTGTCTCTGATATAGGGTTTCACTGTCCCGGGAAACTCTCTGCTAACACCCTGCAGAGCGCTGTGCCCAATATACAGAAACGTCTTGCGGTATCTCCTACAGGGAAAGTGCCAGGAGGGAAAAGTGAGGATTATGTTTAGACTTTCTCGGAACTGCTTCAAATCAACTAGATATCTTTGTGCTGTAAATCTCCCAACAGCCAAATGTAAAAGCAGCAAACATCTCGCTGTATGTCCCACATCCAAAGTGCCAAGAGAGAGCTTGCTCTCCCTGTCTTTGAGTACTGTTTGCACTGTCCCGATTACCTCTTTGCTAACATTCTCTTCAGAGCTGCAGTGAAACCAGGAACCACGTGGAGAAGGCACCCACACTGAAAGTGCCTGGAAGGAACGTTGGGGCTTCTTCTCAGTGTCTCTGATATAGGGTTTCACTGTCCCGGGAAACTCTCTGCTAACACCCTGCAGAGCGCTGTGCCCAATATACAGAAACGTCTTGCGGTATCTCCTACAGGGAAAGTGCCAGGAGGGAAAAGTGAGGATTATGTTTAGACTTTCTCGGAACTGCTTCAAATCAACTAGATATCTTTGTGCTGTAAATCTCCCAACAGCCAAACGCAAAAGCAGCAAACATCTCGCTGTATGTCCCACATCCAAAGTGCCAAGAGAGAGCTTGCTCTCCCTGTCTTTGAGTACTGTTTGCACTGTCCCGATTACCTCTTTGCTAACATTCTCTTCAGAGCTGCAGTGAAACCAGGAACCACGTGGAGAAGGCACCCACACTGAAAGTGCCTGGAGGGAACATTGGGGCTTCTTCTCAGTGTCTCTGATATAGGGTTTCACTGTCCCGGGAAACTCTCTGCTAACACCCTGCAGAGCGCTGTGCCCAATATACAGAAACGTCTTGCGGTATCTCCTACAGGGAAAGTGCCAGGAGGGAAAAGTGAGGATTATGTTTAGACTTTCTCGGAACTGCTTCAAATCAACTAGATATCTTTGTGCTGTAAATCTCCCAACAGCCAAACGCAAAAGCAGCAAACATCTCGCTGTATGTCCCACATCCAAAGTGCCAAGAGAGAGCTTGCTCTCCCTGTCTTTGAGTACTGTTTGCGCTGTCCCGATTACCTCTTTGCTAACATTCTCTTCAGAGCTGCAGTGAAACCAGGAACCACGTGGAGAAGGCACCCACACTGAAAGTGCCTGGAGGGAACATTGGGGCTTCTTCTCAGTGTCTCTGACATAGGGTTTCACTGTCCCGGGAAAGTCTCTGCTAACACCCTGCACAGCGCTGTGCCCAATATACAGAAATGTCTTGCGGTATCCCCTACAGGGAAAGTGCCAGGAGGGAAAAGTGAGGATTATGCTTAGACTTTCTCGGAACTGCTTCAAATCAACTAGATATCTTTGTGCTGTAAATCTCCCAACAGCCAAACGCAAAAGCAGCAAACATCTCGCTGTATGTCCCACATCCAAAGTGCCAAGAGAGTAATGTAGAGCTTGCTCTCCCTGTCTTTGAGTACTGTTTGCACTGTCCCGATTACCTCTTTGCTAACATTCTCTTCAGAGCTGCAGTGAAACCAGGAACCACGTGGAGAAGGCACCCACACTGAAAGTGCCTGGAGGGAACATTGGGGCTTCTTCTCAGTGTCTCTGATATAGGGTTTCACTGTCCCGGGAAACTCTCTGCTAACACCCTGCAGAGCGCTGTGCCCAATATACAGAAACGTCTTGCGGTATCTCCTACAGGGAAAGTGCCAGGAGGGAAAAGTGAGGATTATGTTTAGACTTTCTCGGAACTGCTTCAAATCAACTAGATATCTTTGTGCTGTAAATCTCCCAACAGCCAAATGTAAAAGCAGCAAACATCTCGCTGTATGTCCCACATCCAAAGTGCCAAGAGAGAGCTTGCTCTCCCTGTCTTTGAGTACTGTTTGCACTGTCCCGATTACCTCTTTGCTAACATTCTCTTCAGAGCTGCAGTGAAACCAGGAACCACGTGGAGAAGGCACCCACACTGAAAGTGCCTGGAAGGAACGTTGGGGCTTCTTCTCAGTGTCTCTGATATAGGGTTTCACTGTCCCGGGAAACTCTCTGCTAACACCCTGCAGAGCGCTGTGCCCAATATACAGAAACGTCTTGCGGTATCTCCTACAGGGAAAGTGCCAGGAGGGAAAAGTGAGGATTATGTTTAGACTTTCTCGGAACTGCTTCAAATCAACTAGATATCTTTGTGCTGTAAATCTCCCAACAGCCAAACGCAAAAGCAGCAAACATCTCGCTGTATGTCCCACATCCAAAGTGCCAAGAGAGAGCTTGCTCTCCCTGTCTTTGAGTACTGTTTGCACTGTCCCGATTACCTCTTTGCTAACATTCTCTTCAGAGCTGCAGTGAAACCAGGAACCACGTGGAGAAGGCACCCACACTGAAAGTGCCTGGAGGGAACATTGGGGCTTCTTCTCAGTGTCTCTGATATAGGGTTTCACTGTCCCGGGAAACTCTCTGCTAACACCCTGCAGAGCGCTGTGCCCAATATACAGAAATGTCTTGCGGTATCTCCTACAGGGAAAGTGCCAGGAGGGAAAAGTGAGGATTATGTTTAGACTTTCTCGGAACTGCTTCAAATCAACTAGATATCTTTGTGCTGTAAATCTCCCAACAGCCAAACGCAAAAGCAGCAAACATCTCGCTGTATGTCCCACATCCAAAGTGCCAAGAGAGAGCTTGCTCTCCCTGTCTTTGAGTACTGTTTGCGCTGTCCCGATTACCTCTTTGCTAACATTCTCTTCAGAGCTGCAGTGAAACCAGGAACCACGTGGAGAAGGCACCCACACTGAAAGTGCCTGGAGGGAACATTGGGGCTTCTTCTCAGTGTCTCTGACATAGGGTTTCACTGTCCCGGGAAAGTCTCTGCTAACACCCTGCACAGCGCTGTGCCCAATATACAGAAATGTCTTGCGGTATCCCCTACAGGGAAAGTGCCAGGAGGGAAAAGTGAGGATTATGCTTAGACTTTCTCGGAACTGCTTCAAATCAACTAGATATCTTTGTGCTGTAAATCTCCCAACAGCCAAACGCAAAAGCAGCAAACATCTCGCTGTATGTCCCACATCCAAAGTGCCAAGAGAGTAATGTAGAGCTTGCTCTCCCTGTCTTTGAGTACTGTTTGCACTGTCCCGATTACCTCTTTGCTAACATTCTCTTCAGAGCTGCAGTGAAACCAGGAACCACGTGGAGAAGGCACCCACACTGAAAGTGCCTGGAGGGAACATTGGGGCTTCTTCTCAGTGTCTCTGATATAGGGTTTCACTGTCCCGGGAAACTCTCTGCTAACACCCTGCAGAGCGCTGTGCCCAATATACAGAAACGTCTTGCGGTATCTCCTACAGGGAAAGTGCCAGGAGGGAAAAGTGAGGATTATGCTTAGACTTTCTCGGAACTGCTTCAAATCAACTAGATATCTTTGTGCTGTAAATCTCCCAACAGCCAAACGCAAAAGCAGCAAACATCTCGCTGTATGTCCCACATCCAAAGTGCCAAGAGAGAGCTTGCTCTCCCTGTCTTTGAGTACTGTTTGCACTGTCCCGATTACCTCTTTGCTAACATTCTCTTCAGAGCTGCAGTGAAACCAGGAACCACGTGGAGAAGGCACCCACACTGAAAGTGCCTGGAGGGAACATTGGGGCTTCTTCTCAGTGTCTCTGATATAGGGTTTCACTGTCCCGGGAAACTCTCTGCTAACACCCTGCAGAGCGCTGTGCCCAATATACAGAAACGTCTTGCGGTATCTCCTACAGGGAAAGTGCCAGGAGGGAAAAGTGAGGATTATGTTTAGACTTTCTCGGAACTGCTTCAAATCAACTAGATATCTTTGTGCTGTAAATCTCCCAACAGCCAAACGCAAAAGCAGCAAACATCTCGCTGTATGTCCCACATCCAAAGTGCCAAGAGAGAGCTTGCTCTCCCTGTCTTTGAGTACTGTTTGCGCTGTCCCGATTACCTCTTTGCTAACATTCTCTTCAGAGCTGCAGTGAAACCAGGAACCACGTGGAGAAGGCACCCACACTGAAAGTGCCTGGAGGGAACATTGGGGCTTCTTCTCAGTGTCTCTGACATAGGGTTTCACTGTCCCGGGAAAGTCTCTGCTAACACCCTGCACAGCGCTGTGCCCAATATACAGAAATGTCTTGCGGTATCCCCTACAGGGAAAGTGCCAGGAGGGAAAAGTGAGGATTATGCTTAGACTTTCTCGGAACTGCTTCAAATCAACTAGATATCTTTGTGCTGTAAATCTCCCAACAGCCAAACGCAAAAGCAGCAAACATCTCGCTGTATGTCCCACATCCAAAGTGCCAAGAGAGTAATGTAGAGCTTGCTCTCCCTGTCTTTGAGTACTGTTTGCACTGTCCCGATTACCTCTTTGCTAACATTCTCTTCAGAGCTGCAGTGAAACCAGGAACCACGTGGAGAAGGCACCCACACTGAAAGTGCCTGGAGGGAACATTGGGGCTTCTTCTCAGTGTCTCTGATATAGGGTTTCACTGTCCCGGGAAACTCTCTGCTAACACCCTGCAGAGCGCTGTGCCCAATATACAGAAACGTCTTGCGGTATCTCCTACAGGGAAAGTGCCAGGAGGGAAAAGTGAGGATTATGTTTAGACTTTCTCGGAACTGCTTCAAATCAACTAGATATCTTTGTGCTGTAAATCTCCCAACAGCCAAATGTAAAAGCAGCAAACATCTCGCTGTATGTCCCACATCCAAAGTGCCAAGAGAGAGCTTGCTCTCCCTGTCTTTGAGTACTGTTTGCACTGTCCCGATTACCTCTTTGCTAACATTCTCTTCAGAGCTGCAGTGAAACCAGGAACCACGTGGAGAAGGCACCCACACTGAAAGTGCCTGGAAGGAACGTTGGGGCTTCTTCTCAGTGTCTCTGATATAGGGTTTCACTGTCCCGGGAAACTCTCTGCTAACACCCTGCAGAGCGCTGTGCCCAATATACAGAAACGTCTTGCGGTATCTCCTACAGGGAAAGTGCCAGGAGGGAAAAGTGAGGATTATGTTTAGACTTTCTCGGAACTGCTTCAAATCAACTAGATATCTTTGTGCTGTAAATCTCCCAACAGCCAAACGCAAAAGCAGCAAACATCTCGCTGTATGTCCCACATCCAAAGTGCCAAGAGAGAGCTTGCTCTCCCTGTCTTTGAGTACTGTTTGCACTGTCCCGATTACCTCTTTGCTAACATTCTCTTCAGAGCTGCAGTGAAACCAGGAACCACGTGGAGAAGGCACCCACACTGAAAGTGCCTGGAGGGAACATTGGGGCTTCTTCTCAGTGTCTCTGATATAGGGTTTCACTGTCCCGGGAAACTCTCTGCTAACACCCTGCAGAGCGCTGTGCCCAATATACAGAAATGTCTTGCGGTATCTCCTACAGGGAAAGTGCCAGGAGGGAAAAGTGAGGATTATGTTTAGACTTTCTCGGAACTGCTTCAAATCAACTAGATATCTTTGTGCTGTAAATCTCCCAACAGCCAAACGCAAAAGCAGCAAACATCTCGCTGTATGTCCCACATCCAAAGTGCCAAGAGAGAGCTTGCTCTCCCTGTCTTTGAGTACTGTTTGCGCTGTCCCGATTACCTCTTTGCTAACATTCTCTTCAGAGCTGCAGTGAAACCAGGAACCACGTGGAGAAGGCACCCACACTGAAAGTGCCTGGAGGGAACATTGGGGCTTCTTCTCAGTGTCTCTGACATAGGGTTTCACTGTCCCGGGAAAGTCTCTGCTAACACCCTGCACAGCGCTGTGCCCAATATACAGAAATGTCTTGCGGTATCCCCTACAGGGAAAGTGCCAGGAGGGAAAAGTGAGGATTATGCTTAGACTTTCTCGGAACTGCTTCAAATCAACTAGATATCTTTGTGCTGTAAATCTCCCAACAGCCAAACGCAAAAGCAGCAAACATCTCGCTGTATGTCCCACATCCAAAGTGCCAAGAGAGTAATGTAGAGCTTGCTCTCCCTGTCTTTGAGTACTGTTTGCACTGTCCCGATTACCTCTTTGCTAACATTCTCTTCAGAGCTGCAGTGAAACCAGGAACCACGTGGAGAAGGCACCCACACTGAAAGTGCCTGGAGGGAACATTGGGGCTTCTTCTCAGTGTCTCTGATATAGGGTTTCACTGTCCCGGGAAACTCTCTGCTAACACCCTGCAGAGCGCTGTGCCCAATATACAGAAACGTCTTGCGGTATCTCCTACAGGGAAAGTGCCAGGAGGGAAAAGTGAGGATTATGCTTAGACTTTCTCGGAACTGCTTCAAATCAACTAGATATCTTTGTGCTGTAAAACTCCCAACAGCCAAACGCAAAAGCAGCAAACATCTCGCTGTATGTCCCACATCCAAAGTGCCAAGAGAGAGCTTGCTCTCCCTGTCTTTGAGTACTGTTTGCACTGTCCCGATTACCTCTTTGCTAACATTCTCTTCAGAGCTGCAGTGAAACCAGGAACCACGTGGAGAAGGCACCCACACTGAAAGTGCCTGGAGGGAACATTGGGGCTTCTTCTCAGTGTCTCTGACATAGGGTTTCACTGTCCCGGGAAAGTCTCTGCTAACACCCTGCACAGCGCTGTGCCCAATATACAGAAATGTCTTGCGGTATCCCCTACAGGGAAAGTGCCAGGAGGGAAAAGTGAGGATTATGCTTAGACTTTCTTGGAACTGCTTCAAATCAACTAGATATCTTTGTGCTGTAAATCTCCCAACAGCCAAACGCAAAAGCAGCAAACATCTCGCTGTATGTCCCACATCCAAAGTGCCAAGAGAGTAATGTAGAGCTTGCTCTCCCTGTCTTTGAGTACTGTTTGCACTGTCCCGATTACCTCTTTGCTAACATTCTCTTCAGAGCTGCAGTGAAACCAGGAACCACGTGGAGAAGGCACCCACACTGAAAGTGCCTGGAGGGAACATTGGGGCTTCTTCTCAGTGTCTCTGATATAGGGTTTCACTGTCCCGGGAAACTCTCTGCTAACACCCTGCAGAGCGCTGTGCCCAATATACAGAAAAGTCTTGCGGTATCTCCTACAGGGAAAGTGCCAGGAGGGAAAAGTGAGGATTATGTTTAGACTTTCTCGGAACTGCTTCAAATCAACTAGATATCTTTGTGCTGTAAATCTCCCAACAGCCAAATGTAAAAGCAGCAAACATCTCGCTGTATGTCCCACATCCAAAGTGCCAAGAGAGAGCTTGCTCTCCCTGTCTTTGAGTACTGTTTGCGCTGTCCCGATTACCTCTTTGCTAACATTCTCTTCAGAGCTGCAGTGAAACCAGGAACCACGTGGAGAAGCCACCCACACTGAAAGTGCCTGGAGGGAACATTGGGGCTTCTTCTCAGTGTCTCTGACATAGGGTTTCACTGTCCCGGGAAAGTCTCTGCTAACACCCTGCACAGCGCTGTGCCCAATATACAGAAACGTCTTGCGGTATCCCCTACAGGGAAAGTGCCAGGAGGGAAAAGTGAGGATTATGCTTAGACTTTCTCGGAACTGCTTCAAATCAACTAGATATCTTTGTGCTGTAAATCTCCCAACAGCCAAACGCAAAAGCAGCAAACATCTCGCTGTATGTCCCACATCCAAAGTGCCAAGAGAGTAATGTAGAGCTTGCTCTCCCTGTCTTTGAGTACTGTTTGCACTGTCCCGATTACCTCTTTGCTAACATTCTCTTCAGAGCTGCAGTGAAACCAGGAACCACGTGGAGAAGGCACCCACACTGAAAGTGCCTGGAGGGAACATTGGGGCTTCTTCTCAGTGTCTCTGATATAGGGTTTCACTGTCCCGGGAAACTCTCTGCTAACACCCTGCAGAGCGCTGTGCCGAATATACAGAAACGTCTTGCGGTATCTCCTACAGGGAAAGTGCCAGGAGGGAAAAGTGAGGATTATGTTTAGACTTTCTCGGAACTGCTTCAAATCAACTAGATATCTTTGTGCTGTAAATCTCCCAACAGCCAAATGTAAAAGCAGCAAACATCTCGCTGTATGTCCCACATCCAAAGTGCCAAGAGAGAGCTTGCTCTCCCTGTCTTTGAGTACTGTTTGCACTGTCCCGATTACCTCTTTGCTAACATTCTCTTCAGAGCTGCAGTGAAACCAGGAACCACGTGGAGAAGGCACCCACACTGAAAGTGCCTGGAAGGAACGTTGGGGCTTCTTCTCAGTGTCTCTGATATAGGGTTTCACTGTCCCGGGAAACTCTCTGCTAACACCCTGCAGAGCGCTGTGCCCAATATACAGAAACGTCTTGCGGTATCTCCTACAGGGAAAGTGCCAGGAGGGAAAAGTGAGGATTATGTTTAGACTTTCTCGGAACTGCTTCAAATCAACTAGATATCTTTGTGCTGTAAATCTCCCAACAGCCAAACGCAAAAGCAGCAAACATCTCGCTGTATGTCCCACATCCAAAGTGCCAAGAGAGAGCTTGCTCTCCCTGTCTTTGAGTACTGTTTGCACTGTCCCGATTACCTCTTTGCTAACATTCTCTTCAGAGCTGCAGTGAAACCAGGAACCACGTGGAGAAGGCACCCACACTGAAAGTGCCTGGAGGGAACATTGGGGCTTCTTCTCAGTGTCTCTGATATAGGGTTTCACTGTCCCGGGAAACTCTCTGCTAACACCCTGCAGAGCGCTGTGCCCAATATACAGAAACGTCTTGCGGTATCTCCTACAGGGAAAGTGCCAGGAGGGAAAAGTGAGGATTATGTTTAGACTTTCTCGGAACTGCTTCAAATCAACTAGATATCTTTGTGCTGTAAATCTCCCAACAGCCAAACGCAAAAGCAGCAAACATCTCGCTGTATGTCCCACATCCAAAGTGCCAAGAGAGAGCTTGCTCTCCCTGTCTTTGAGTACTGTTTGCGCTGTCCCGATTACCTCTTTGCTAACATTCTCTTCAGAGCTGCAGTGAAACCAGGAACCACGTGGAGAAGGCACCCACACTGAAAGTGCCTGGAGGGAACATTGGGGCTTCTTCTCAGTGTCTCTGACATAGGGTTTCACTGTCCCGGGAAAGTCTCTGCTAACACCCTGCACAGCGCTGTGCCCAATATACAGAAATGTCTTGCGGTATCCCCTACAGGGAAAGTGCCAGGAGGGAAAAGTGAGGATTATGCTTAGACTTTCTTGGAACTGCTTCAAATCAACTAGATATCTTTGTGCTGTAAATCTCCCAACAGCCAAACGCAAAAGCAGCAAACATCTCGCTGTATGTCCCACATCCAAAGTGCCAAGAGAGTAATGTAGAGCTTGCTCTCCCTGTCTTTGAGTACTGTTTGCACTGTCCCGATTACCTCTTTGCTAACATTCTCTTCAGAGCTGCAGTGAAACCAGGAACCACGTGGAGAAGGCACCCACACTGAAAGTGCCTGGAGGGAACATTGGGGCTTCTTCTCAGTGTCTCTGATATAGGGTTTCACTGTCCCGGGAAACTCTCTGCTAACACCCTGCAGAGCGCTGTGCCCAATATACAGAAACGTCTTGCGGTATCTCCTACAGGGAAAGTGCCAGGAGGGAAAAGTGAGGATTATGCTTAGACTTTCTCGGAACTGCTTCAAATCAACTAGATATCTTTGTGCTGTAAAACTCCCAACAGCCAAACGCAAAAGCAGCAAACATCTCGCTGTATGTCCCACATCCAAAGTGCCAAGAGAGAGCTTGCTCTCCCTGTCTTTGAGTACTGTTTGCACTGTCCCGATTACCTCTTTGCTAACATTCTCTTCAGAGCTGCAGTGAAACCAGGAACCACGTGGAGAAGGCACCCACACTGAAAGTGCCTGGAGGGAACATTGGGGCTTCTTCTCAGTGTCTCTGACATAGGGTTTCACTGTCCCGGGAAAGTCTCTGCTAACACCCTGCACAGCGCTGTGCCCAATATACAGAAATGTCTTGCGGTATCCCCTACAGGGAAAGTGCCAGGAGGGAAAAGTGAGGATTATGCTTAGACTTTCTTGGAACTGCTTCAAATCAACTAGATATCTTTGTGCTGTAAATCTCCCAACAGCCAAATGCAAAAGCAGCAAACATCTCGCTGTATGTCCCACATCCAAAGTGCCAAGAGAGTAATGTAGAGCTTGCTCTCCCTGTCTTTGAGTACTGTTTGCACTGTCCCGATTACCTCTTTGCTAACATTCTCTTCAGAGCTGCAGTGAAACCAGGAACCACGTGGAGAAGGCACCCACACTGAAAGTGCCTGGAGGGAACATTGGGGCTTCTTCTCAGTGTCTCTGATATAGGGTTTCACTGTCCCGGGAAACTCTCTGCTAACACCCTGCAGAGCGCTGTGCCCAATATACAGAAACGTCTTGCGGTATCTCCTACAGGGAAAGTGCCAGGAGGGAAAAGTGAGGATTATGTTTAGACTTTCTCGGAACTGCTTCAAATCAACTAGATATCTTTGTGCTGTAAATCTCCCAACAGCCAAATGTAAAAGCAGCAAACATCTCGCTGTATGTCCCACATCCAAAGTGCCAAGAGAGAGCTTGCTCTCCCTGTCTTTGAGTACTGTTTGCACTGTCCCGATTACCTCTTTGCTAACATTCTCTTCAGAGCTGCAGTGAAACCAGGAACCACGTGGAGAAGGCACCCACACTGAAAGTGCCTGGAAGGAACGTTGGGGCTTCTTCTCAGTGTCTCTGATATAGGGTTTCACTGTCCCGGGAAACTCTCTGCTAACACCCTGCAGAGCGCTGTGCCCAATATACAGAAAAGTCTTGCGGTATCTCCTACAGGGAAAGTGCCAGGAGGGAAAAGTGAGGATTATGTTTAGACTTTCTCGGAACTGCTTCAAATCAACTAGATATCTTTGTGCTGTAAATCTCCCAACAGCCAAATGTAAAAGCAGCAAACATCTCGCTGTATGTCCCACATCCAAAGTGCCAAGAGAGAGCTTGCTCTCCCTGTCTTTGAGTACTGTTTGCGCTGTCCCGATTACCTCTTTGCTAACATTCTCTTCAGAGCTGCAGTGAAACCAGGAACCACGTGGAGAAGCCACCCACACTGAAAGTGCCTGGAGGGAACATTGGGGCTTCTTCTCAGTGTCTCTGACATAGGGTTTCACTGTCCCGGGAAAGTCTCTGCTAACACCCTGCACAGCGCTGTGCCCAATATACAGAAATGTCTTGCGGTATCCCCTACAGGGAAAGTGCCAGGAGGGAAAAGTGAGGATTATGCTTAGACTTTCTCGGAACTGCTTCAAATCAACTAGATATCTTTGTGCTGTAAATCTCCCAACAGCCAAACGCAAAAGCAGCAAACATCTCGCTGTATGTCCCACATCCAAAGTGCCAAGAGAGTAATGTAGAGCTTGCTCTCCCTGTCTTTGAGTACTGTTTGCACTGTCCCGATTACCTCTTTGCTAACATTCTCTTCAGAGCTGCAGTGAAACCAGGAACCACGTGGAGAAGGCACCCACACTGAAAGTGCCTGGAGGGAACATTGGGGCTTCTTCTCAGTGTCTCTGATATAGGGTTTCACTGTCCCGGGAAACTCTCTGCTAACACCCTGCAGAGCGCTGTGCCCAATATACAGAAACGTCTTGCGGTATCTCCTACAGGGAAAGTGCCAGGAGGGAAAAGTGAGGATTATGCTTAGACTTTCTCGGAACTGCTTCAAATCAACTAGATATCTTTGTGCTGTAAATCTCCCAACAGCCAAATGTAAAAGCAGCAAACATCTCGCTGTATGTCCCACATCCAAAGTGCCAAGAGAGAGCTTGCTCTCCCTGTCTTTGAGTACTGTTTGCACTGTCCCGATTACCTCTTTGCTAACATTCTCTTCAGAGCTGCAGTGAAACCAGGAACCACGTGGAGAAGGCACCCACACTGAAAGTGCCTGGAGGGAACATTGGGGCTTCTTCTCAGTGTCTCTGACATAGGGTTTCACTGTCCCGGGAAAGTCTCTGCTAACACCCTGCACAGCGCTGTGCCCAATATACAGAAATGTCTTGCGGTATCCCCTACAGGGAAAGTGCCAGGAGGGAAAAGTGAGGATTATGCTTAGACTTTCTTGGAACTGCTTCAAATCAACTAGATATCTTTGTGCTGTAAATCTCCCAACAGCCAAACGCAAAAGCAGCAAACATCTCGCTGTATGTCCCACATCCAAAGTGCCAAGAGAGTAATGTAGAGCTTGCTCTCCCTGTCTTTGAGTACTGTTTGCACTGTCCCGATTACCTCTTTGCTAACATTCTCTTCAGAGCTGCAGTGAAACCAGGAACCACGTGGAGAAGGCACCCACACTGAAAGTGCCTGGAGGGAACATTGGGGCTTCTTCTCAGTGTCTCTGATATAGGGTTTCACTGTCCCGGGAAACTCTCTGCTAACACCCTGCAGAGCGCTGTGCCCAATATACAGAAAAGTCTTGCGGTATCTCCTACAGGGAAAGTGCCAGGAGGGAAAAGTGAGGATTATGTTTAGACTTTCTCGGAACTGCTTCAAATCAACTAGATATCTTTGTGCTGTAAATCTCCCAACAGCCAAATGTAAAAGCAGCAAACATCTCGCTGTATGTCCCACATCCAAAGTGCCAAGAGAGAGCTTGCTCTCCCTGTCTTTGAGTACTGTTTGCGCTGTCCCGATTACCTCTTTGCTAACATTCTCTTCAGAGCTGCAGTGAAACCAGGAACCACGTGGAGAAGCCACCCACACTGAAAGTGCCTGGAGGGAACATTGGGGCTTCTTCTCAGTGTCTCTGACATAGGGTTTCACTGTCCCGGGAAAGTCTCTGCTAACACCCTGCACAGCGCTGTGCCCAATATACAGAAACGTCTTGCGGTATCCCCTACAGGGAAAGTGCCAGGAGGGAAAAGTGAGGATTATGCTTAGACTTTCTCGGAACTGCTTCAAATCAACTAGATATCTTTGTGCTGTAAATCTCCCAACAGCCAAACGCAAAAGCAGCAAACATCTCGCTGTATGTCCCACATCCAAAGTGCCAAGAGAGTAATGTAGAGCTTGCTCTCCCTGTCTTTGAGTACTGTTTGCACTGTCCCGATTACCTCTTTGCTAACATTCTCTTCAGAGCTGCAGTGAAACCAGGAACCACGTGGAGAAGGCACCCACACTGAAAGTGCCTGGAGGGAACATTGGGGCTTCTTCTCAGTGTCTCTGATATAGGGTTTCACTGTCCCGGGAAACTCTCTGCTAACACCCTGCAGAGCGCTGTGCCGAATATACAGAAACGTCTTGCGGTATCTCCTACAGGGAAAGTGCCAGGAGGGAAAAGTGAGGATTATGTTTAGACTTTCTCGGAACTGCTTCAAATCAACTAGATATCTTTGTGCTGTAAATCTCCCAACAGCCAAATGTAAAAGCAGCAAACATCTCGCTGTATGTCCCACATCCAAAGTGCCAAGAGAGAGCTTGCTCTCCCTGTCTTTGAGTACTGTTTGCACTGTCCCGATTACCTCTTTGCTAACATTCTCTTCAGAGCTGCAGTGAAACCAGGAACCACGTGGAGAAGGCACCCACACTGAAAGTGCCTGGAAGGAACGTTGGGGCTTCTTCTCAGTGTCTCTGATATAGGGTTTCACTGTCCCGGGAAACTCTCTGCTAACACCCTGCAGAGCGCTGTGCCCAATATACAGAAACGTCTTGCGGTATCTCCTACAGGGAAAGTGCCAGGAGGGAAAAGTGAGGATTATGTTTAGACTTTCTCGGAACTGCTTCAAATCAACTAGATATCTTTGTGCTGTAAATCTCCCAACAGCCAAACGCAAAAGCAGCAAACATCTCGCTGTATGTCCCACATCCAAAGTGCCAAGAGAGAGCTTGCTCTCCCTGTCTTTGAGTACTGTTTGCACTGTCCCGATTACCTCTTTGCTAACATTCTCTTCAGAGCTGCAGTGAAACCAGGAACCACGTGGAGAAGGCACCCACACTGAAAGTGCCTGGAGGGAACATTGGGGCTTCTTCTCAGTGTCTCTGATATAGGGTTTCACTGTCCCGGGAAACTCTCTGCTAACACCCTGCAGAGCGCTGTGCCCAATATACAGAAACGTCTTGCGGTATCTCCTACAGGGAAAGTGCCAGGAGGGAAAAGTGAGGATTATGTTTAGACTTTCTCGGAACTGCTTCAAATCAACTAGATATCTTTGTGCTGTAAATCTCCCAACAGCCAAACGCAAAAGCAGCAAACATCTCGCTGTATGTCCCACATCCAAAGTGCCAAGAGAGAGCTTGCTCTCCCTGTCTTTGAGTACTGTTTGCGCTGTCCCGATTACCTCTTTGCTAACATTCTCTTCAGAGCTGCAGTGAAACCAGGAACCACGTGGAGAAGGCACCCACACTGAAAGTGCCTGGAGGGAACATTGGGGCTTCTTCTCAGTGTCTCTGACATAGGGTTTCACTGTCCCGGGAAAGTCTCTGCTAACACCCTGCACAGCGCTGTGCCCAATATACAGAAATGTCTTGCGGTATCCCCTACAGGGAAAGTGCCAGGAGGGAAAAGTGAGGATTATGCTTAGACTTTCTTGGAACTGCTTCAAATCAACTAGATATCTTTGTGCTGTAAATCTCCCAACAGCCAAACGCAAAAGCAGCAAACATCTCGCTGTATGTCCCACATCCAAAGTGCCAAGAGAGTAATGTAGAGCTTGCTCTCCCTGTCTTTGAGTACTGTTTGCACTGTCCCGATTACCTCTTTGCTAACATTCTCTTCAGAGCTGCAGTGAAACCAGGAACCACGTGGAGAAGGCACCCACACTGAAAGTGCCTGGAGGGAACATTGGGGCTTCTTCTCAGTGTCTCTGATATAGGGTTTCACTGTCCCGGGAAACTCTCTGCTAACACCCTGCAGAGCGCTGTGCCCAATATACAGAAACGTCTTGCGGTATCTCCTACAGGGAAAGTGCCAGGAGGGAAAAGTGAGGATTATGCTTAGACTTTCTCGGAACTGCTTCAAATCAACTAGATATCTTTGTGCTGTAAAACTCCCAACAGCCAAACGCAAAAGCAGCAAACATCTCGCTGTATGTCCCACATCCAAAGTGCCAAGAGAGAGCTTGCTCTCCCTGTCTTTGAGTACTGTTTGCACTGTCCCGATTACCTCTTTGCTAACATTCTCTTCAGAGCTGCAGTGAAACCAGGAACCACGTGGAGAAGGCACCCACACTGAAAGTGCCTGGAGGGAACATTGGGGCTTCTTCTCAGTGTCTCTGACATAGGGTTTCACTGTCCCGGGAAAGTCTCTGCTAACACCCTGCACAGCGCTGTGCCCAATATACAGAAATGTCTTGCGGTATCCCCTACAGGGAAAGTGCCAGGAGGGAAAAGTGAGGATTATGCTTAGACTTTCTCGGAACTGCTTCAAATCAACTAGATATCTTTGTGCTGTAAATCTCCCAACAGCCAAATGCAAAAGCAGCAAACATCTCGCTGTATGTCCCACATCCAAAGTGCCAAGAGAGTAATGTAGAGCTTGCTCTCCCTGTCTTTGAGTACTGTTTGCACTGTCCCGATTACCTCTTTGCTAACATTCTCTTCAGAGCTGCAGTGAAACCAGGAACCACGTGGAGAAGGCACCCACACTGAAAGTGCCTGGAGGGAACATTGGGGCTTCTTCTCAGTGTCTCTGATATAGGGTTTCACTGTCCCGGGAAACTCTCTGCTAACACCCTGCAGAGCGCTGTGCCCAATATACAGAAACGTCTTGCGGTATCTCCTACAGGGAAAGTGCCAGGAGGGAAAAGTGAGGATTATGTTTAGACTTTCTCGGAACTGCTTCAAATCAACTAGATATCTTTGTGCTGTAAATCTCCCAACAGCCAAATGTAAAAGCAGCAAACATCTCGCTGTATGTCCCACATCCAAAGTGCCAAGAGAGAGCTTGCTCTCCCTGTCTTTGAGTACTGTTTGCACTGTCCCGATTACCTCTTTGCTAACATTCTCTTCAGAGCTGCAGTGAAACCAGGAACCACGTGGAGAAGGCACCCACACTGAAAGTGCCTGGAAGGAACGTTGGGGCTTCTTCTCAGTGTCTCTGATATAGGGTTTCACTGTCCCGGGAAACTCTCTGCTAACACCCTGCAGAGCGCTGTGCCCAATATACAGAAAAGTCTTGCGGTATCTCCTACAGGGAAAGTGCCAGGAGGGAAAAGTGAGGATTATGTTTAGACTTTCTCGGAACTGCTTCAAATCAACTAGATATCTTTGTGCTGTAAATCTCCCAACAGCCAAATGTAAAAGCAGCAAACATCTCGCTGTATGTCCCACATCCAAAGTGCCAAGAGAGAGCTTGCTCTCCCTGTCTTTGAGTACTGTTTGCGCTGTCCCGATTACCTCTTTGCTAACATTCTCTTCAGAGCTGCAGTGAAACCAGGAACCACGTGGAGAAGCCACCCACACTGAAAGTGCCTGGAGGGAACATTGGGGCTTCTTCTCAGTGTCTCTGACATAGGGTTTCACTGTCCCGGGAAAGTCTCTGCTAACACCCTGCACAGCGCTGTGCCCAATATACAGAAATGTCTTGCGGTATCCCCTACAGGGAAAGTGCCAGGAGGGAAAAGTGAGGATTATGCTTAGACTTTCTCGGAACTGCTTCAAATCAACTAGATATCTTTGTGCTGTAAATCTCCCAACAGCCAAACGCAAAAGCAGCAAACATCTCGCTGTATGTCCCACATCCAAAGTGCCAAGAGAGTAATGTAGAGCTTGCTCTCCCTGTCTTTGAGTACTGTTTGCACTGTCCCGATTACCTCTTTGCTAACATTCTCTTCAGAGCTGCAGTGAAACCAGGAACCACGTGGAGAAGGCACCCACACTGAAAGTGCCTGGAGGGAACATTGGGGCTTCTTCTCAGTGTCTCTGATATAGGGTTTCACTGTCCCGGGAAACTCTCTGCTAACACCCTGCAGAGCGCTGTGCCCAATATACAGAAACGTCTTGCGGTATCTCCTACAGGGAAAGTGCCAGGAGGGAAAAGTGAGGATTATGCTTAGACTTTCTCGGAACTGCTTCAAATCAACTAGATATCTTTGTGCTGTAAATCTCCCAACAGCCAAATGTAAAAGCAGCAAACATCTCGCTGTATGTCCCACATCCAAAGTGCCAAGAGAGAGCTTGCTCTCCCTGTCTTTGAGTACTGTTTGCACTGTCCCGATTACCTCTTTGCTAACATTCTCTTCAGAGCTGCAGTGAAACCAGGAACCACGTGGAGAAGGCACCCACACTGAAAGTGCCTGGAAGGAACGTTGGGGCTTCTTCTCAGTGTCTCTGATATAGGGTTTCACTGTCCCGGGAAACTCTCTGCTAACACCCTGCAGAGCGCTGTGCCCAATATACAGAAACGTCTTGCGGTATCTCCTACAGGGAAAGTGCCAGGAGGGAAAAGTGAGGATTATGTTTAGACTTTCTCGGAACTGCTTCAAATCAACTAGATATCTTTGTGCTGTAAATCTCCCAACAGCCAAATGTAAAAGCAGCAAACATCTCGCTGTATGTCCCACATCCAAAGTGCCAAGAGAGAGCTTGCTCTCCCTGTCTTTGAGTACTGTTTGCGCTGTCCCGATTACCTCTTTGCTAACATTCTCTTCAGAGCTGCAGTGAAACCAGGAACCACGTGGAGAAGGCACCCACACTGAAAGTGCCTGGAGGGAACATTGGAGCTTCTTCTCAGTGTCTCTGACATAGGGTTTCACTGTCCCGGGAAAGTCTCTGCTAACACCCTGCACAGCGCTGTGCCCAATATACAGAAATGTCTTGCGGTATCCCCTACAGGGAAAGTGCCAGGAGGGAAAAGTGAGGATTATGCTTAGACTTTCTCGGAACTGCTTCAAATCAACTAGATATCTTTGTGCTGTAAATCTCCCAACAGCCAAACGCAAAAGCAGCAAACATCTCGCTGTATGTCCCACATCCAAAGTGCCAAGAGAGTAATGTAGAGCTTGCTCTCCCTGTCTTTGAGTACTGTTTGCACTGCCCCGATTACCTCTTTGCTAACATTCTCTTCAGAGCTGCAGTGAAACCAGGAACCACGTGGAGAAGCCACCCACACTGAAAGTGCCTGGAGGGAACATTGGGGCTTCTTCTCAGTGTCTCTGACATAGGGTTTCACTGTCCCGGGAAAGTCTCTGCTAACACCCTGCACAGCGCTGTGCCCAATATACAGAAATGTCTTGCGGTATCCCCTACAGGGAAAGTGCCAGGAGGGAAAAGTGAGGATTATGCTTAGACTTTCTCGGAACTGCTTCAAATCAACTAGATATCTTTGTGCTGTAAATCTCCCAACAGCCAAACGCAAAAGCAGCAAACATCTCGCTGTATGTCCCACATCCAAAGTGCCAAGAGAGTAATGTAGAGCTTGCTCTCCCTGTCTTTGAGTACTGTTTGCACTGTCCCGATTACCTCTTTGCTAACATTCTCTTCAGAGCTGCAGTGAAACCAGGAACCACGTGGAGAAGGCACCCACACTGAAAGTGCCTGGAGGGAACATTGGGGCTTCTTCTCAGTGTCTCTGATATAGGGTTTCACTGTCCCGGGAAACTCTCTGCTAACACCCTGCAGAGCGCTGTGCCCAATATACAGAAACGTCTTGCGGTATCTCCTACAGGGAAAGTGCCAGGAGGGAAAAGTGAGGATTATGTTTAGACTTTCTCGGAACTGCTTCAAATCAACTAGATATCTTTGTGCTGTAAATCTCCCAACAGCCAAATGTAAAAGCAGCAAACATCTCGCTGTATGTCCCACATCCAAAGTGCCAAGAGAGAGCTTGCTCTCCCTGTCTTTGAGTACTGTTTGCACTGTCCCGATTACCTCTTTGCTAACATTCTCTTCAGAGCTGCAGTGAAACCAGGAACCACGTGGAGAAGGCACCCACACTGAAAGTGCCTGGAAGGAACGTTGGGGCTTCTTCTCAGTGTCTCTGATATAGGGTTTCACTGTCCCGGGAAACTCTCTGCTAACACCCTGCAGAGCGCTGTGCCCAATATAAAGAAAAGTCTTGCGGTATCTCCTACAGGGAAAGTGCCAGGAGGGAAAAGTGAGGATTATGTTTAGACTTTCTCGGAACTGCTTCAAATCAACTAGATATCTTTGTGCTGTAAATCTCCCAACAGCCAAATGTAAAAGCAGCAAACATCTCGCTGTATGTCCCACATCCAAAGTGCCAAGAGAGAGCTTGCTCTCCCTGTCTTTGAGTACTGTTTGCGCTGTCCCGATTACCTCTTTGCTAACATTCTCTTCAGAGCTGCAGTGAAACCAGGAACCACGTGGAGAAGCCACCCACACTGAAAGTGCCTGGAGGGAACATTGGGGCTTCTTCTCAGTGTCTCTGACATAGGGTTTCACTGTCCCGGGAAAGTCTCTGCTAACACCCTGCACAGCGCTGTGCCCAATATACAGAAATGTCTTGCGGTATCCCCTACAGGGAAAGTGCCAGGAGGGAAAAGTGAGGATTATGCTTAGACTTTCTCGGAACTGCTTCAAATCAACTAGATATCTTTGTGCTGTAAATCTCCCAACAGCCAAACGCAAAAGCAGCAAACATCTCGCTGTATGTCCCACATCCAAAGTGCCAAGAGAGTAATGTAGAGCTTGCTCTCCCTTTGAGTACTGTTTGCACTGTCCCGATTACCTCTTTGCTAACATTCTCTTCAGAGCTGCAGTGAAACCAGGAACCACGTGGAGAAGGCACCCACACTGAAAGTGCCTGGAGGGAACATTGGGGCTTCTTCTCAGTGTCTCTGATATAGGGTTTCACTGTCCCGGGAAACTCTCTGCTAACACCCTGCAGAGCGCTGTGCCCAATATACAGAAACGTCTTGCGGTATCTCCTACAGGGAAAGTGCCAGGAGGGAAAAGTGAGGATTATGTTTAGACTTTCTCGGAACTGCTTCAAATCAACTAGATATCTTTGTGCTGTAAATCTCCCAACAGCCAAATGTAAAAGCAGCAAACATCTCGCTGTATGTCCCACATCCAAAGTGCCAAGAGAGAGCTTGCTCTCCCTGTCTTTGAGTACTGTTTGCACTGTCCCGATTACCTCTTTGCTAACATTCTCTTCAGAGCTGCAGTGAAACCAGGAACCACGTGGAGAAGGCACCCACACTGAAAGTGCCTGGAAGGAACGTTGGGGCTTCTTCTCAGTGTCTCTGATATAGGGTTTCACTGTCCCGGGAAACTCTCTGCTAACACCCTGCAGAGCGCTGTGCCCAATATACAGAAAAGTCTTGCGGTATCTCCTACAGGGAAAGTGCCAGGAGGGAAAAGTGAGGATTATGTTTAGACTTTCTCGGAACTGCTTCAAATCAACTAGATATCTTTGTGCTGTAAATCTCCCAACAGCCAAATGTAAAAGCAGCAAACATCTCGCTGTATGTCCCACATCCAAAGTGCCAAGAGAGAGCTTGCTCTCCCTGTCTTTGAGTACTGTTTGCGCTGTCCCGATTACCTATTTGCTAACATTCTCTTCAGAGCTGCAGTGAAACCAGGAACCACGTGGAGAAGCCACCCACACTGAAAGTGCCTGGAGGGAACATTGGGGCTTCTTCTCAGTGTCTCTGACATAGGGTTTCACTGTCCCGGGAAAGTCTCTGCTAACACCCTGCAGAGCGCTGTGCCCAATATACAGAAACGTCTTGCGGTATCCCCTACAGGGAAAGTGCCAGGAGGGAAAAGTGAGGATTATGCTTAGACTTTCTCGGAACTGCTTCAAATCAACTAGATATCTTTGTGCTGTAAATCTCCCAACAGCCAAACGCAAAAGCAGCAAACATCTCGCTGTATGTCCCACATCCAAAGTGCCAAGAGAGTAATGTAGAGCTTGCTCTCCCTGTCTTTGAGTACTGTTTGCACTGTCCCGATTACCTCTTTGCTAACATTCTCTTCAGAGCTGCAGTGAAACCAGGAACCACGTGGAGAAGGCACCCACACTGAAAGTGCCTGGAGGGAACATTGGGGCTTCTTCTCAGTGTCTCTGATATAGGGTTTCACTGTCCCGGGAAACTCTCTGCTAACACCCTGCAGAGCGCTGTGCCCAATATACAGAAACGTCTTGCGGTATCTCCTACAGGGAAAGTGCCAGGAGGGAAAAGTGAGGATTATGTTTAGACTTTCTCGGAACTGCTTCAAATCAACTAGATATCTTTGTGCTGTAAATCTCCCAACAGCCAAATGTAAAAGCAGCAAACATCTCGCTGTATGTCCCACATCCAAAGTGCCAAGAGAGAGCTTGCTCTCCCTGTCTTTGAGTACTGTTTGCACTGTCCCGATTACCTCTTTGCTAACATTCTCTTCAGAGCTGCAGTGAAACCAGGAACCACGTGGAGAAGCCACCCACACTGAAAGTGCCTGGAAGGAACGTTGGGGCTTCTTCTCAGTGTCTCTGATATAGGGTTTCACTGTCCCGGGAAACTCTCTGCTAACACCCTGCAGAGCGCTGTGCCCAATATACAGAAATGTCTTGCGGTATCTCCTACAGGGAAAGTGCCAGGAGGGAAAAGTGAGGATTATGTTTAGACTTTCTCGGAACTGCTTCAAATCAACTAGATATCTTTGTGCTGTAAATCTCCCAACAGCCAAACGCAAAAGCAGCAAACATCTCGCTGTATGTCCCACATCCAAAGTGCCAAGAGAGAGCTTGCTCTCCCTGTCTTTGAGTACTGTTTGCACTGTCCCGATTACCTCTTTGCTAACATTCTCTTCAGAGCTGCAGTGAAACCAGGAACCACGTGGAGAAGGCACCCACACTGAAAGTGCCTGGAGGGAACATTGGGGCTTCTTCTCAGTGTCTCTGATATAGGGTTTCACTGTCCCGGGAAACTCTCTGCTAACACCCTGCAGAGCGCTGTGCCCAATATACAGAAACGTCTTGCGGTATCTCCTACAGGGAAAGTGCCAGGAGGGAAAAGTGAGGATTATGTTTAGACTTTCTCGGAACTGCTTCAAATCAACTAGATATCTTTGTGCTGTAAATCTCCCAACAGCCAAACGCAAAAGCAGCAAACATCTCGCTGTATGTCCCACATCCAAAGTGCCAAGAGAGAGCTTGCTCTCCCTGTCTTTGAGTACTGTTTGCGCTGTCCCGATTACCTCTTTGCTAACATTCTCTTCAGAGCTGCAGTGAAACCAGGAACCACGTGGAGAAGGCACCCACACTGAAAGTGCCTGGAGGGAACATTGGGGCTTCTTCTCAGTGTCTCTGACATAGGGTTTCACTGTCCCGGGAAAGTCTCTGCTAACACCCTGCACAGCGCTGTGCCCAATATACAGAAATGTCTTGCGGTATCCCCTACAGGGAAAGTGCCAGGAGGGAAAAGTGAGGATTATGCTTAGACTTTCTTGGAACTGCTTCAAATCAACTAGATATCTTTGTGCTGTAAATCTCCCAACAGCCAAACGCAAAAGCAGCAAACATCTCGCTGTATGTCCCACATCCAAAGTGCCAAGAGAGTAATGTAGAGCTTGCTCTCCCTGTCTTTGAGTACTGTTTGCACTGTCCCGATTACCTCTTTGCTAACATTCTCTTCAGAGCTGCAGTGAAACCAGGAACCACGTGGAGAAGGCACCCACACTGAAAGTGCCTGGAGGGAACATTGGGGCTTCTTCTCAGTGTCTCTGATATAGGGTTTCACTGTCCCGGGAAACTCTCTGCTAACACCCTGCAGAGCGCTGTGCCCAATATACAGAAACGTCTTGCGGTATCTCCTACAGGGAAAGTGCCAGGAGGGAAAAGTGAGGATTATGCTTAGACTTTCTCGGAACTGCTTCAAATCAACTAGATATCTTTGTGCTGTAAAACTCCCAACAGCCAAACGCAAAAGCAGCAAACATCTCGCTGTATGTCCCACATCCAAAGTGCCAAGAGAGAGCTTGCTCTCCCTGTCTTTGAGTACTGTTTGCACTGTCCCGATTACCTCTTTGCTAACATTCTCTTCAGAGCTGCAGTGAAACCAGGAACCACGTGGAGAAGGCACCCACACTGAAAGTGCCTGGAGGGAACATTGGGGCTTCTTCTCAGTGTCTCTGACATAGGGTTTCACTGTCCCGGGAAAGTCTCTGCTAACACCCTGCACAGCGCTGTGCCCAATATACAGAAATGTCTTGCGGTATCCCCTACAGGGAAAGTGCCAGGAGGGAAAAGTGAGGATTATGCTTAGACTTTCTTGGAACTGCTTCAAATCAACTAGATATCTTTGTGCTGTAAATCTCCCAACAGCCAAATGCAAAAGCAGCAAACATCTCGCTGTATGTCCCACATCCAAAGTGCCAAGAGAGTAATGTAGAGCTTGCTCTCCCTGTCTTTGAGTACTGTTTGCACTGTCCCGATTACCTCTTTGCTAACATTCTCTTCAGAGCTGCAGTGAAACCAGGAACCACGTGGAGAAGGCACCCACACTGAAAGTGCCTGGAGGGAACATTGGGGCTTCTTCTCAGTGTCTCTGATATAGGGTTTCACTGTCCCGGGAAACTCTCTGCTAACACCCTGCAGAGCGCTGTGCCCAATATACAGAAACGTCTTGCGGTATCTCCTACAGGGAAAGTGCCAGGAGGGAAAAGTGAGGATTATGTTTAGACTTTCTCGGAACTGCTTCAAATCAACTAGATATCTTTGTGCTGTAAATCTCCCAACAGCCAAATGTAAAAGCAGCAAACATCTCGCTGTATGTCCCACATCCAAAGTGCCAAGAGAGAGCTTGCTCTCCCTGTCTTTGAGTACTGTTTGCACTGTCCCGATTACCTCTTTGCTAACATTCTCTTCAGAGCTGCAGTGAAACCAGGAACCACGTGGAGAAGGCACCCACACTGAAAGTGCCTGGAAGGAACGTTGGGGCTTCTTCTCAGTGTCTCTGATATAGGGTTTCACTGTCCCGGGAAACTCTCTGCTAACACCCTGCAGAGCGCTGTGCCCAATATACAGAAAAGTCTTGCGGTATCTCCTACAGGGAAAGTGCCAGGAGGGAAAAGTGAGGATTATGTTTAGACTTTCTCGGAACTGCTTCAAATCAACTAGATATCTTTGTGCTGTAAATCTCCCAACAGCCAAATGTAAAAGCAGCAAACATCTCGCTGTATGTCCCACATCCAAAGTGCCAAGAGAGAGCTTGCTCTCCCTGTCTTTGAGTACTGTTTGCGCTGTCCCGATTACCTCTTTGCTAACATTCTCTTCAGAGCTGCAGTGAAACCAGGAACCACGTGGAGAAGCCACCCACACTGAAAGTGCCTGGAGGGAACATTGGGGCTTCTTCTCAGTGTCTCTGACATAGGGTTTCACTGTCCCGGGAAAGTCTCTGCTAACACCCTGCACAGCGCTGTGCCCAATATACAGAAATGTCTTGCGGTATCCCCTACAGGGAAAGTGCCAGGAGGGAAAAGTGAGGATTATGCTTAGACTTTCTCGGAACTGCTTCAAATCAACTAGATATCTTTGTGCTGTAAATCTCCCAACAGCCAAACGCAAAAGCAGCAAACATCTCGCTGTATGTCCCACATCCAAAGTGCCAAGAGAGTAATGTAGAGCTTGCTCTCCCTGTCTTTGAGTACTGTTTGCACTGTCCCGATTACCTCTTTGCTAACATTCTCTTCAGAGCTGCAGTGAAACCAGGAACCACGTGGAGAAGCCACCCACACTGAAAGTGCCTGGAGGGAACATTGGGGCTTCTTCTCAGTGTCTCTGACATAGGGTTTCACTGTCCCGGGAAAGTCTCTGCTAACACCCTGCACAGCGCTGTGCCCAATATACAGAAATGTCTTGCGGTATCCCCTACAGGGAAAGTGCCAGGAGGGAAAAGTGAGGATTATGCTTAGACTTTCTCGGAACTGCTTCAAATCAACTAGATATCTTTGTGCTGTAAATCTCCCAACAGCCAAACGCAAAAGCAGCAAACATCTCGCTGTATGTCCCACATCCAAAGTGCCAAGAGAGTAATGTAGAGCTTGCTCTCCCTGTCTTTGAGTACTGTTTGCACTGTCCCGATTACCTCTTTGCTAACATTCTCTTCAGAGCTGCAGTGAAACCAGGAACCACGTGGAGAAGGCACCCACACTGAAAGTGCCCGGAGGGAACATTGGGGCTTCTTCTCAGTGTCTCTGATATAGGGTTTCACTGTCCCGGGAAACTCTCTGCTAACACCCTGCAGAGCGCTGTGCCCAATATACAGAAACGTCTTGCGGTATCTCCTACAGGGAAAGTGCCAGGAGGGAAAAGTGAGGATTATGTTTAGACTTTCTCGGAACTGCTTCAAATCAACTAGATATCTTTGTGCTGTAAATCTCCCAACAGCCAAATGTAAAAGCAGCAAACATCTCGCTGTATGTCCCACATCCAAAGTGCCAAGAGAGAGCTTGCTCTCCCTGTCTTTGAGTACTGTTTGCACTGTCCCGATTACCTCTTTGCTAACATTCTCTTCAGAGCTGCAGTGAAACCAGGAACCACGTGGAGAAGGCACCCACACTGAAAGTGCCTGGAAGGAACGTTGGGGCTTCTTCTCAGTGTCTCTGATATAGGGTTTCACTGTCCCGGGAAACTCTCTGCTAACACCCTGCAGAGCGCTGTGCCCAATATAAAGAAAAGTCTTGCGGTATCTCCTACAGGGAAAGTGCCAGGAGGGAAAAGTGAGGATTATGTTTAGACTTTCTCGGAACTGCTTCAAATCAACTAGATATCTTTGTGCTGTAAATCTCCCAACAGCCAAATGTAAAAGCAGCAAACATCTCGCTGTATGTCCCACATCCAAAGTGCCAAGAGAGAGCTTGCTCTCCCTGTCTTTGAGTACTGTTTGCGCTGTCCCGATTACCTCTTTGCTAACATTCTCTTCAGAGCTGCAGTGAAACCAGGAACCACGTGGAGAAGCCACCCACACTGAAAGTGCCTGGAGGGAACATTGGGGCTTCTTCTCAGTGTCTCTGACATAGGGTTTCACTGTCCCGGGAAAGTCTCTGCTAACACCCTGCACAGCGCTGTGCCCAATATACAGAAATGTCTTGCGGTATCCCCTACAGGGAAAGTGCCAGGAGGGAAAAGTGAGGATTATGCTTAGACTTTCTCGGAACTGCTTCAAATCAACTAGATATCTTTGTGCTGTAAATCTCCCAACAGCCAAACGCAAAAGCAGCAAACATCTCGCTGTATGTCCCACATCCAAAGTGCCAAGAGAGTAATGTAGAGCTTGCTCTCCCTTTGAGTACTGTTTGCACTGTCCCGATTACCTCTTTGCTAACATTCTCTTCAGAGCTGCAGTGAAACCAGGAACCACGTGGAGAAGGCACCCACACTGAAAGTGCCTGGAGGGAACATTGGGGCTTCTTCTCAGTGTCTCTGATATAGGGTTTCACTGTCCCGGGAAACTCTCTGCTAACACCCTGCAGAGCGCTGTGCCCAATATACAGAAACGTCTTGCGGTATCTCCTACAGGGAAAGTGCCAGGAGGGAAAAGTGAGGATTATGTTTAGACTTTCTCGGAACTGCTTCAAATCAACTAGATATCTTTGTGCTGTAAATCTCCCAACAGCCAAATGTAAAAGCAGCAAACATCTCGCTGTATGTCCCACATCCAAAGTGCCAAGAGAGAGCTTGCTCTCCCTGTCTTTGAGTACTGTTTGCACTGTCCCGATTACCTCTTTGCTAACATTCTCTTCAGAGCTGCAGTGAAACCAGGAACCACGTGGAGAAGGCACCCACACTGAAAGTGCCTGGAAGGAACGTTGGGGCTTCTTCTCAGTGTCTCTGATATAGGGTTTCACTGTCCCGGGAAACTCTCTGCTAACACCCTGCAGAGCGCTGTGCCCAATATACAGAAAAGTCTTGCGGTATCTCCTACAGGGAAAGTGCCAGGAGGGAAAAGTGAGGATTATGTTTAGACTTTCTCGGAACTGCTTCAAATCAACTAGATATCTTTGTGCTGTAAATCTCCCAACAGCCAAATGTAAAAGCAGCAAACATCTCGCTGTATGTCCCACATCCAAAGTGCCAAGAGAGAGCTTGCTCTCCCTGTCTTTGAGTACTGTTTGCGCTGTCCCGATTACCTATTTGCTAACATTCTCTTCAGAGCTGCAGTGAAACCAGGAACCACGTGGAGAAGCCACCCACACTGAAAGTGCCTGGAGGGAACATTGGGGCTTCTTCTCAGTGTCTCTGACATAGGGTTTCACTGTCCCGGGAAAGTCTCTGCTAACACCCTGCAGAGCGCTGTGCCCAATATACAGAAACGTCTTGCGGTATCCCCTACAGGGAAAGTGCCAGGAGGGAAAAGTGAGGATTATGCTTAGACTTTCTCGGAACTGCTTCAAATCAACTAGATATCTTTGTGCTGTAAATCTCCCAACAGCCAAACGCAAAAGCAGCAAACATCTCGCTGTATGTCCCACATCCAAAGTGCCAAGAGAGTAATGTAGAGCTTGCTCTCCCTGTCTTTGAGTACTGTTTGCACTGTCCCGATTACCTCTTTGCTAACATTCTCTTCAGAGCTGCAGTGAAACCAGGAACCACGTGGAGAAGGCACCCACACTGAAAGTGCCTGGAGGGAACATTGGGGCTTCTTCTCAGTGTCTCTGATATAGGGTTTCACTGTCCCGGGAAACTCTCTGCTAACACCCTGCAGAGCGCTGTGCCCAATATACAGAAACGTCTTGCGGTATCTCCTACAGGGAAAGTGCCAGGAGGGAAAAGTGAGGATTATGTTTAGACTTTCTCGGAACTGCTTCAAATCAACTAGATATCTTTGTGCTGTAAATCTCCCAACAGCCAAATGTAAAAGCAGCAAACATCTCGCTGTATGTCCCACATCCAAAGTGCCAAGAGAGAGCTTGCTCTCCCTGTCTTTGAGTACTGTTTGCACTGTCCCGATTACCTCTTTGCTAACATTCTCTTCAGAGCTGCAGTGAAACCAGGAACCACGTGGAGAAGCCACCCACACTGAAAGTGCCTGGAAGGAACGTTGGGGCTTCTTCTCAGTGTCTCTGATATAGGGTTTCACTGTCCCGGGAAACTCTCTGCTAACACCCTGCAGAGCGCTGTGCCCAATATACAGAAATGTCTTGCGGTATCTCCTACAGGGAAAGTGCCAGGAGGGAAAAGTGAGGATTATGTTTAGACTTTCTCGGAACTGCTTCAAATCAACTAGATATCTTTGTGCTGTAAATCTCCCAACAGCCAAACGCAAAAGCAGCAAACATCTCGCTGTATGTCCCACATCCAAAGTGCCAAGAGAGAGCTTGCTCTCCCTGTCTTTGAGTACTGTTTGCACTGTCCCGATTACCTCTTTGCTAACATTCTCTTCAGAGCTGCAGTGAAACCAGGAACCACGTGGAGAAGGCACCCACACTGAAAGTGCCTGGAGGGAACATTGGGGCTTCTTCTCAGTGTCTCTGACATAGGGTTTCACTGTCCCGGGAAAGTCTCTGCTAACACCCTGCACAGCGCTGTGCCCAATATACAGAAATGTCTTGCGGTATCCCCTACAGGGAAAGTGCCAGGAGGGAAAAGTGAGGATTATGCTTAGACTTTCTTGGAACTGCTTCAAATCAACTAGATATCTTTGTGCTGTAAATCTCCCAACAGCCAAATGCAAAAGCAGCAAACATCTCGCTGTATGTCCCACATCCAAAGTGCCAAGAGAGTAATGTAGAGCTTGCTCTCCCTGTCTTTGAGTACTGTTTGCACTGTCCCGATTACCTCTTTGCTAACATTCTCTTCAGAGCTGCAGTGAAACCAGGAACCACGTGGAGAAGGCACCCACACTGAAAGTGCCTGGAGGGAACATTGGGGCTTCTTCTCAGTGTCTCTGATATAGGGTTTCACTGTCCCGGGAAACTCTCTGCTAACACCCTGCAGAGCGCTGTGCCCAATATACAGAAACGTCTTGCGGTATCTCCTACAGGGAAAGTGCCAGGAGGGAAAAGTGAGGATTATGTTTAGACTTTCTCGGAACTGCTTCAAATCAACTAGATATCTTTGTGCTGTAAATCTCCCAACAGCCAAATGTAAAAGCAGCAAACATCTCGCTGTATGTCCCACATCCAAAGTGCCAAGAGAGAGCTTGCTCTCCCTGTCTTTGAGTACTGTTTGCACTGTCCCGATTACCTCTTTGCTAACATTCTCTTCAGAGCTGCAGTGAAACCAGGAACCACGTGGAGAAGGCACCCACACTGAAAGTGCCTGGAAGGAACGTTGGGGCTTCTTCTCAGTGTCTCTGATATAGGGTTTCACTGTCCCGGGAAACTCTCTGCTAACACCCTGCAGAGCGCTGTGCCCAATATACAGAAAAGTCTTGCGGTATCTCCTACAGGGAAAGTGCCAGGAGGGAAAAGTGAGGATTATGTTTAGACTTTCTCGGAACTGCTTCAAATCAACTAGATATCTTTGTGCTGTAAATCTCCCAACAGCCAAATGTAAAAGCAGCAAACATCTCGCTGTATGTCCCACATCCAAAGTGCCAAGAGAGAGCTTGCTCTCCCTGTCTTTGAGTACTGTTTGCGCTGTCCCGATTACCTCTTTGCTAACATTCTCTTCAGAGCTGCAGTGAAACCAGGAACCACGTGGAGAAGCCACCCACACTGAAAGTGCCTGGAGGGAACATTGGGGCTTCTTCTCAGTGTCTCTGACATAGGGTTTCACTGTCCCGGGAAAGTCTCTGCTAACACCCTGCACAGCGCTGTGCCCAATATACAGAAATGTCTTGCGGTATCCCCTACAGGGAAAGTGCCAGGAGGGAAAAGTGAGGATTATGCTTAGACTTTCTCGGAACTGCTTCAAATCAACTAGATATCTTTGTGCTGTAAATCTCCCAACAGCCAAACGCAAAAGCAGCAAACATCTCGCTGTATGTCCCACATCCAAAGTGCCAAGAGAGTAATGTAGAGCTTGCTCTCCCTGTCTTTGAGTACTGTTTGCACTGTCCCGATTACCTCTTTGCTAACATTCTCTTCAGAGCTGCAGTGAAACCAGGAACCACGTGGAGAAGGCACCCACACTGAAAGTGCCTGGAGGGAACATTGGGGCTTCTTCTCAGTGTCTCTGATATAGGGTTTCACTGTCCCGGGAAACTCTCTGCTAACACCCTGCAGAGCGCTGTGCCCAATATACAGAAACGTCTTGCGGTATCTCCTACAGGGAAAGTGCCAGGAGGGAAAAGTGAGGATTATGCTTAGACTTTCTCGGAACTGCTTCAAATCAACTAGATATCTTTGTGCTGTAAATCTCCCAACAGCCAAATGTAAAAGCAGCAAACATCTCGCTGTATGTCCCACATCCAAAGTGCCAAGAGAGAGCTTGCTCTCCCTGTCTTTGAGTACTGTTTGCACTGTCCCGATTACCTCTTTGCTAACATTCTCTTCAGAGCTGCAGTGAAACCAGGAACCACGTGGAGAAGGCACCCACACTGAAAGTGCCTGGAAGGAACGTTGGGGCTTCTTCTCAGTGTCTCTGATATAGGGTTTCACTGTCCCGGGAAACTCTCTGCTAAAACCCTGCAGAGCGCTGTGCCCAATATACAGAAACGTCTTGCGGTATCTCCTACAGGGAAAGTGCCAGGAGGGAAAAGTGAGGATTATGTTTAGACTTTCTCGGAACTGCTTCAAATCAACTAGATATCTTTGTGCTGTAAATCTCCCAACAGCCAAATGTAAAAGCAGCAAACATCTCGCTGTATGTCCCACATCCAAAGTGCCAAGAGAGAGCTTGCTCTCCCTGTCTTTGAGTACTGTTTGCGCTGTCCCGATTACCTCTTTGCTAACATTCTCTTCAGAGCTGCAGTGAAACCAGGAACCACGTGGAGAAGGCACCCACACTGAAAGTGCCTGGAGGGAACATTGGAGCTTCTTCTCAGTGTCTCTGACATAGGGTTTCACTGTCCCGGGAAAGTCTCTGCTAACACCCTGCACAGCGCTGTGCCCAATATACAGAAATGTCTTGCGGTATCCCCTACAGGGAAAGTGCCAGGAGGGAAAAGTGAGGATTATGCTTAGACTTTCTCGGAACTGCTTCAAATCAACTAGATATCTTTGTGCTGTAAATCTCCCAACAGCCAAACGCAAAAGCAGCAAACATCTCGCTGTATGTCCCACATCCAAAGTGCCAAGAGAGTAATGTAGAGCTTGCTCTCCCTGTCTTTGAGTACTGTTTGCACTGTCCCGATTACCTCTTTGCTAACATTCTCTTCAGAGCTGCAGTGAAACCAGGAACCACGTGGAGAAGCCACCCACACTGAAAGTGCCTGGAGGGAACATTGGGGCTTCTTCTCAGTGTCTCTGACATAGGGTTTCACTGTCCCGGGAAAGTCTCTGCTAACACCCTGCACAGCGCTGTGCCCAATATACAGAAATGTCTTGCGGTATCCCCTACAGGGAAAGTGCCAGGAGGGAAAAGTGAGGATTATGCTTAGACTTTCTCGGAACTGCTTCAAATCAACTAGATATCTTTGTGCTGTAAATCTCCCAACAGCCAAACGCAAAAGCAGCAAACATCTCGCTGTATGTCCCACATCCAAAGTGCCAAGAGAGTAATGTAGAGCTTGCTCTCCCTGTCTTTGAGTACTGTTTGCACTGTCCCGATTACCTCTTTGCTAACATTCTCTTCAGAGCTGCAGTGAAACCAGGAACCACGTGGAGAAGGCACCCACACTGAAAGTGCCTGGAGGGAACATTGGGGCTTCTTCTCAGTGTCTCTGATATAGGGTTTCACTGTCCCGGGAAACTCTCTGCTAACACCCTGCAGAGCGCTGTGCCCAATATACAGAAACGTCTTGCGGTATCTCCTACAGGGAAAGTGCCAGGAGGGAAAAGTGAGGATTATGTTTAGACTTTCTCGGAACTGCTTCAAATCAACTAGATATCTTTGTGCTGTAAATCTCCCAACAGCCAAATGTAAAAGCAGCAAACATCTCGCTGTATGTCCCACATCCAAAGTGCCAAGAGAGAGCTTGCTCTCCCTGTCTTTGAGTACTGTTTGCACTGTCCCGATTACCTCTTTGCTAACATTCTCTTCAGAGCTGCAGTGAAACCAGGAACCACGTGGAGAAGGCACCCACACTGAAAGTGCCTGGAAGGAACGTTGGGGCTTCTTCTCAGTGTCTCTGATATAGGGTTTCACTGTCCCGGGAAACTCTCTGCTAACACCCTGCAGAGCGCTGTGCCCAATATAAAGAAAAGTCTTGCGGTATCTCCTACAGGGAAAGTGCCAGGAGGGAAAAGTGAGGATTATGTTTAGACTTTCTCGGAACTGCTTCAAATCAACTAGATATCTTTGTGCTGTAAATCTCCCAACAGCCAAATGTAAAAGCAGCAAACATCTCGCTGTATGTCCCACATCCAAAGTGCCAAGAGAGAGCTTGCTCTCCCTGTCTTTGAGTACTGTTTGCGCTGTCCCGATTACCTCTTTGCTAACATTCTCTTCAGAGCTGCAGTGAAACCAGGAACCACGTGGAGAAGCCACCCACACTGAAAGTGCCTGGAGGGAACATTGGGGCTTCTTCTCAGTGTCTCTGACATAGGGTTTCACTGTCCCGGGAAAGTCTCTGCTAACACCCTGCACAGCGCTGTGCCCAATATACAGAAATGTCTTGCGGTATCCCCTACAGGGAAAGTGCCAGGAGGGAAAAGTGAGGATTATGCTTAGACTTTCTCGGAACTGCTTCAAATCAACTAGATATCTTTGTGCTGTAAATCTCCCAACAGCCAAACGCAAAAGCAGCAAACATCTCGCTGTATGTCCCACATCCAAAGTGCCAAGAGAGTAATGTAGAGCTTGCTCTCCCTTTGAGTACTGTTTGCACTGTCCCGATTACCTCTTTGCTAACATTCTCTTCAGAGCTGCAGTGAAACCAGGAACCACGTGGAGAAGGCACCCACACTGAAAGTGCCTGGAGGGAACATTGGGGCTTCTTCTCAGTGTCTCTGATATAGGGTTTCACTGTCCCGGGAAACTCTCTGCTAACACCCTGCAGAGCGCTGTGCCCAATATACAGAAACGTCTTGCGGTATCTCCTACAGGGAAAGTGCCAGGAGGGAAAAGTGAGGATTATGTTTAGACTTTCTCGGAACTGCTTCAAATCAACTAGATATCTTTGTGCTGTAAATCTCCCAACAGCCAAATGTAAAAGCAGCAAACATCTCGCTGTATGTCCCACATCCAAAGTGCCAAGAGAGAGCTTGCTCTCCCTGTCTTTGAGTACTGTTTGCACTGTCCCGATTACCTCTTTGCTAACATTCTCTTCAGAGCTGCAGTGAAACCAGGAACCACGTGGAGAAGGCACCCACACTGAAAGTGCCTGGAAGGAACGTTGGGGCTTCTTCTCAGTGTCTCTGATATAGGGTTTCACTGTCCCGGGAAACTCTCTGCTAACACCCTGCAGAGCGCTGTGCCCAATATACAGAAAAGTCTTGCGGTATCTCCTACAGGGAAAGTGCCAGGAGGGAAAAGTGAGGATTATGTTTAGACTTTCTCGGAACTGCTTCAAATCAACTAGATATCTTTGTGCTGTAAATCTCCCAACAGCCAAATGTAAAAGCAGCAAACATCTCGCTGTATGTCCCACATCCAAAGTGCCAAGAGAGAGCTTGCTCTCCCTGTCTTTGAGTACTGTTTGCGCTGTCCCGATTACCTATTTGCTAACATTCTCTTCAGAGCTGCAGTGAAACCAGGAACCACGTGGAGAAGCCACCCACACTGAAAGTGCCTGGAGGGAACATTGGGGCTTCTTCTCAGTGTCTCTGACATAGGGTTTCACTGTCCCGGGAAAGTCTCTGCTAACACCCTGCAGAGCGCTGTGCCCAATATACAGAAACGTCTTGCGGTATCCCCTACAGGGAAAGTGCCAGGAGGGAAAAGTGAGGATTATGCTTAGACTTTCTCGGAACTGCTTCAAATCAACTAGATATCTTTGTGCTGTAAATCTCCCAACAGCCAAACGCAAAAGCAGCAAACATCTCGCTGTATGTCCCACATCCAAAGTGCCAAGAGAGTAATGTAGAGCTTGCTCTCCCTGTCTTTGAGTACTGTTTGCACTGTCCCGATTACCTCTTTGCTAACATTCTCTTCAGAGCTGCAGTGAAACCAGGAACCACGTGGAGAAGGCACCCACACTGAAAGTGCCTGGAGGGAACATTGGGGCTTCTTCTCAGTGTCTCTGATATAGGGTTTCACTGTCCCGGGAAACTCTCTGCTAACACCCTGCAGAGCGCTGTGCCCAATATACAGAAACGTCTTGCGGTATCTCCTACAGGGAAAGTGCCAGGAGGGAAAAGTGAGGATTATGTTTAGACTTTCTCGGAACTGCTTCAAATCAACTAGATATCTTTGTGCTGTAAATCTCCCAACAGCCAAATGTAAAAGCAGCAAACATCTCGCTGTATGTCCCACATCCAAAGTGCCAAGAGAGAGCTTGCTCTCCCTGTCTTTGAGTACTGTTTGCACTGTCCCGATTACCTCTTTGCTAACATTCTCTTCAGAGCTGCAGTGAAACCAGGAACCACGTGGAGAAGCCACCCACACTGAAAGTGCCTGGAAGGAACGTTGGGGCTTCTTCTCAGTGTCTCTGATATAGGGTTTCACTGTCCCGGGAAACTCTCTGCTAACACCCTGCAGAGCGCTGTGCCCAATATACAGAAATGTCTTGCGGTATCTCCTACAGGGAAAGTGCCAGGAGGGAAAAGTGAGGATTATGTTTAGACTTTCTCGGAACTGCTTCAAATCAACTAGATATCTTTGTGCTGTAAATCTCCCAACAGCCAAACGCAAAAGCAGCAAACATCTCGCTGTATGTCCCACATCCAAAGTGCCAAGAGAGAGCTTGCTCTCCCTGTCTTTGAGTACTGTTTGCACTGTCCCGATTACCTCTTTGCTAACATTCTCTTCAGAGCTGCAGTGAAACCAGGAACCACGTGGAGAAGGCACCCACACTGAAAGTGCCTGGAGGGAACATTGGGGCTTCTTCTCAGTGTCTCTGATATAGGGTTTCACTGTCCCGGGAAACTCTCTGCTAACACCCTGCAGAGCGCTGTGCCCAATATACAGAAACGTCTTGCGGTATCTCCTACAGGGAAAGTGCCAGGAGGGAAAAGTGAGGATTATGTTTAGACTTTCTCGGAACTGCTTCAAATCAACTAGATATCTTTGTGCTGTAAATCTCCCAACAGCCAAACGCAAAAGCAGCAAACATCTCGCTGTATGTCCCACATCCAAAGTGCCAAGAGAGAGCTTGCTCTCCCTGTCTTTGAGTACTGTTTGCGCTGTCCCGATTACCTCTTTGCTAACATTCTCTTCAGAGCTGCAGTGAAACCAGGAACCACGTGGAGAAGGCACCCACACTGAAAGTGCCTGGAGGGAACATTGGGGCTTCTTCTCAGTGTCTCTGACATAGGGTTTCACTGTCCCGGGAAAGTCTCTGCTAACACCCTGCACAGCGCTGTGCCCAAT
Organism: Chroicocephalus ridibundus; assembly: GCF_963924245.1. Lineage (NCBI taxonomy): Eukaryota > Metazoa > Chordata > Aves > Charadriiformes > Laridae > Chroicocephalus > Chroicocephalus ridibundus. The sequence continues at coordinate 133,476 of NW_026961492.1, read as the reverse complement.
ATACAGAAATGTCTTGCGGTATCCCCTACAGGGAAAGTGCCAGGAGGGAAAAGTGAGGATTATGCTTAGACTTTCTCGGAACTGCTTCAAATCAACTAGATATCTTTGTGCTGTAAATCTCCCAACAGCCAAACGCAAAAGCAGCAAACATCTCGCTGTATGTCCCACATCCAAAGTGCCAAGAGAGTAATGTAGAGCTTGCTCTCCCTGTCTTTGAGTACTGTTTGCACTGTCCCGATTACCTCTTTGCTAACATTCTCTTCAGAGCTGCAGTGAAACCAGGAACCACGTGGAGAAGGCACCCACACTGAAAGTGCCTGGAGGGAACATTGGGGCTTCTTCTCAGTGTCTCTGATATAGGGTTTCACTGTCCCGGGAAACTCTCTGCTAACACCCTGCAGAGCGCTGTGCCCAATATACAGAAACGTCTTGCGGTATCTCCTACAGGGAAAGTGCCAGGAGGGAAAAGTGAGGATTATGCTTAGACTTTCTCGGAACTGCTTCAAATCAACTAGATATCTTTGTGCTGTAAATCTCCCAACAGCCAAACGCAAAAGCAGCAAACATCTCGCTGTATGTCCCACATCCAAAGTGCCAAGAGAGAGCTTGCTCTCCCTGTCTTTGAGTACTGTTTGCACTGTCCCGATTACCTCTTTGCTAACATTCTCTTCAGAGCTGCAGTGAAACCAGGAACCACGTGGAGAAGGCACCCACACTGAAAGTGCCTGGAGGGAACATTGGGGCTTCTTCTCAGTGTCTCTGACATAGGGTTTCACTGTCCCGGGAAAGTCTCTGCTAACACCCTGCACAGCGCTGTGCCCAATATACAGAAATGTCTTGCGGTATCCCCTACAGGGAAAGTGCCAGGAGGGAAAAGTGAGGATTATGCTTAGACTTTCTTGGAACTGCTTCAAATCAACTAGATATCTTTGTGCTGTAAATCTCCCAACAGCCAAACGCAAAAGCAGCAAACATCTCGCTGTATGTCCCACATCCAAAGTGCCAAGAGAGTAATGTAGAGCTTGCTCTCCCTGTCTTTGAGTACTGTTTGCACTGTCCCGATTACCTCTTTGCTAACATTCTCTTCAGAGCTGCAGTGAAACCAGGAACCACGTGGAGAAGGCACCCACACTGAAAGTGCCTGGAGGGAACATTGGGGCTTCTTCTCAGTGTCTCTGATATAGGGTTTCACTGTCCCGGGAAACTCTCTGCTAACACCCTGCACAGCGCTGTGCCCAATATACAGAAACGTCTTGCGGTATCTCCTACAGGGAAAGTGCCAGGAGGGAAAAGTGAGGATTATGTTTAGACTTTCTCGGAACTGCTTCAAATCAACTAGATATCTTTGTGCTGTAAATCTCCCAACAGCCAAATGTAAAAGCAGCAAACATCTCGCTGTATGTCCCACATCCAAAGTGCCAAGAGAGAGCTTGCTCTCCCTGTCTTTGAGTACTGTTTGCACTGTCCCGATTACCTCTTTGCTAACATTCTCTTCAGAGCTGCAGTGAAACCAGGAACCACGTGGAGAAGGCACCCACACTGAAAGTGCCTGGAGGGAACATTGGGGCTTCTTCTCAGTGTCTCTGATATAGGGTTTCACTGTCCCGGGAAACTCTCTGCTAACACCCTGCACAGCGCTGTGCCCAATATACAGAAAAGTCTTGCGGTATCTCCTACAGGGAAAGTGCCAGGAGGGAAAAGTGAGGATTATGTTTAGACTTTCTCGGAACTGCTTCAAATCAACTAGATATCTTTGTGCTGTAAATCTCCCAACAGCCAAATGTAAAAGCAGCAAACATCTCGCTGTATGTCCCACATCCAAAGTGCCAAGAGAGAGCTTGCTCTCCCTGTCTTTGAGTACTGTTTGCGCTGTCCCGATTACCTCTTTGCTAACATTCTCTTCAGAGCTGCAGTGAAACCAGGAACCACGTGGAGAAGCCACCCACACTGAAAGTGCCTGGAGGGAACATTGGGGCTTCTTCTCAGTGTCTCTGACATAGGGTTTCACTGTCCCGGGAAAGTCTCTGCTAACACCCTGCACAGCGCTGTGCCCAATATACAGAAATGTCTTGCGGTATCCCCTACAGGGAAAGTGCCAGGAGGGAAAAGTGAGGATTATGCTTAGACTTTCTCGGAACTGCTTCAAATCAACTAGATATCTTTGTGCTGTAAATCTCCCAACAGCCAAACGCAAAAGCAGCAAACATCTCGCTGTATGTCCCACATCCAAAGTGCCAAGAGAGTAATGTAGAGCTTGCTCTCCCTGTCTTTGAGTACTGTTTGCACTGTCCCGATTACCTCTTTGCTAACATTCTCTTCAGAGCTGCAGTGAAACCAGGAACCACGTGGAGAAGGCACCCACACTGAAAGTGCCTGGAGGGAACATTGGGGCTTCTTCTCAGTGTCTCTGATATAGGGTTTCACTGTCCCGGGAAACTCTCTGCTAACACCCTGCAGAGCGCTGTGCCCAATATACAGAAACGTCTTGCGGTATCTCCTACAGGGAAAGTGCCAGGAGGGAAAAGTGAGGATTATGTTTAGACTTTCTCGGAACTGCTTCAAATCAACTAGATATCTTTGTGCTGTAAATCTCCCAACAGCCAAATGTAAAAGCAGCAAACATCTCGCTGTATGTCCCACATCCAAAGTGCCAAGAGAGAGCTTGCTCTCCCTGTCTTTGAGTACTGTTTGCACTGTCCCGATTACCTCTTTGCTAACATTCTCTTCAGAGCTGCAGTGAAACCAGGAACCACGTGGAGAAGGCACCCACACTGAAAGTGCCTGGAAGGAACGTTGGGGCTTCTTCTCAGTGTCTCTGATATAGGGTTTCACTGTCCCGGGAAACTCTCTGCTAACACCCTGCAGAGCGCTGTGCCCAATATACAGAAAAGTCTTGCGGTATCTCCTACAGGGAAAGTGCCAGGAGGGAAAAGTGAGGATTATGTTTAGACTTTCTCGGAACTGCTTCAAATCAACTAGATATCTTTGTGCTGTAAATCTCCCAACAGCCAAATGTAAAAGCAGCAAACATCTCGCTGTATGTCCCACATCCAAAGTGCCAAGAGAGAGCTTGCTCTCCCTGTCTTTGAGTACTGTTTGCGCTGTCCCGATTACCTCTTTGCTAACATTCTCTTCAGAGCTGCAGTGAAACCAGGAACCACGTGGAGAAGCCACCCACACTGAAAGTGCCTGGAGGGAACATTGGGGCTTCTTCTCAGTGTCTCTGACATAGGGTTTCACTGTCCCGGGAAAGTCTCTGCTAACACCCTGCACAGCGCTGTGCCCAATATACAGAAATGTCTTGCGGTATCCCCTACAGGGAAAGTGCCAGGAGGGAAAAGTGAGGATTATGCTTAGACTTTCTCGGAACTGCTTCAAATCAACTAGATATCTTTGTGCTGTAAATCTCCCAACAGCCAAACGCAAAAGCAGCAAACATCTCGCTGTATGTCCCACATCCAAAGTGCCAAGAGAGTAATGTAGAGCTTGCTCTCCCTGTCTTTGAGTACTGTTTGCACTGTCCCGATTACCTCTTTGCTAACATTCTCTTCAGAGCTGCAGTGAAACCAGGAACCACGTGGAGAAGGCACCCACACTGAAAGTGCCTGGAGGGAACATTGGGGCTTCTTCTCAGTGTCTCTGATATAGGGTTTCACTGTCCCGGGAAACTCTCTGCTAACACCCTGCAGAGCGCTGTGCCCAATATACAGAAACGTCTTGCGGTATCTCCTACAGGGAAAGTGCCAGGAGGGAAAAGTGAGGATTATGTTTAGACTTTCTCGGAACTGCTTCAAATCAACTAGATATCTTTGTGCTGTAAATCTCCCAACAGCCAAATGTAAAAGCAGCAAACATCTCGCTGTATGTCCCACATCCAAAGTGCCAAGAGAGAGCTTGCTCTCCCTGTCTTTGAGTACTGTTTGCACTGTCCCGATTACCTCTTTGCTAACATTCTCTTCAGAGCTGCAGTGAAACCAGGAACCACGTGGAGAAGCCACCCACACTGAAAGTGCCTGGAAGGAACGTTGGGGCTTCTTCTCAGTGTCTCTGATATAGGGTTTCACTGTCCCGGGAAACTCTCTGCTAACACCCTGCAGAGCGCTGTGCCCAATATACAGAAATGTCTTGCGGTATCTCCTACAGGGAAAGTGCCAGGAGGGAAAAGTGAGGATTATGTTTAGACTTTCTCGGAACTGCTTCAAATCAACTAGATATCTTTGTGCTGTAAATCTCCCAACAGCCAAACGCAAAAGCAGCAAACATCTCGCTGTATGTCCCACATCCAAAGTGCCAAGAGAGTAATGTAGAGCTTGCTCTCCCTGTCTTTGAGTACTGTTTGCACTGTCCCGATTACCTCTTTGCTAACATTCTCTTCAGAGCTGCAGTGAAACCAGGAACCACGTGGAGAAGGCACCCACACTGAAAGTGCCTGGAGGGAACATTGGGGCTTCTTCTCAGTGTCTCTGATATAGGGTTTCACTGTCCCGGGAAACTCTCTGCTAACACCCTGCAGAGCGCTGTGCCCAATATACAGAAACGTCTTGCGGTATCTCCTACAGGGAAAGTGCCAGGAGGGAAAAGTGAGGATTATGTTTAGACTTTCTCGGAACTGCTTCAAATCAACTAGATATCTTTGTGCTGTAAATCTCCCAACAGCCAAATGTAAAAGCAGCAAACATCTCGCTGTATGTCCCACATCCAAAGTGCCAAGAGAGAGCTTGCTCTCCCTGTCTTTGAGTACTGTTTGCACTGTCCCGATTACCTCTTTGCTAACATTCTCTTCAGAGCTGCAGTGAAACCAGGAACCACGTGGAGAAGCCACCCACACTGAAAGTGCCTGGAAGGAACGTTGGGGCTTCTTCTCAGTGTCTCTGATATAGGGTTTCACTGTCCCGGGAAACTCTCTGCTAACACCCTGCAGAGCGCTGTGCCCAATATACAGAAATGTCTTGCGGTATCTCCTACAGGGAAAGTGCCAGGAGGGAAAAGTGAGGATTATGTTTAGACTTTCTCGGAACTGCTTCAAATCAACTAGATATCTTTGTGCTGTAAATCTCCCAACAGCCAAACGCAAAAGCAGCAAACATCTCGCTGTATGTCCCACATCCAAAGTGCCAAGAGAGAGCTTGCTCTCCCTGTCTTTGAGTACTGTTTGCACTGTCCCGATTACCTCTTTGCTAACATTCTCTTCAGAGCTGCAGTGAAACCAGGAACCACGTGGAGAAGGCACCCACACTGAAAGTGCCTGGAGGGAACATTGGGGCTTCTTCTCAGTGTCTCTGATATAGGGTTTCACTGTCCCGGGAAACTCTCTGCTAACACCCTGCAGAGCGCTGTGCCCAATATACAGAAACGTCTTGCGGTATCTCCTACAGGGAAAGTGCCAGGAGGGAAAAGTGAGGATTATGTTTAGACTTTCTCGGAACTGCTTCAAATCAACTAGATATCTTTGTGCTGTAAATCTCCCAACAGCCAAACGCAAAAGCAGCAAACATCTCGCTGTATGTCCCACATCCAAAGTGCCAAGAGAGAGCTTGCTCTCCCTGTCTTTGAGTACTGTTTGCGCTGTCCCGATTACCTCTTTGCTAACATTCTCTTCAGAGCTGCAGTGAAACCAGGAACCACGTGGAGAAGGCACCCACACTGAAAGTGCCTGGAGGGAACATTGGGGCTTCTTCTCAGTGTCTCTGACATAGGGTTTCACTGTCCCGGGAAAGTCTCTGCTAACACCCTGCACAGCGCTGTGCCCAATATACAGAAATGTCTTGCGGTATCCCCTACAGGGAAAGTGCCAGGAGGGAAAAGTGAGGATTATGCTTAGACTTTCTCGGAACTGCTTCAAATCAACTAGATATCTTTGTGCTGTAAATCTCCCAACAGCCAAACGCAAAAGCAGCAAACATCTCGCTGTATGTCCCACATCCAAAGTGCCAAGAGAGTAATGTAGAGCTTGCTCTCCCTGTCTTTGAGTACTGTTTGCACTGTCCCGATTACCTCTTTGCTAACATTCTCTTCAGAGCTGCAGTGAAACCAGGAACCACGTGGAGAAGGCACCCACACTGAAAGTGCCTGGAGGGAACATTGGGGCTTCTTCTCAGTGTCTCTGATATAGGGTTTCACTGTCCCGGGAAACTCTCTGCTAACACCCTGCAGAGCGCTGTGCCCAATATACAGAAACGTCTTGCGGTATCTCCTACAGGGAAAGTGCCAGGAGGGAAAAGTGAGGATTATGCTTAGACTTTCTCGGAACTGCTTCAAATCAACTAGATATCTTTGTGCTGTAAATCTCCCAACAGCCAAACGCAAAAGCAGCAAACATCTCGCTGTATGTCCCACATCCAAAGTGCCAAGAGAGAGCTTGCTCTCCCTGTCTTTGAGTACTGTTTGCACTGTCCCGATTACCTCTTTGCTAACATTCTCTTCAGAGCTGCAGTGAAACCAGGAACCACGTGGAGAAGGCACCCACACTGAAAGTGCCTGGAGGGAACATTGGGGCTTCTTCTCAGTGTCTCTGACATAGGGTTTCACTGTCCCGGGAAAGTCTCTGCTAACACCCTGCACAGCGCTGTGCCCAATATACAGAAATGTCTTGCGGTATCCCCTACAGGGAAAGTGCCAGGAGGGAAAAGTGAGGATTATGCTTAGACTTTCTTGGAACTGCTTCAAATCAACTAGATATCTTTGTGCTGTAAATCTCCCAACAGCCAAACGCAAAAGCAGCAAACATCTCGCTGTATGTCCCACATCCAAAGTGCCAAGAGAGTAATGTAGAGCTTGCTCTCCCTGTCTTTGAGTACTGTTTGCACTGTCCCGATTACCTCTTTGCTAACATTCTCTTCAGAGCTGCAGTGAAACCAGGAACCACGTGGAGAAGGCACCCACACTGAAAGTGCCTGGAGGGAACATTGGGGCTTCTTCTCAGTGTCTCTGATATAGGGTTTCACTGTCCCGGGAAACTCTCTGCTAACACCCTGCACAGCGCTGTGCCCAATATACAGAAACGTCTTGCGGTATCTCCTACAGGGAAAGTGCCAGGAGGGAAAAGTGAGGATTATGTTTAGACTTTCTCGGAACTGCTTCAAATCAACTAGATATCTTTGTGCTGTAAATCTCCCAACAGCCAAATGTAAAAGCAGCAAACATCTCGCTGTATGTCCCACATCCAAAGTGCCAAGAGAGAGCTTGCTCTCCCTGTCTTTGAGTACTGTTTGCACTGTCCCGATTACCTCTTTGCTAACATTCTCTTCAGAGCTGCAGTGAAACCAGGAACCACGTGGAGAAGGCACCCACACTGAAAGTGCCTGGAGGGAACATTGGGGCTTCTTCTCAGTGTCTCTGATATAGGGTTTCACTGTCCCGGGAAACTCTCTGCTAACACCCTGCACAGCGCTGTGCCCAATATACAGAAAAGTCTTGCGGTATCTCCTACAGGGAAAGTGCCAGGAGGGAAAAGTGAGGATTATGTTTAGACTTTCTCGGAACTGCTTCAAATCAACTAGATATCTTTGTGCTGTAAATCTCCCAACAGCCAAATGTAAAAGCAGCAAACATCTCGCTGTATGTCCCACATCCAAAGTGCCAAGAGAGAGCTTGCTCTCCCTGTCTTTGAGTACTGTTTGCGCTGTCCCGATTACCTCTTTGCTAACATTCTCTTCAGAGCTGCAGTGAAACCAGGAACCACGTGGAGAAGCCACCCACACTGAAAGTGCCTGGAGGGAACATTGGGGCTTCTTCTCAGTGTCTCTGACATAGGGTTTCACTGTCCCGGGAAAGTCTCTGCTAACACCCTGCACAGCGCTGTGCCCAATATACAGAAATGTCTTGCGGTATCCCCTACAGGGAAAGTGCCAGGAGGGAAAAGTGAGGATTATGCTTAGACTTTCTCGGAACTGCTTCAAATCAACTAGATATCTTTGTGCTGTAAATCTCCCAACAGCCAAACGCAAAAGCAGCAAACATCTCGCTGTATGTCCCACATCCAAAGTGCCAAGAGAGTAATGTAGAGCTTGCTCTCCCTGTCTTTGAGTACTGTTTGCACTGTCCCGATTACCTCTTTGCTAACATTCTCTTCAGAGCTGCAGTGAAACCAGGAACCACGTGGAGAAGGCACCCACACTGAAAGTGCCTGGAGGGAACATTGGGGCTTCTTCTCAGTGTCTCTGATATAGGGTTTCACTGTCCCGGGAAACTCTCTGCTAACACCCTGCAGAGCGCTGTGCCCAATATACAGAAACGTCTTGCGGTATCTCCTACAGGGAAAGTGCCAGGAGGGAAAAGTGAGGATTATGTTTAGACTTTCTCGGAACTGCTTCAAATCAACTAGATATCTTTGTGCTGTAAATCTCCCAACAGCCAAATGTAAAAGCAGCAAACATCTCGCTGTATGTCCCACATCCAAAGTGCCAAGAGAGAGCTTGCTCTCCCTGTCTTTGAGTACTGTTTGCACTGTCCCGATTACCTCTTTGCTAACATTCTCTTCAGAGCTGCAGTGAAACCAGGAACCACGTGGAGAAGGCACCCACACTGAAAGTGCCTGGAAGGAACGTTGGGGCTTCTTCTCAGTGTCTCTGATATAGGGTTTCACTGTCCCGGGAAACTCTCTGCTAACACCCTGCAGAGCGCTGTGCCCAATATACAGAAAAGTCTTGCGGTATCTCCTACAGGGAAAGTGCCAGGAGGGAAAAGTGAGGATTATGTTTAGACTTTCTCGGAACTGCTTCAAATCAACTAGATATCTTTGTGCTGTAAATCTCCCAACAGCCAAATGTAAAAGCAGCAAACATCTCGCTGTATGTCCCACATCCAAAGTGCCAAGAGAGAGCTTGCTCTCCCTGTCTTTGAGTACTGTTTGCGCTGTCCCGATTACCTCTTTGCTAACATTCTCTTCAGAGCTGCAGTGAAACCAGGAACCACGTGGAGAAGGCACCCACACTGAAAGTGCCTGGAGGGAACATTGGGGCTTCTTCTCAGTGTCTCTGACATAGGGTTTCACTGTCCCGGGAAAGTCTCTGCTAACACCCTGCACAGCGCTGTGCCCAATATACAGAAATGTCTTGCGGTATCCCCTACAGGGAAAGTGCCAGGAGGGAAAAGTGAGGATTATGCTTAGACTTTCTCGGAACTGCTTCAAATCAACTAGATATCTTTGTGCTGTAAATCTCCCAACAGCCAAACGCAAAAGCAGCAAACATCTCGCTGTATGTCCCACATCCAAAGTGCCAAGAGAGTAATGTAGAGCTTGCTCTCCCTGTCTTTGAGTACTGTTTGCACTGTCCCGATTACCTCTTTGCTAACATTCTCTTCAGAGCTGCAGTGAAACCAGGAACCACGTGGAGAAGGCACCCACACTGAAAGTGCCTGGAGGGAACATTGGGGCTTCTTCTCAGTGTCTCTGATATAGGGTTTCACTGTCCCGGGAAACTCTCTGCTAACACCCTGCAGAGCGCTGTGCCCAATATACAGAAACGTCTTGCGGTATCTCCTACAGGGAAAGTGCCAGGAGGGAAAAGTGAGGATTATGTTTAGACTTTCTCGGAACTGCTTCAAATCAACTAGATATCTTTGTGCTGTAAATCTCCCAACAGCCAAATGTAAAAGCAGCAAACATCTCGCTGTATGTCCCACATCCAAAGTGCCAAGAGAGAGCTTGCTCTCCCTGTCTTTGAGTACTGTTTGCACTGTCCCGATTACCTCTTTGCTAACATTCTCTTCAGAGCTGCAGTGAAACCAGGAACCACGTGGAGAAGGCACCCACACTGAAAGTGCCTGGAAGGAACGTTGGGGCTTCTTCTCAGTGTCTCTGATATAGGGTTTCACTGTCCCGGGAAACTCTCTGCTAACACCCTGCAGAGCGCTGTGCCCAATATACAGAAACGTCTTGCGGTATCTCCTACAGGGAAAGTGCCAGGAGGGAAAAGTGAGGATTATGTTTAGACTTTCTCGGAACTGCTTCAAATCAACTAGATATCTTTGTGCTGTAAATCTCCCAACAGCCAAATGTAAAAGCAGCAAACATCTCGCTGTATGTCCCACATCCAAAGTGCCAAGAGAGAGCTTGCTCTCCCTGTCTTTGAGTACTGTTTGCACTGTCCCGATTACCTCTTTGCTAACATTCTCTTCAGAGCTGCAGTGAAACCAGGAACCACGTGGAGAAGGCACCCACACTGAAAGTGCCTGGAAGGAACGTTGGGGCTTCTTCTCAGTGTCTCTGATATAGGGTTTCACTGTCCCGGGAAACTCTCTGCTAACACCCTGCAGAGCGCTGTGCCCAATATACAGAAACGTCTTGCGGTATCTCCTACAGGGAAAGTGCCAGGAGGGAAAAGTGAGGATTATGTTTAGACTTTCTCGGAACTGCTTCAAATCAACTAGATATCTTTGTGCTGTAAATCTCCCAACAGCCAAACGCAAAAGCAGCAAACATCTCGCTGTATGTCCCACATCCAAAGTGCCAAGAGAGAGCTTGCTCTCCCTGTCTTTGAGTACTGTTTGCGCTGTCCCGATTACCTCTTTGCTAACATTCTCTTCAGAGCTGCAGTGAAACCAGGAACCACGTGGAGAAGCCACCCACTCTGAAAGTGCCTGGAGGGAACATTGGGGCTTCTTCTCAGTGTCTCTGACATAGGGTTTCACTGTCCCGGGAAAGTCTCTGCTAACACCCTGCACAGCGCTGTGCCCAATATACAGAAACGTCTTGCGGTATCCCCTACAGGGAAAGTGCCAGGAGGGAAAAGTGAGGATTATGCTTAGACTTTCTCGGAACTGCTTCAAATCAACTAGATATCTTTGTGCTGTAAATCTCCCAACAGCCAAACGCAAAAGCAGCAAACATCTCGCTGTATGTCCCACATCCAAAGTGCCAAGAGAGTAATGTAGAGCTTGCTCTCCCTGTCTTTGAGTACTGTTTGCACTGTCCCGATTACCTCTTTGCTAACATTCTCTTCAGAGCTGCAGTGAAACCAGGAACCACGTGGAGAAGGCACCCACACTGAAAGTGCCTGGAGGGAACACTGGGGCTTCTTCTCAGTGTCTCTGATATAGGGTTTCACTGTCCCGGGAAACTCTCTGCTAACACCCTGCAGAGCGCTGTGCCCAATATACAGAAACGTCTTGCGGTATCTCCTACAGGGAAAGTGCCAGGAGGGAAAAGTGAGGATTATGTTTAGACTTTCTCGGAACTGCTTCAAATCAACTAGATATCTTTGTGCTGTAAATCTCCCAACAGCCAAATGTAAAAGCAGCAAACATCTCGCTGTATGTCCCACATCCAAAGTGCCAAGAGAGAGCTTGCTCTCCCTGTCTTTGAGTACTGTTTGCACTGTCCCGATTACCTCTTTGCTAACATTCTCTTCAGAGCTGCAGTGAAACCAGGAACCACGTGGAGAAGCCACCCACACTGAAAGTGCCTGGAAGGAACGTTGGGGCTTCTTCTCAGTGTCTCTGATATAGGGTTTCACTGTCCCGGGAAACTCTCTGCTAACACCCTGCAGAGCGCTGTGCCCAATATACAGAAACGTCTTGCGGTATCTCCTACAGGGAAAGTGCCAGGAGGGAAAAGTGAGGATTATGTTTAGACTTTCTCGGAACTGCTTCAAATCAACTAGATATCTTTGTGCTGTAAATCTCCCAACAGCCAAACGCAAAAGCAGCAAACATCTCGCTGTATGTCCCACATCCAAAGTGCCAAGAGAGAGCTTGCTCTCCCTGTCTTTGAGTACTGTTTGCACTGTCCCGATTACCTCTTTGCTAACATTCTCTTCAGAGCTGCAGTGAAACCAGGAACCACGTGGAGAAGGCACCCACACTGAAAGTGCCTGGAGGGAACATTGGGGCTTCTTCTCAGTGTCTCTGATATAGGGTTTCACTGTCCCGGGAAACTCTCTGCTAACACCCTGCAGAGCGCTGTGCCCAATATACAGAAACGTCTTGCGGTATCTCCTACAGGGAAAGTGCCAGGAGGGAAAAGTGAGGATTATGTTTAGACTTTCTCGGAACTGCTTCAAATCAACTAGATATCTTTGTGCTGTAAATCTCCCAACAGCCAAACGCAAAAGCAGCAAACATCTCGCTGTATGTCCCACATCCAAAGTGCCAAGAGAGAGCTTGCTCTCCCTGTCTTTGAGTACTGTTTGCGCTGTCCCGATTACCTCTTTGCTAACATTCTCTTCAGAGCTGCAGTGAAACCAGGAACCACGTGGAGAAGGCACCCACACTGAAAGTGCCTGGAGGGAACATTGGGGCTTCTTCTCAGTGTCTCTGACATAGGGTTTCACTGTCCCGGGAAAGTCTCTGCTAACACCCTGCACAGCGCTGTGCCCAATATACAGAAACGTCTTGCGGTATCCCCTACAGGGAAAGTGCCAGGAGGGAAAAGTGAGGATTATGCTTAGACTTTCTCGGAACTGCTTCAAATCAACTAGATATCTTTGTGCTGTAAATCTCCCAACAGCCAAACGCAAAAGCAGCAAACATCTCGCTGTATGTCCCACATCCAAAGTGCCAAGAGAGTAATGTAGAGCTTGCTCTCCCTGTCTTTGAGTACTGTTTGCACTGTCCCGATTACCTCTTTGCTAACATTCTCTTCAGAGCTGCAGTGAAACCAGGAACCACGTGGAGAAGGCACCCACACTGAAAGTGCCTGGAGGGAACATTGGGGCTTCTTCTCAGTGTCTCTGATATAGGGTTTCACTGTCCCGGGAAACTCTCTGCTAACACCCTGCAGAGCGCTGTGCCCAATATACAGAAACGTCTTGCGGTATCTCCTACAGGGAAAGTGCCAGGAGGGAAAAGTGAGGATTATGTTTAGACTTTCTCGGAACTGCTTCAAATCAACTAGATATCTTTGTGCTGTAAATCTCCCAACAGCCAAACGCAAAAGCAGGAAACATCTCGCTGTATGTCCCACATCCAAAGTGCCAAGAGAGTAATGTAGAGCTTGCTCTCCCTGTCTTTGAGTACTGTTTGCACTGTCCCGATTACCTCTTTGCTAACATTCTCTTCAGAGCTGCAGTGAAACCAGGAACCACGTGGAGAAGGCACCCACACTGAAAGTGCCTGGAGGGAACATTGGGGCTTCTTCTCAGTGTCTCTGATATAGGGTTTCACTGTCCCGGGAAACTCTCTGCTAACACCCTGCAGAGCGCTGTGCCCAATATACAGAAACGTCTTGCGGTATCTCCTACAGGGAAAGTGCCAGGAGGGAAAAGTGAGGATTATGTTTAGACTTTCTCGGAACTGCTTCAAATCAACTAGATATCTTTGTGCTGTAAATCTCCCAACAGCCAAACGCAAAAGCAGCAAACATCTCGCTGTATGTCCCACATCCAAAGTGCCAAGAGAGAGCTTGCTCTCCCTGTCTTTGAGTACTGTTTGCGCTGTCCCGATTACCTCTTTGCTAACATTCTCTTCAGAGCTGCAGTGAAACCAGGAACCACGTGGAGAAGGCACCCACACTGAAAGTGCCTGGAGGGAACATTGGGGCTTCTTCTCAGTGTCTCTGACATAGGGTTTCACTGTCCCGGGAAAGTCTCTGCTAACACCCTGCACAGCGCTGTGCCCAATATACAGAAACGTCTTGCGGTATCCCCTACAGGGAAAGTGCCAGGAGGGAAAAGTGAGGATTATGCTTAGACTTTCTCGGAACTGCTTCAAATCAACTAGATATCTTTGTGCTGTAAATCTCCCAACAGCCAAACGCAAAAGCAGCAAACATCTCGCTGTATGTCCCACATCCAAAGTGCCAAGAGAGTAATGTAGAGCTTGCTCTCCCTGTCTTTGAGTACTGTTTGCACTGTCCCGATTACCTCTTTGCTAACATTCTCTTCAGAGCTGCAGTGAAACCAGGAACCACGTGGAGAAGGCACCCACACTGAAAGTGCCTGGAGGGAACATTGGGGCTTCTTCTCAGTGTCTCTGATATAGGGTTTCACTGTCCCGGGAAACTCTCTGCTAACACCCTGCAGAGCGCTGTGCCCAATATACAGAAACGTCTTGCGGTATCTCCTACAGGGAAAGTGCCAGGAGGGAAAAGTGAGGATTATGTTTAGACTTTCTCGGAACTGCTTCAAATCAACTAGATATCTTTGTGCTGTAAATCTCCCAACAGCCAAACGCAAAAGCAGCAAACATCTCGCTGTATGTCCCACATCCAAAGTGCCAAGAGAGTAATGTAGAGCTTGCTCTCCCTGTCTTTGAGTACTGTTTGCACTGTCCCGATTACCTCTTTGCTAACATTCTCTTCAGAGCTGCAGTGAAACCAGGAACCACGTGGAGAAGGCACCCACACTGAAAGTGCCTGGAGGGAACATTGGGGCTTCTTCTCAGTGTCTCTGATATAGGGTTTCACTGTCCCGGGAAACTCTCTGCTAACACCCTGCAGAGCGCTGTGCCCAATATACAGAAACGTCTTGCGGTATCTCCTACAGGGAAAGTGCCAGGAGGGAAAAGTGAGGATTATGTTTAGACTTTCTCGGAACTGCTTCAAATCAACTAGATATCTTTGTGCTGTAAATCTCCCAACAGCCAAATGTAAAAGCAGCAAACATCTCGCTGTATGTCCCACATCCAAAGTGCCAAGAGAGAGCTTGCTCTCCCTGTCTTTGAGTACTGTTTGCGCTGTCCCGATTACCTCTTTGCTAACATTCTCTTCAGAGCTGCAGTGAAACCAGGAACCACGTGGAGAAGCCACCCACACTGAAAGTGCCTGGAAGGAACGTTGGGGCTTCTTCTCAGTGTCTCTGATATAGGGTTTCACTGTCCCGGGAAACTCTCTGCTAACACCCTGCAGAGCGCTGTGCCCAATATACAGAAACGTCTTGCGGTATCTCCTACAGGGAAAGTGCCAGGAGGGAAAAGTGAGGATTATGTTTAGACTTTCTCGGAACTGCTTCAAATCAACTAGATATCTTTGTGCTGTAAATCTCCCAACAGCCAAACGCAAAAGCAGCAAACATCTCGCTGTATGTCCCACATCCAAAGTGCCAAGAGAGAGCTTGCTCTCCCTGTCTTTGAGTACTGTTTGCACTGTCCCGATTACCTCTTTGCTAACATTCTCTTCAGAGCTGCAGTGAAACCAGGAACCACGTGGAGAAGGCACCCACACTGAAAGTGCCTGGAGGGAACATTGGGGCTTCTTCTCAGTGTCTCTGATATAGGGTTTCACTGTCCCGGGAAACTCTCTGCTAACACCCTGCAGAGCGCTGTGCCCAATATACAGAAACGTCTTGCGGTATCTCCTACAGGGAAAGTGCCAGGAGGGAAAAGTGAGGATTATGTTTAGACTTTCTCGGAACTGCTTCAAATCAACTAGATATCTTTGTGCTGTAAATCTCCCAACAGCCAAACGCAAAAGCAGCAAACATCTCGCTGTATGTCCCACATCCAAAGTGCCAAGAGAGAGCTTGCTCTCCCTGTCTTTGAGTACTGTTTGCGCTGTCCCGATTACCTCTTTGCTAACATTCTCTTCAGAGCTGCAGTGAAACCAGGAACCACGTGGAGAAGGCACCCACACTGAAAGTGCCTGGAGGGAACATTGGGGCTTCTTCTCAGTGTCTCTGACATAGGGTTTCACTGTCCCGGGAAAGTCTCTGCTAACACCCTGCACAGCGCTGTGCCCAATATACAGAAACGTCTTGCGGTATCCCCTACAGGGAAAGTGCCAGGAGGGAAAAGTGAGGATTATGCTTAGACTTTCTCGGAACTGCTTCAAATCAACTAGATATCTTTGTGCTGTAAATCTCCCAACAGCCAAACGCAAAAGCAGCAAACATCTCGCTGTATGTCCCACATCCAAAGTGCCAAGAGAGTAATGTAGAGCTTGCTCTCCCTGTCTTTGAGTACTGTTTGCACTGTCCCGATTACCTCTTTGCTAACATTCTCTTCAGAGCTGCAGTGAAACCAGGAACCACGTGGAGAAGGCACCCACACTGAAAGTGCCTGGAAGGAACGTTGGGGCTTCTTCTCAGTGTCTCTGATATAGGGTTTCACTGTCCCGGGAAACTCTCTGCTAACACCCTGCACAGCGCTGTGCCCAATATACAGAAATGTCTTGCGGTATCTCCTACAGGGAAAGTGCCAGGAGGGAAAAGTGAGGATTATGTTTAGACTTTCTCGGAACTGCTTCAAATCAACTAGATATCTTTGTGCTGTAAATCTCCCAACAGCCAAATGTAAAAGCAGCAAACATCTCGCTGTATGTCCCACATCCAAAGTGCCAAGAGAGAGCTTGCTCTCCCTGTCTTTGAGTACTGTTTGCGCTGTCCCGATTACCTCTTTGCTAACATTCTCTTCAGAGCTGCAGTGAAACCAGGAACCACGTGGAGAAGCCACCCACACTGAAAGTGCCTGGAAGGAACGTTGGGGCTTCTTCTCAGTGTCTCTGATATAGGGTTTCACTGTCCCGGGAAACTCTCTGCTAACACCCTGCAGAGCGCTGTGCCCAATATACAGAAACGTCTTGCGGTATCTCCTACAGGGAAAGTGCCAGGAGGGAAAAGTGAGGATTATGTTTAGACTTTCTCGGAACTGCTTCAAATCAACTAGATATCTTTGTGCTGTAAATCTCCCAACAGCCAAACGCAAAAGCAGCAAACATCTCGCTGTATGTCCCACATCCAAAGTGCCAAGAGAGAGCTTGCTCTCCCTGTCTTTGAGTACTGTTTGCACTGTCCCGATTACCTCTTTGCTAACATTCTCTTCAGAGCTGCAGTGAAACCAGGAACCACGTGGAGAAGGCACCCACACTGAAAGTGCCTGGAGGGAACATTGGGGCTTCTTCTCAGTGTCTCTGATATAGGGTTTCACTGTCCCGGGAAACTCTCTGCTAACACCCTGCAGAGCGCTGTGCCCAATATACAGAAACGTCTTGCGGTATCTCCTACAGGGAAAGTGCCAGGAGGGAAAAGTGAGGATTATGTTTAGACTTTCTCGGAACTGCTTCAAATCAACTAGATATCTTTGTGCTGTAAATCTCCCAACAGCCAAATGTAAAAGCAGCAAACATCTCGCTGTATGTCCCACATCCAAAGTGCCAAGAGAGAGCTTGCTCTCCCTGTCTTTGAGTACTGTTTGCACTGTCCCGATTACCTCTTTGCTAACATTCTCTTCAGAGCTGCAGTGAAACCAGGAACCACGTGGAGAAGGCACCCACACTGAAAGTGCCTGGAAGGAACGTTGGGGCTTCTTCTCAGTGTCTCTGATGTCGGGTTTCACTGTCCCGGGAAACTCTCTGCTAACACCCTGCACAGCGCTGTGCCCAATATACAGAAATGTCTTGCGGTATCCCCTACAGGGAAAGTGCCAGGAGGGAAAAGTGAGGATTATGCTTAGACTTTCTCGGAACTGCTTCAAATCAACTAGATATCTTTGTGCTGTAAATCTCCCAACAGCCAAACGCAAAAGCAGCAAACATCTCGCTGTATGTCCCACATCCAAAGTGCCAAGAGAGTAATGTAGAGCTTGCTCTCCCTGTCTTTGAGTACTGTTTGCACTGTCCCGATTACCTCTTTGCTAACATTCTCTTCAGAGCTGCAGTGAAACCAGGAACCACGTGGAGAAGGCACCCACACTGAAAGTGCCTGGAGGGAACATTGGGGCTTCTTCTCAGTGTCTCTGATATAGGGTTTCACTGTCCCGGGAAACTCTCTGCTAACACCCTGCAGAGCGCTGTGCCCAATATACAGAAACGTCTTGCGGTATCTCCTACAGGGAAAGTGCCAGGAGGGAAAAGTGAGGATTATGTTTAGACTTTCTCGGAACTGCTTCAAATCAACTAGATATCTTTGTGCTGTAAATCTCCCAACAGCCAAACGCAAAAGCAGCAAACATCTCGCTGTATGTCCCACATCCAAAGTGCCAAGAGAGTAATGTAGAGCTTGCTCTCCCTGTCTTTGAGTACTGTTTGCACTGTCCCGATTACCTCTTTGCTAACATTCTCTTCAGAGCTGCAGTGAAACCAGGAACCACGTGGAGAAGGCACCCACACTGAAAGTGCCTGGAGGGAACATTGGGGCTTCTTCTCAGTGTCTCTGATATAGGGTTTCACTGTCCCGGGAAACTCTCTGCTAACACCCTGCAGAGCGCTGTGCCCAATATACAGAAACGTCTTGCGGTATCTCCTACAGGGAAAGTGCCAGGAGGGAAAAGTGAGGATTATGTTTAGACTTTCTCGGAACTGCTTCAAATCAACTAGATATCTTTGTGCTGTAAATCTCCCAACAGCCAAATGTAAAAGCAGCAAACATCTCGCTGTATGTCCCACATCCAAAGTGCCAAGAGAGAGCTTGCTCTCCCTGTCTTTGAGTACTGTTTGCGCTGTCCCGATTACCTCTTTGCTAACATTCTCTTCAGAGCTGCAGTGAAACCAGGAACCACGTGGAGAAGGCACCCACACTGAAAGTGCCTGGAAGGAACGTTGGGGCTTCTTCTCAGTGTCTCTGATATAGGGTTTCACTGTCCCGGGAAACTCTCTGCTAACACCCTGCAGAGCGCTGTGCCCAATATACAGAAACGTCTTGCGGTATCTCCTACAGGGAAAGTGCCAGGAGGGAAAAGTGAGGATTATGTTTAGACTTTCTCGGAACTGCTTCAAATCAACTAGATATCTTTGTGCTGTAAATCTCCCAACAGCCAAACGCAAAAGCAGCAAACATCTCGCTGTATGTCCCACATCCAAAGTGCCAAGAGAGAGCTTGCTCTCCCTGTCTTTGAGTACTGTTTGCACTGTCCCGATTACCTCTTTGCTAACATTCTCTTCAGAGCTGCAGTGAAACCAGGAACCACGTGGAGAAGGCACCCACACTGAAAGTGCCTGGAGGGAACATTGGGGCTTCTTCTCAGTGTCTCTGACATAGGGTTTCACTGTCCCGGGAAACTCTCTGCTAACACCCTGCACAGCGCTGTGCCCAATATACAGAAATGTCTTGCGGTATCTCCTACAGGGAAAGTGCCAGGAGGGAAAAGTGAGGATTATGTTTAGACTTTCTCGGAACTGCTTCAAATCAACTAGATATCTTTGTGCTGTAAATCTCCCAACAGCCAAATGTAAAAGCAGCAAACATCTCGCTGTATGTCCCACATCCAAAGTGCCAAGAGAGAGCTTGCTCTCCCTGTCTTTGAGTACTGTTTGCGCTGTCCCGATTACCTCTTTGCTAACATTCTCTTCAGAGCTGCAGTGAAACCAGGAACCACGTGGAGAAGCCACCCACACTGAAAGTGCCTGGAAGGAACGTTGGGGCTTCTTCTCAGTGTCTCTGATATAGGGTTTCACTGTCCCGGGAAACTCTCTGCTAACACCCTGCAGAGCGCTGTGCCCAATATACAGAAACGTCTTGCGGTATCTCCTACAGGGAAAGTGCCAGGAGGGAAAAGTGAGGATTATGTTTAGACTTTCTCGGAACTGCTTCAAATCAACTAGATATCTTTGTGCTGTAAATCTCCCAACAGCCAAACGCAAAAGCAGCAAACATCTCGCTGTATGTCCCACATCCAAAGTGCCAAGAGAGAGCTTGCTCTCCCTCTCTTTGAGTACTGTTTGCACTGTCCCGATTACCTCTTTGCTAACATTCTCTTCAGAGCTGCAGTGAAACCAGGAACCACGTGGAGAAGGCACCCACACTGAAAGTGCCTGGAGGGAACATTGGGGCTTCTTCTCAGTGTCTCTGATATAGGGTTTCACTGTCCCGGGAAACTCTCTGCTAACACCCTGCAGAGCGCTGTGCCCAATATACAGAAACGTCTTGCGGTATCTCCTACAGGGAAAGTGCCAGGAGGGAAAAGTGAGGATTATGTTTAGACTTTCTCGGAACTGCTTCAAATCAACTAGATATCTTTGTGCTGTAAATCTCCCAACAGCCAAATGTAAAAGCAGCAAACATCTCGCTGTATGTCCCACATCCAAAGTGCCAAGAGAGAGCTTGCTCTCCCTGTCTTTGAGTACTGTTTGCGCTGTCCCGATTACCTCTTTGCTAACATTCTCTTCAGAGCTGCAGTGAAACCAGGAACCACGTGGAGAAGGCACCCACACTGAAAGTGCCTGGAGGGAACATTGGGGCTTCTTCTCAGTGTCTCTGATATAGGGTTTCACTGTCCCGGGAAACTCTCTGCTAACACCCTGCAGAGCGCTGTGCCCAATATACAGAAATGTCTTGCGGTATCCCCTACAGGGAAAGTGCCAGGAGGGAAAAGTGAGGATTATGCTTAGACTTTCTCGGAACTGCTTCAAATCAACTAGATATCTTTGTGCTGTAAATCTCCCAACAGCCAAACGCAAAAGCAGCAAACATCTCGCTGTATGTCCCACATCCAAAGTGCCAAGAGAGAGCTTGCTCTCCCTGTCTTTGAGTACTGTTTGCACTGTCCCGATTACCTCTTTGCTAACATTCTCTTCAGAGCTGCAGTGAAACCAGGAACCACGTGGAGAAGGCACCCACACTGAAAGTGCCTGGAGGGAACATTGGGGCTTCTTCTCAGTGTCTCTGATATAGGGTTTCACTGTCCCGGGAAACTCTCTGCTAACACCCTGCAGAGCGCTGTGCCCAATATACAGAAACGTCTTGCGGTATCTCCTACAGGGAAAGTGCCAGGAGGGAAAAGTGAGGATTATGTTTAGACTTTCTCGGAACTGCTTCAAATCAACTAGATATCTTTGTGCTGTAAATCTCCCAACAGCCAAACGCAAAAGCAGGAAACATCTCGCTGTATGTCCCACATCCAAAGTGCCAAGAGAGAGCTTGCTCTCCCTGTCTTTGAGTACTGTTTGCGCTGTCCCGATTACCTCTTTGCTAACATTCTCTTCAGAGCTGCAGTGAAACCAGGAACCACGGGGAGAAGCCACCCACACTGAAAGTGCCTGGAAGGAACGTTGGGGCTTCTTCTCAGTGTCTCTGATATAGGGTTTCACTGTCCCGGGAAACTCTCTGCTAACACCCTGCAGAGCGCTGTGCCCAATATACAGAAACGTCTTGCGGTATCTCCTACAGGGAAAGTGCCAGGAGGGAAAAGTGAGGATTATGTTTAGACTTTCTCGGAACTGCTTCAAATCAACTAGATATCTTTGTGCTGTAAATCTCCCAACAGCCAAACGCAAAAGCAGCAAACATCTCGCTGTATGTCCCACATCCAAAGTGCCAAGAGAGAGCTTGCTCTCCCTGTCTTTGAGTACTGTTTGCACTGTCCCGATTACCTCTTTGCTAACATTCTCTTCAGAGCTGCAGTGAAACCAGGAACCACGTGGAGAAGGCACCCACACTGAAAGTGCCTGGAGGGAACATTGGGGCTTCTTCTCAGTGTCTCTGATATAGGGTTTCACTGTCCCGGGAAACTCTCTGCTAACACCCTGCAGAGCGCTGTGCCCAATATACAGAAACGTCTTGCGGTATCTCCTACAGGGAAAGTGCCAGGAGGGAAAAGTGAGGATTATGTTTAGACTTTCTCGGAACTGCTTCAAATCAACTAGATATCTTTGTGCTGTAAATCTCCCAACAGCCAAATGTAAAAGCAGCAAACATCTCGCTGTATGTCCCACATCCAAAGTGCCAAGAGAGAGCTTGCTCTCCCTGTCTTTGAGTACTGTTTGCGCTGTCCCGATTACCTCTTTGCTAACATTCTCTTCAGAGCTGCAGTGAAACCAGGAACCACGTGGAGAAGCCACCCACACTGAAAGTGCCTGGAGGGAACATTGGGGCTTCTTCTCAGTGTCTCTGATATAGGGTTTCACTGTCCCGGGAAAGTCTCTGCTAACACCCTGCACAGCGCTGTGCCCAATATACAGAAATGTCTTGCGGTATCCCCTACAGGGAAAGTGCCAGGAGGGAAAAGTGAGGATTATGTTTAGACTTTCTCGGAACTGCTTCAAATCAACTAGATATCTTTGTGCTGTAAATCTCCCAACAGCCAAATGTAAAAGCAACAAACATCTCGCTGTATGTCCCACATCCAAAGTGCCAAGAGAGAGCTTGCTCTCCCTGTCTTTGAGTACTGTTTGCGCTGTCCCGATTACCTCTTTGCTAACATTCTCTTCAGAGCTGCAGTGAAACCAGGAACCACGTGGAGAAGCCACCCACACTGAAAGTGCCTGGAAGGAACGTTGGGGCTTCTTCTCAGTGTCTCTGATATAGGGTTTCAGTGTCCCGGGAAACTCTCTGCTAACACCCTGCAGAGCGCTGTGCCCAATATACAGAAACATCTTGCGGTATCTCCTACAGGGAAAGTGCCAGGAGGGAAAAGTGAGGATTATGTTTAGACTTTCTCGGAACTGCTTCAAATCAACTAGATATCTTTGTGCTGTAAATCTCCCAACAGCCAAACGCAAAAGCAGCAAACATCTCGCTGTATGTCCCACATCCAAAGTGCCAAGAGAGAGCTTGCTCTCCCTGTCTTTGAGTACTGTTTGCACTGTCCCGATTACCTCTTTGCTAACATTCTCTTCAGAGCTGCAGTGAAACCAGGAACCACGTGGAGAAGGCACCCACACTGAAAGTGCCTGGAGGGAACATTGGGGCTTCTTCTCAGTGTCTCTGATATAGGGTTTCACTGTCCCGGGAAACTCTCTGCTAACACCCTGCAGAGCGCTGTGCCCAATATACAGAAACGTCTTGCGGTATCTCCTACAGGGAAAGTGCCAGGAGGGAAAAGTGAGGATTATGTTTAGACTTTCTCGGAACTGCTTCAAATCAACTAGATATCTTTGTGCTGTAAATCTCCCAACAGCCAAATGTAAAAGCAGCAAACATCTCGCTGTATGTCCCACATCCAAAGTGCCAAGAGAGAGCTTGCTCTCCCTGTCTTTGAGTACTGTTTGCGCTGTCCCGATTACCTCTTTGCTAACATTCTCTTCAGAGCTGCAGTGAAACCAGGAACCACGTGGAGAAGGCACCCACACTGAAAGTGCCTGGAGGGAACATTGGGGCTTCTTCTCAGTGTCTCTGATATAGGGTTTCACTGTCCCGGGAAAGTCTCTGCTAACACCCTGCAGAGCGCTGTGCCCAATATACAGAAATGTCTTGCGGTATCCCCTACAGGGAAAGTGCCAGGAGGGAAAAGTAAGGATTATGCTTAGACTTTCTCGGAACTGCTTCAAATCAACTAGATATCTTTGTGCTGTAAATCTCCCAACAGCCAAACGCAAAAGCAGCAAACATCTCGCTGTATGTCCCACATCCAAAGTGCCAAGAGAGTAATGTAGAGCTTGCTCTCCCTGTCTTTGAGTACTGTTTGCACTGTCCCGATTACCTCTTTGCTAACATTCTCTTCAGAGCTGCAGTGAAACCAGGAACCACGTGGAGAAGGCACCCACACTGAAAGTGCCTGGAGGGAACATTGGGGCTTCTTCTCAGTGTCTCTGATATAGGGTTTCACTGTCCCTGGAAACTCTCTGCTAACACCCTGCAGAGCGCTGTGCCCAATATACAGAAACGTCTTGCGGTATCTCCTACAGGGAAAGTGCCAGGAGGGAAAAGTGAGGATTATGTTTAGACTTTCTCGGAACTGCTTCAAATCAACTAGATATCTTTGTGCTGTAAATCTCCCAACAGCCAAATGTAAAAGCAGCAAACATCTCGCTGTATGTCCCACATCCAAAGTGCCAAGAGAGTAATGTAGAGCTTGCTCTCCCTGTCTTTGAGTACTGTTTGCGCTGTCCCGATTACCTCTTTGCTAACATTCTCTTCAGAGCTGCAGTGAAACCAGGAACCACGTGGAGAAGGCACCCACACTGAAAGTGCCTGGAGGGAACATTGGGGCTTCTTCTCAGTGTCTCTGATATAGGGTTTCACTGTCCCGGGAAACTCTCTGCTAACACCCTGCAGAGCGCTGTGCCCAATATACAGAAACGTCTTGCGGTATCTCCTACAGGGAAAGTGCCAGGAGGGAAAAGTGAGGATTATGTTTAGACTTTCTCGGAACTGCTTCAAATCAACTAGATATCTTTGTGCTGTAAATCTCCCAACAGCCAAATGTAAAAGCAGCAAACATCTCGCTGTATGTCCCACATCCAAAGTGCCAAGAGAGAGCTTGCTCTCCCTGTCTTTGAGTACTGTTTGCGCTGTCCCGATTACCTCTTTGCTAACATTCTCTTCAGAGCTGCAGTGAAACCAGGAACCACGTGGAGAAGGCACCCACACTGAAAGTGCCTGGAAGGAACGTTGGGGCTTCTTCTCAGTGTCTCTGATGTCGGGTTTCACTGTCCCGGGAAACTCTCTGCTAACACCCTGCACAGCGCTGTGCCCAATATACAGAAATGTCTTGCGGTATCCCCTACAGGGAAAGTGCCAGGAGGGAAAAGTGAGGATTATGCTTAGACTTTCTCGGAACTGCTTCAAATCAACTAGATATCTTTGTGCTGTAAATCTCCCAACAGCCAAACGCAAAAGCAGCAAACATCTCGCTGTATGTCCCACATCCAAAGTGCCAAGAGAGTAATGTAGAGCTTGCTCTCCCTGTCTTTGAGTACTGTTTGCACTGTCCCGATTACCTCTTTGCTAACATTCTCTTCAGAGCTGCAGTGAAACCAGGAACCACGTGGAGAAGGCACCCACACTGAAAGTGCCTGGAGGGAACATTGGGGCTTCTTCTCAGTGTCTCTGATATAGCGTTTCACTGTCCCGGGAAACTCTCTGCTAACACCCTGCAGAGCGCTGTGCCCAATATACAGAAACGTCTTGCGGTATCTCCTACAGGGAAAGTGCCAGGAGGGAAAAGTGAGGATTATGTTTAGACTTTCTCGGAACTGCTTCAAATCAACTAGATATCTTTGTGCTGTAAATCTCCCAACAGCCAAACGCAAAAGCAGCAAACATCTCGCTGTATGTCCCACATCCAAAGTGCCAAGAGAGTAATGTAGAGCTTGCTCTCCCTGTCTTTGAGTACTGTTTGCACTGTCCCGATTACCTCTTTGCTAACATTCTCTTCAGAGCTGCAGTGAAACCAGGAACCACGTGGAGAAGGCACCCACACTGAAAGTGCCTGGAGGGAACATTGGGGCTTCTTCTCAGTGTCTCTGATATAGGGTTTCACTGTCCCGGGAAACTCTCTGCTAACACCCTGCAGAGCGCTGTGCCCAATATACAGAAACGTCTTGCGGTATCTCCTACAGGGAAAGTGCCAGGAGGGAAAAGTGAGGATTATGTTTAGACTTTCTCGGAACTGCTTCAAATCAACTAGATATCTTTGTGCTGTAAATCTCCCAACAGCCAAACGCAAAAGCAGCAAACATCTCGCTGTATGTCCCACATCCAAAGTGCCAAGAGAGAGCTTGCTCTCCCTGTCTTTGAGTACTGTTTGCACTGTCCCGATTACCTCTTTGCTAACATTCTCTTCAGAGCTGCAGTGAAACCAGGAACCACGTGGAGAAGGCACCCACACTGAAAGTGCCTGGAGGGAACATTGGGGCTTCTTCTCAGTGTCTCTGATATAGGGTTTCACTGTCCCGGGAAACTCTCTGCTAACACCCTGCAGAGCGCTGTGCCCAATATACAGAAACGTCTTGCGGTATCTCCTACAGGGAAAGTGCCAGGAGGGAAAAGTGAGGATTATGTTTAGACTTTCTCGGAACTGCTTCAAATCAACTAGATATCTTTGTGCTGTAAATCTCCCAACAGCCAAACGTAAAAGCAGCAAACATCTCGCTGTATGTCCCACATCCAAAGTGCCAAGAGAGAGCTTGCTCTCCCTGTCTTTGAGTACTGTTTGCGCTGTCCCGATTACCTCTTTGCTAACATTCTCTTCAGAGCTGCAGTGAAACCAGGAACCACGTGGAGAAGGCACCCACACTGAAAGTGCCTGGAGGGAACATTGGGGCTTCTTCTCAGTGTCTCTGATATAGGGTTTCACTGTCCCGGGAAAGTCTCTGCTAACACCCTGCAGAGCGCTGTGCCCTATATACAGAAATGTCTTGCGGTATCCCCTACAGGGAAAGTGCCAGGAGGGAAAAGTGAGGATTATGTTTAGACTTTCTCGGAACTGCTTCAAATCAACTAGATATCTTTGTGCTGTAAATCTCCCAACAGCCAAACGCAAAAGCAGCAAACATCTCGCTGTATGTCCCACATCCAAAGTGCCAAGAGAGTAATGTAGAGCTTGCTCTCCCTGTCTTTGAGTACTGTTTGCACTGTCCCGATTACCTCTTTGCTAACATTCTCTTCAGAGCTGCAGTGAAACCAGGAACCACGTGGAGAAGGCACCCACACTGAAAGTGCCTGGAGGGAACATTGGGGCTTCTTCTCAGTGTCTCTGATATAGGGTTTCACTGTCCCGGGAAACTCTCTGCTAACACCCTGCAGAGCGCTGTGCCCAATATACAGAAATGTCTTGCGGTATCTCCTACAGGGAAAGTGCCAGGAGGGAAAAGTGAGGATTATGTTTAGACTTTCTCGGAACTGCTTCAAATCAACTAGATATCTTTGTGCTGTAAATCTCCCAACAGCCAAACGCAAAAGCAGCAAACATCTCGCTGTATGTCCCACATCCAAAGTGCCAAGAGAGTAATGTAGAGCTTGCTCTCCCTGTCTTTGAGTACTGTTTGCACTGTCCCGATTACCTCTTTGCTAACATTCTCTTCAGAGCTGCAGTGAAACCAGGAACCACGTGGAGAAGGCACCCACACTGAAAGTGCCTGGAAGGAACGTTGGGGCTTCTTCTCAGTGTCTCTGATATAGGGTTTCACTGTCCCGGGAAACTCTCTGCTAACACCCTGCACAGCGCTGTGCCCAATATACAGAAAAGTCTTGCGGTATCTCCTACAGGGAAAGTGCCAGGAGGGAAAAGTGAGGATTATGTTTAGACTTTCTCGGAACTGCTTCAAATCAACTAGATATCTTTGTGCTGTAAATCTCCCAACAGCCAAACGCAAAAGCAGCAAACATCTCGCTGTATGTCCCACATCCAAAGTGCCAAGAGAGAGCTTGCTCTCCCGGTCTTTGAGTACTGTTTGCACTGTCCCGATTACCTCTTTGCTAACATTCTCTTCAGAGCTGCAGTGAAACCAGGAACCACGTGGAGAAGCCACCCACACTGAAAGTGCCTGGAGGGAACATTGGGGCTTCTTCTCAGTGTCTCTGACATAGGGTTTCACTGTCCCGGGAAAGTCTCTGCTAACAGCCTGCAGAGCGCTGTGCCCAATATACAGAAATGTCTTGCGGTATCCCCTACAGGGAAAGTGCCAGGAGGGAAAAGTGAGGATTATGCTTAGACTTTCTCGGAACTGCTTCAAATCAACTAGATATCTTTGTGCTGTAAATCTCCCAACAGCCAAACGCAAAAGCAGCAAACATCTCGCTGTATGTCCCACATCCAAAGTGCCAAGAGAGAGCTTGCTCTCCCTGTCTTTGAGTACTGTTTGCGCTGTCCCGATTACCTCTTTGCTAACATTCTCTTCAGAGCTGCAGTGAAACCAGGAACCACGTGGAGAAGGCACCCACACTGAAAGTGCCTGGAGGGAACATTGGGGCTTCTTCTCAGTGTCTCTGATATAGGGTTTCACTGTCCCGGGAAAGTCTCTGCTAACACCCTGCACAGCGCTGTGCCCAATATACAGAAATGTCTTGCGGTATCCCCTACAGGGAAAGTGCCAGGAGGGAAAAGTGAGGATTATGCTTAGACTTTCTCGGAACTGCTTCAAATCAACTAGATATCTTTGTGCTGTAAATCTCCCAACAGCCAAACGCAAAAGCAGCAAACATCTCGCTGTATGTCCCACATCCAAAGTGCCAAGAGAGAGCTTGCTCTCCCTGTCTTTGAGTACTGTTTGCACTGTCCCGATTACCTCTTTGCTAACATTCTCTTCAGAGCTGCAGTGAAACCAGGAACCACGTGGAGAAGGCACCCACACTGAAAGTGCCTGGAGGGAACATTGGGGCTTCTTCTCAGTGTCTCTGATATAGGGTTTCACTGTCCCGGGAAACTCTCTGCTAACACCCTGCAGAGCGCTGTGCCCAATATACAGAAACGTCTTGCGGTATCTCCTACAGGGAAAGTGCCAGGAGGGAAAAGTGAGGATTATGTTTAGACTTTCTCGGAACTGCTTCAAATCAACTAGATATCTTTGTGCTGTAAATCTCCCAACAGCCAAATGTAAAAGCAGCAAACATCTCGCTGTATGTCCCACATCCAAAGTGCCAAGAGAGAGCTTGCTCTCCCTGTCTTTGAGTACTGTTTGCGCTGTCCCGATTACCTCTTTGCTAACATTCTCTTCAGAGCTGCAGTGAAACCAGGAACCACGGGGAGAAGCCACCCACACTGAAAGTGCCTGGAAGGAACGTTGGGGCTTCTTCTCAGTGTCTCTGATATAGGGTTTCACTGTCCCGGGAAACTCTCTGCTAACACCCTGCAGAGCGCTGTGCCCAATATACAGAAATGTCTTGCGGTATCTCCTACAGGGAAAGTGCCAGGAGGGAAAAGTGAGGATTATGTTTAGACTTTCTCGGAACTGCTTCAAATCAACTAGATATCTTTGTGCTGTAAATCTCCCAACAGCCAAACGCAAAAGCAGCAAACATCTCGCTGTATGTCCCACATCCAAAGTGCCAAGAGAGAGCTTGCTCTCCCTGTCTTTGAGTACTGTTTGCACTGTCCCGATTACCTCTTTGCTAACATTCTCTTCAGAGCTGCAGTGAAACCAGGAACCACGTGGAGAAGGCACCCACACTGAAAGTGCCTGGAGGGAACATTGGGGCTTCTTCTCAGTGTCTCTGATATAGGGTTTCACTGTCCCGGGAAACTCTCTGCTAACACCCTGCAGAGCGCTGTGCCCAATATACAGAAACGTCTTGCGGTATCTCCTACAGGGAAAGTGCCAGGAGGGAAAAGTGAGGATTATGTTTAGACTTTCTCGGAACTGCTTCAAATCAACTAGATATCTTTGTGCTGTAAATCTCCCAACAGCCAAATGTAAAAGCAGCAAACATCTCGCTGTATGTCCCACATCCAAAGTGCCAAGAGAGAGCTTGCTCTCCCTGTCTTTGAGTACTATTTGCGCTGTCCCTATTACCTCTTTGCTAACATTCTCTTCAGAGCTGCAGTGAAACCAGGAACCACGTGGAGAAGCCACCCACACTGAAAGTGCCTGGAGGGAACATTGGGGCTTCTTCTCAGTGTCTCTGATATAGGGTTTCACTGTCCCGGGAAAGTCTCTGCTAACACCCTGCACAGCGCTGTGCCCAATATACAGAAATGTCTTGCGGTATCCCCTACAGGGAAAGTGCCAGGAGGGAAAAGTGAGGATTATGTTTAGACTTTCTCGGAACTGCTTCAAATCAACTAGATATCTTTGTGCTGTAAATCTCCCAACAGCCAAATGTAAAAGCAACAAACATCTCGCTGTATGTCCCACATCCAAAGTGCCAAGAGAGAGCTTGCTCTCCCTGTCTTTGAGTACTGTTTGCGCTGTCCCGATTACCTCTTTGCTAACATTCTCTTCAGAGCTGCAGTGAAACCAGGAACCACGTGGAGAAGCCACCCACACTGAAAGTGCCTGGAAGGAACGTTGGGGCTTCTTCTCAGTGTCTCTGATATAGGGTTTCACTGTCCCGGGAAACTCTCTGCTAACACCCTGCAGAGCGCTGTGCCCAATATACAGAAACATCTTGCGGTATCTCCTACAGGGAAAGTGCCAGGAGGGAAAAGTGAGGATTATGTTTAGACTTTCTCGGAACTGCTTCAAATCAACTAGATATCTTTGTGCTGTAAATCTCCCAACAGCCAAACGCAAAAGCAGCAAACATCTCGCTGTATGTCCCACATCCAAAGTGCCAAGAGAGAGCTTGCTCTCCCTGTCTTTGAGTACTGTTTGCACTGTCCCGATTACCTCTTTGCTAACATTCTCTTCAGAGCTGCAGTGAAACCAGGAACCACGTGGAGAAGGCACCCACACTGAAAGTGCCTGGAGGGAACATTGGGGCTTCTTCTCAGTGTCTCTGATATAGGGTTTCACTGTCCCGGGAAACTCTCTGCTAACACCCTGCAGAGCGCTGTGCCCAATATACAGAAACGTCTTGCGGTATCTCCTACAGGGAAAGTGCCAGGAGGGAAAAGTGAGGATTATGTTTAGACTTTCTCGGAACTGCTTCAAATCAACTAGATATCTTTGTGCTGTAAATCTCCCAACAGCCAAATGTAAAAGCAGCAAACATCTCGCTGTATGTCCCACATCCAAAGTGCCAAGAGAGAGCTTGCTCTCCCTGTCTTTGAGTACTGTTTGCGCTGTCCCGATTACCTCTTTGCTAACATTCTCTTCAGAGCTGCAGTGAAACCAGGAACCACGTGGAGAAGGCACCCACACTGAAAGTGCCTGGAGGGAACATTGGGGCTTCTTCTCAGTGTCTCTGATATAGGGTTTCACTGTCCCGGGAAAGTCTCTGCTAACACCCTGCAGAGCGCTGTGCCCAATATACAGAAATGTCTTGCGGTATCCCCTACAGGGAAAGTGCCAGGAGGGAAAAGTAAGGATTATGCTTAGACTTTCTCGGAACTGCTTCAAATCAACTAGATATCTTTGTGCTGTAAATCTCCCAACAGCCAAACGCAAAAGCAGCAAACATCTCGCTGTATGTCCCACATCCAAAGTGCCAAGAGAGTAATGTAGAGCTTGCTCTCCCTGTCTTTGAGTACTGTTTGCACTGTCCCGATTACCTCTTTGCTAACATTCTCTTCAGAGCTGCAGTGAAACCAGGAACCACGTGGAGAAGGCACCCACACTGAAAGTGCCTGGAGGGAACATTGGGGCTTCTTCTCAGTGTCTCTGATATAGGGTTTCACTGTCCCTGGAAACTCTCTGCTAACACCCTGCAGAGCGCTGTGCCCAATATACAGAAACGTCTTGCGGTATCTCCTACAGGGAAAGTGCCAGGAGGGAAAAGTGAGGATTATGTTTAGACTTTCTCGGAACTGCTTCAAATCAACTAGATATCTTTGTGCTGTAAATCTCCCAACAGCCAAATGTAAAAGCAGCAAACATCTCGCTGTATGTCCCACATCCAAAGTGCCAAGAGAGAGCTTGCTCTCCCTGTCTTTGAGTACTGTTTGCGCTGTCCCGATTACCTCTTTGCTAACATTCTCTTCAGAGCTGCAGTGAAACCAGGAACCACGTGGAGAAGGCACCCACACTGAAAGTGCCTGGAGGGAACATTGGGGCTTCTTCTCAGTGTCTCTGATATAGGGTTTCACTGTCCCGGGAAAGTCTCTGCTAACACCCTGCAGAGCGCTGTGCCGTATATACAGAAATGTCTTGCGGTATCCCCTACAGGGAAAGTGCCAGGAGGGAAAAGTGAGGATTATGTTTAGACTTTCTCGGAACTGCTTCAAATCAACTAGATATCTTTGTGCTGTAAATCTCCCAACAGCCAAATGTAAAAGCAGCAAACATCTCGCTGTATGTCCCACATCCAAAGTGCCAAGAGAGAGCTTGCTCTCCCTGTCTTTGAGTACTGTTTGCACTGTCCCGATTACCTCTTTGCTAACATTCTCTTCAGAGCTGCAGTGAAACCAGGAACCACGTGGAGAAGGCACCCACACTGAAAGTGCCTGGAGGGAACATTGGGGCTTCTTCTCAGTGTCTCTGATATAGGGTTTCACTGTCCCGGGAAAGTCTCTGCTAACACCCTGCAGAGCGCTGTGCCCAATATACAGAAATGTCTTGCGGTATCCCCTACAGGGAAAGTGCCAGGAGGGAAAAGTGAGGATTATGCTTAGACTTTCTCGGAACTGCTTCAAATCAACTAGATATCTTTGTGCTGTAAATCTCCCAACAGCCAAACGCAAAAGCAGCAAACATCTCGCTGTATGTCCCACATCCAAAGTGCCAAGAGAGTAATGTAGAGCTTGCTCTCCCTGTCTTTGAGTACTGTTTGCACTGTCCCGATTACCTCTTTGCTAACATTCTCTTCAGAGCTGCAGTGAAACCAGGAACCACGTGGAGAAGGCACCCACACTGAAAGTGCCTGGAGGGAACATTGGGGCTTCTTCTCAGTGTCTCTGATATAGGGTTTCACTGTCCCGGGAAACTCTCTGCTAACACCCTGCAGAGCGCTGTGCCCAATATACAGAAATATCTTGCGGTATCTCCTACAGGGAAAGTGCCAGGAGGGAAAAGTGAGGATTATGTTTAGACTTTCTCGGAACTGCTTCAAATCAACTAGATATCTTTGTGCTGTAAATCTCCCAACAGCCAAACGCAAAAGCAGCAAACATCTCGCTGTATGTCCCACATCCAAAGTGCCAAGAGAGTAATGTAGAGCTTGCTCTCCCTGTCTTTGAGTACTGTTTGCACTGTCCCGATTACCTCTTTGCTAACATTCTCTTCAGAGCTGCAGTGAAACCAGGAACCACGTGGAGAAGCCACCCACACTGAAAGTGCCTGGAAGGAACGTTGGGGCTTCTTCTCAGTGTCTCTGATATAGGGTTTCACTGTCCCGGGAAACTCTCTGCTAACACCCTGCAGAGCGCTGTGCCCAATATACAGAAAAGTCTTGCGGTATCTCCTACAGGGAAAGTGCCAGGAGGGAAAAGTGAGGATTATGTTTAGACTTTCTCGGAACTGCTTCAAATCAACTAGATATCTTTGTGCTGTAAATCTCCCAACAGCCAAACGCAAAAGCAGCAAACATCTCGCTGTATGTCCCACATCCAAAGTGCCAAGAGAGAGCTTGCTCTCCCTGTCTTTGAGTACTGTTTGCACTGTCCCGATTACCTCTTTGCTAACATTCTCTTCAGAGCTGCAGTGAAACCAGGAACCACGTGGAGAAGGCACCCACACTGAAAGTGCCTGGAAGGAACGTTGGGGCTTCTTCTCAGTGTCTCTGATGTCGGGTTTCACTGTCCCGGGAAACTCTCTGCTAACACCCTGCACAGCGCTGTGCCCAATATACAGAAATGTCTTGCGGTATCCCCTACAGGGAAAGTGCCAGGAGGGAAAAGTGAGGATTATGCTTAGACTTTCTCGGAACTGCTTCAAATCAACTAGATATCTTTGTGCTGTAAATCTCCCAACAGCCAAACGCAAAAGCAGCAAACATCTCGCTGTATGTCCCACATCCAAAGTGCCAAGAGAGTAATGTAGAGCTTGCTCTCCCTGTCTTTGAGTACTGTTTGCACTGTCCCGATTACCTCTTTGCTAACATTCTCTTCAGAGCTGCAGTGAAACCAGGAACCACGTGGAGAAGGCACCCACACTGAAAGTGCCTGGAGGGAACATTGGGGCTTCTTCTCAGTGTCTCTGATATAGCGTTTCACTGTCCCGGGAAACTCTCTGCTAACACCCTGCAGAGCGCTGTGCCCAATATACAGAAACGTCTTGCGGTATCTCCTACAGGGAAAGTGCCAGGAGGGAAAAGTGAGGATTATGTTTAGACTTTCTCGGAACTGCTTCAAATCAACTAGATATCTTTGTGCTGTAAATCTCCCAACAGCCAAACGCAAAAGCAGCAAACATCTCGCTGTATGTCCCACATCCAAAGTGCCAAGAGAGTAATGTAGAGCTTGCTCTCCCTGTCTTTGAGTACTGTTTGCACTGTCCCGATTACCTCTTTGCTAACATTCTCTTCAGAG
Organism: Chroicocephalus ridibundus; assembly: GCF_963924245.1. NCBI lineage: Eukaryota > Metazoa > Chordata > Aves > Charadriiformes > Laridae > Chroicocephalus > Chroicocephalus ridibundus. The sequence continues at coordinate 99,945 of NW_026961492.1, read as the reverse complement.
CTGCAGTGAAACCAGGAACCACGTGGAGAAGGCACCCACACTGAAAGTGCCTGGAGGGAACATTGGGGCTTCTTCTCAGTGTCTCTGATATAGGGTTTCACTGTCCCGGGAAACTCTCTGCTAACACCCTGCAGAGCGCTGTGCCCAATATACAGAAACGTCTTGCGGTATCTCCTACAGGGAAAGTGCCAGGAGGGAAAAGTGAGGATTATGTTTAGACTTTCTCGGAACTGCTTCAAATCAACTAGATATCTTTGTGCTGTAAATCTCCCAACAGCCAAACGCAAAAGCAGCAAACATCTCGCTGTATGTCCCACATCCAAAGTGCCAAGAGAGAGCTTGCTCTCCCTGTCTTTGAGTACTGTTTGCACTGTCCCGATTACCTCTTTGCTAACATTCTCTTCAGAGCTGCAGTGAAACCAGGAACCACGTGGAGAAGGCACCCACACTGAAAGTGCCTGGAGGGAACATTGGGGCTTCTTCTCAGTGTCTCTGATATAGGGTTTCACTGTCCCGGGAAACTCTCTGCTAACACCCTGCAGAGCGCTGTGCCCAATATACAGAAACGTCTTGCGGTATCTCCTACAGGGAAAGTGCCAGGAGGGAAAAGTGAGGATTATGTTTAGACTTTCTCGGAACTGCTTCAAATCAACTAGATATCTTTGTGCTGTAAATCTCCCAACAGCCAAACGTAAAAGCAGCAAACATCTCGCTGTATGTCCCACATCCAAAGTGCCAAGAGAGAGCTTGCTCTCCCTGTCTTTGAGTACTGTTTGCGCTGTCCCGATTACCTCTTTGCTAACATTCTCTTCAGAGCTGCAGTGAAACCAGGAACCACGTGGAGAAGGCACCCACACTGAAAGTGCCTGGAGGGAACATTGGGGCTTCTTCTCAGTGTCTCTGATATAGGGTTTCACTGTCCCGGGAAAGTCTCTGCTAACACCCTGCAGAGCGCTGTGCCCTATATACAGAAATGTCTTGCGGTATCCCCTACAGGGAAAGTGCCAGGAGGGAAAAGTGAGGATTATGCTTAGACTTTCTCGGAACTGCTTCAAATCAACTAGATATCTTTGTGCTGTAAATCTCCCAACAGCCAAACGCAAAAGCAGCAAACATCTCGCTGTATGTCCCACATCCAAAGTGCCAAGAGAGTAATGTAGAGCTTGCTCTCCCTGTCTTTGAGTACTGTTTGCACTGTCCCGATTACCTCTTTGCTAACATTCTCTTCAGAGCTGCAGTGAAAACAGGAACCACGTGGAGAAGGCACCCACACTGAAAGTGCCTGGAAGGAACGTTGGGGCTTCTTCTCAGTGTCTCTGATATAGGGTTTCACTGTCCCGGGAAACTCTCTGCTAACACCCTGCAGAGCGCTGTGCCCAATATACAGAAACGTCTTGCGGTATCCCCTACAGGGAAAGTGCCAGGAGGGAAAAGTGAGGATTATGTTTAGACTTTCTCGGAACTGCTTCAAATCAACTAGATATCTTTGTGCTGTAAATCTCCCAACAGCCAAATGTAAAAGCAGCAAACATCTCGCTGTATGTCCCACATCCAAAGTGCCAAGAGAGAGCTTGCTCTCCCGGTCTTTGAGTACTGTTTGCACTGTCCCGATTACCTCTTTGCTAACATTCTCTTCAGAGCTGCAGTGAAACCAGGAACCACGTGGAGAAGGCACCCACACTGAAAGTGCCTGGAGGGAACATTGGGGCTTCTTCTCAGTGTCTCTGATATAGGGTTTCACTGTCCCGGGAAAGTCTCTGCTAACACCCTGCAGAGCGCTGTGCCCAATATACAGAAATGTCTTGCGGTATCCCCTACAGGGAAAGTGCCAGGAGGGAAAAGTGAGGATTATGCTTAGACTTTCTCGGAACTGCTTCAAATCAACTAGATATCTTTGTGCTGTAAATCTCCCAACAGCCAAACGCAAAAGCAGCAAACATCTCGCTGTATGTCCCACATCCAAAGTGCCAAGAGAGTAATGTAGAGCTTGCTCTCCCTGTCTTTGAGTACTGTTTGCACTGTCCCGATTACCTCTTTGCTAACATTCTCTTCAGAGCTGCAGTGAAACCAGGAACCACGTGGAGAAGGCACCCACACTGAAAGTGCCTGGAGGGAACATTGGGGCTTCTTCTCAGTGTCTCTGATATAGGGTTTCACTGTCCCGGGAAACTCTCTGCTAACACCCTGCAGAGCGCTGTGCCCAATATACAGAAATGTCTTGCGGTATCTCCTACAGGGAAAGTGCCAGGAGGGAAAAGTGAGGATTATGTTTAGACTTTCTCGGAACTGCTTCAAATCAACTAGATATCTTTGTGCTGTAAATCTCCCAACAGCCAAACGCAAAAGCAGCAAACATCTCGCTGTATGTCCCACATCCAAAGTGCCAAGAGAGTAATGTAGAGCTTGCTCTCCCTGTCTTTGAGTACTGTTTGCACTGTCCCGATTACCTCTTTGCTAACATTCTCTTCAGAGCTGCAGTGAAACCAGGAACCACGTGGAGAAGCCACCCACACTGAAAGTGCCTGGAAGGAACGTTGGGGCTTCTTCTCAGTGTCTCTGATATAGGGTTTCACTGTCCCGGGAAACTCTCTGCTAACACCCTGCAGAGCGCTGTGCCCAATATACAGAAAAGTCTTGCGGTATCTCCTACAGGGAAAGTGCCAGGAGGGAAAAGTGAGGATTATGTTTAGACTTTCTCGGAACTGCTTCAAATCAACTAGATATCTTTGTGCTGTAAATCTCCCAACAGCCAAACGCAAAAGCAGCAAACATCTCGCTGTATGTCCCACATCCAAAGTGCCAAGAGAGAGCTTGCTCTCCCTGTCTTTGAGTACTGTTTGCACTGTCCCGATTACCTCTTTGCTAACATTCTCTTCAGAGCTGCAGTGAAACCAGGAACCACGTGGAGAAGGCACCCACACTGAAAGTGCCTGGAAGGAACGTTGGGGCTTCTTCTCAGTGTCTCTGATGTCGGGTTTCACTGTCCCGGGAAACTCTCTGCTAACACCCTGCACAGCGCTGTGCCCAATATACAGAAATGTCTTGCGGTATCCCCTACAGGGAAAGTGCCAGGAGGGAAAAGTGAGGATTATGCTTAGACTTTCTCGGAACTGCTTCAAATCAACTAGATATCTTTGTGCTGTAAATCTCCCAACAGCCAAACGCAAAAGCAGCAAACATCTCGCTGTATGTCCCACATCCAAAGTGCCAAGAGAGTAATGTAGAGCTTGCTCTCCCTGTCTTTGAGTACTGTTTGCACTGTCCCGATTACCTCTTTGCTAACATTCTCTTCAGAGCTGCAGTGAAACCAGGAACCACGTGGAGAAGGCACCCACACTGAAAGTGCCTGGAGGGAACATTGGGGCTTCTTCTCAGTGTCTCTGATATAGCGTTTCACTGTCCCGGGAAACTCTCTGCTAACACCCTGCAGAGCGCTGTGCCCAATATACAGAAACGTCTTGCGGTATCTCCTACAGGGAAAGTGCCAGGAGGGAAAAGTGAGGATTATGTTTAGACTTTCTCGGAACTGCTTCAAATCAACTAGATATCTTTGTGCTGTAAATCTCCCAACAGCCAAACGCAAAAGCAGCAAACATCTCGCTGTATGTCCCACATCCAAAGTGCCAAGAGAGTAATGTAGAGCTTGCTCTCCCTGTCTTTGAGTACTGTTTGCACTGTCCCGATTACCTCTTTGCTAACATTCTCTTCAGAGCTGCAGTGAAACCAGGAACCACGTGGAGAAGGCACCCACACTGAAAGTGCCTGGAGGGAACATTGGGGCTTCTTCTCAGTGTCTCTGATATAGGGTTTCACTGTCCCGGGAAACTCTCTGCTAACACCCTGCAGAGCGCTGTGCCCAATATACAGAAACGTCTTGCGGTATCTCCTACAGGGAAAGTGCCAGGAGGGAAAAGTGAGGATTATGTTTAGACTTTCTCGGAACTGCTTCAAATCAACTAGATATCTTTGTGCTGTAAATCTCCCAACAGCCAAACGCAAAAGCAGCAAACATCTCGCTGTATGTCCCACATCCAAAGTGCCAAGAGAGAGCTTGCTCTCCCTGTCTTTGAGTACTGTTTGCACTGTCCCGATTACCTCTTTGCTAACATTCTCTTCAGAGCTGCAGTGAAACCAGGAACCACGTGGAGAAGGCACCCACACTGAAAGTGCCTGGAGGGAACATTGGGGCTTCTTCTCAGTGTCTCTGATATAGGGTTTCACTGTCCCGGGAAACTCTCTGCTAACACCCTGCAGAGCGCTGTGCCCAATATACAGAAACGTCTTGCGGTATCTCCTACAGGGAAAGTGCCAGGAGGGAAAAGTGAGGATTATGTTTAGACTTTCTCGGAACTGCTTCAAATCAACTAGATATCTTTGTGCTGTAAATCTCCCAACAGCCAAACGTAAAAGCAGCAAACATCTCGCTGTATGTCCCACATCCAAAGTGCCAAGAGAGAGCTTGCTCTCCCTGTCTTTGAGTACTGTTTGCGCTGTCCCGATTACCTCTTTGCTAACATTCTCTTCAGAGCTGCAGTGAAACCAGGAACCACGTGGAGAAGCCACCCACACTGAAAGTGCCTGGAGGGAACATTGGGGCTTCTTCTCAGTGTCTCTGATATAGGGTTTCACTGTCCCGGGAAAGTCTCTGCTAACACCCTGCACAGCGCTGTGCCCAATATACAGAAATGTCTTGCGGTATCCCCTACAGGGAAAGTGCCAGGAGGGAAAAGTGAGGATTATGCTTAGACTTTCTCGGAACTGCTTCAAATCAACTAGATATCTTTGTGCTGTAAATCTCCCAACAGCCAAACGCAAAAGCAGCAAACATCTCGCTGTATGTCCCACATCCAAAGTGCCAAGAGAGTAATGTAGAGCTTGCTCTCCCTGTCTTTGAGTACTGTTTGCACTGTCCCGATTACCTCTTTGCTAACATTCTCTTCAGAGCTGCAGTGAAACCAGGAACCACGTGGAGAAGGCACCCACACTGAAAGTGCCTGGAGGGAACATTGGGGCTTCTTCTCAGTGTCTCTGATATAGGGTTTCACTGTCCCGGGAAACTCTCTGCTAACATCCTGCAGAGCGCTGTGCCCAATATACAGAAATGTCTTGCGGTATCTCCTACAGGGAAAGTGCCAGGAGGGAAAAGTGAGGATTATGTTTAGACTTTCTCGGAACTGCTTCAAATCAACTAGATATCTTTGTGCTGTAAATCTCCCAACAGCCAAACGCAAAAGCAGCAAACATCTCGCTGTATGTCCCACATCCAAAGTGCCAAGAGAGTAATGTAGAGCTTGCTCTCCCTGTCTTTGAGTACTGTTTGCACTGTCCCGATTACCTCTTTGCTAACATTCTCTTCAGAGCTGCAGTGAAACCAGGAGCCACGTGGAGAAGGCACCCACACTGAAAGTGCCTGGAAGGAACGTTGGGGCTTCTTCTCAGTGTCTCTGATATAGGGTTTCACTGTCCCGGGAAACTCTCTGCTAACACCCTGCAGAGCGCTGTGCCCAATATACAGAAAAGTCTTGCGGTATCTCCTACAGGGAAAGTGCCAGGAGGGAAAAGTGAGGATTATGTTTAGACTTTCTCGGAACTGCTTCAAATCAACTAGATATCTTTGTGCTGTAAATCTCCCAACAGCCAAACGCAAAAGCAGCAAACATCTCGCTGTATGTCCCACATCCAAAGTGCCAAGAGAGAGCTTGCTCTCCCTGTCTTTGAGTACTGTTTGCGCTGTCCCGATTACCTCTTTGCTAACATTCTCTTCAGAGCTGCAGTGAAACCAGGAACCACGTGGAGAAGCCACCCACACTGAAAGTGCCTGGAGGGAACATTGGGGCTTCTTCTCAGTGTCTCTGACATAGGGTTTCACTGTCCCGGGAAAGTCTCTGCTAACACCCTGCACAGCGCTGTGCCGAATATACAGAAATGTCTTGCGGTATCCCCTACAGGGAAAGTGCCAGGAGGGAAAAGTGAGGATTATGCTTAGACTTTCTCGGAACTGCTTCAAATCAACTAGATATCTTTGTGCTGTAAATCTCCCAACAGCCAAACGCAAAAGCAGCAAACATCTCGCTGTATGTCCCACATCCAAAGTGCCAAGAGAGTAATGTAGAGCTTGCTCTCCCTGTCTTTGAGTACTGTTTGCACTGTCCCGATTACCTCTTTGCTAACATTCTCTTCAGAGCTGCAGTGAAACCAGGAACCACGTGGAGAAGGCACCCACACTGAAAGTGCCTGGAGGGAACATTGGGGCTTCTTCTCAGTGTCTCTGATATAGGGTTTCACTGTCCCGGGAAACTCTCTGCTAACACCCTGCAGAGCGCTGTGCCCAATATACAGAAACGTCTTGCGGTATCTCCTACAGGGAAAGTGCCAGGAGGGAAAAGTGAGGATTATGTTTAGACTTTCTCGGAACTGCTTCAAATCAACTAGATATCTTTGTGCTGTAAATCTCCCAACAGCCAAATGTAAAAGCAGCAAACATCTCGCTGTATGTCCCACATCCAAAGTGCCAAGAGAGAGCTTGCTCTCCCTGTCTTTGAGTACTGTTTGCACTGTCCCGATTACCTCTTTGCTAACATTCTCTTCAGAGCTGCAGTGAAACCAGGAACCACGTAGAGAAGGCACCCACACTGAAAGTGCCTGGAAGGAACGTTGGGGCTTCTTCTCAGTGTCTCTGATGTCGGGTTTCACTGTCCCGGGAAACTCTCTGCTAACACCCTGCAGAGCGCTGTGCCCAATATACAGAAACGTCTTGCGGTATCTCCTACAGGGAAAGTGCCAGGAGGGAAAAGTGAGGATTATGTTTAGACTTTCTCGGAACTGCTTCAAATCAACTAGATATCTTTGTGCTGTAAATCTCCCAACAGCCAAATGTAAAAGCAGCAAACATCTCGCTGTATGTCCCACATCCAAAGTGCCAAGAGAGAGCTTGCTCTCCCTGTCTTTGAGTACTGTTTGCGCTGTCCCGATTACCTCTTTGCTAACATTCTCTTCAGAGCTGCAGTGAAACCAGGAACCACGTGGAGAAGGCACCCACACTGAAAGTGCCTGGAGGGAACATTGGGGCTTCTTCTCAGTGTCTCTGATATAGGGTTTCACTGTCCCGGGAAAGTCTCTGCTAACACCCTGCAGAGCGCTGTGCCCAATATACAGAAATGTCTTGCGGTATCCCCTACAGGGAAAGCGCCAGGAGGGAAAAGTGAGGATTATGTTTAGACTTTCTCGGAACTGCTTCAAATCAACTAGATATCTTTGTGCTGTAAATCTCCCAACAGCCAAATGTAAAAGCAGCAAACATCTCGCTGTATGTCCCACATCCAAAGTGCCAAGAGAGAGCTTGCTCTCCCTGTCTTTGAGTACTGTTTGCACTGTCCCGATTACCTCTTTGCTAACATTCTCTTCAGAGCTGCAGTGAAACCAGGAACCACGTGGAGAAGCCACCCACACTGAAAGTGCCTGGAGGGAACATTGGGGCTTCTTCTCAGTGTCTCTGATATAGGGTTTCACTGTCCCGGGAAACTCTCTGCTAACACCCTGCACAGCGCTGTGCCCAATATACAGAAATGTCTTGCGGTATCCCCTACAGGGAAAGTGCCAGGAGGGAAAAGTGAGGATTATGTTTAGACTTTCTCGGAACTGCTTCAAATCAACTAGATATCTTTGTGCTGTAAATCTCCCAACAGCCAAACGCAAAAGCAGCAAACATCTCGCTGTATGTCCCACATCCAAAGTGCCAAGAGAGTAATGTAGAGCTTGCTCTCCCTGTCTTTGAGTACTGTTTGCACTGTCCCGATTACCTCTTTGCTAACATTCTCTTCAGAGCTGCAGTGAAACCAGGAACCACGTGGAGAAGGCACCCACACTGAAAGTGCCTGGAGGGAACATTGGGGCTTCTTCTCAGTGTCTCTGATGTCGGGTTTCACTGTCCCGGGAAACTCTCTGCTAACACCCTGCAGAGCGCTGTGCCCAATATACAGAAACGTCTTGCGGTATCTCCTACAGGGAAAGTGCCAGGAGGGAAAAGTGAGGATTATGTTTAGACTTTCTCGGAACTGCTTCAAATCAACTAGATATCTTTGTGCTGTTAATCTCCCAACAGCCAAATGTAAAAGCAGCAAACATCTTGCTGTATGTCCCACATCCAAAGTGCCAAGAGAGAGCTTGCTCTCCCTGTCTTTGAGTACTGTTTGCACTGTCCCGATTACCTCTTTGCTAACATTCTCTTCAGAGCTGCAGTGAAACCAGGAACCACGTGGAGAAGGCACCCACACTGAAAGTGCCTGGAGGGAACATTGGGGCTTCTTCTCAGTGTCTCTGATATAGGGTTTCACTGTCCCGGGAAACTCTCTGCTAACACCCTGCAGAGCGCTGTGCCCAATATACAGAAACGTCTTGCGGTATCTCCTACAGGGAAAGTGCCAGGAGGGAAAAGTGAGGATTATGTTTAGACTTTCTCGGAACTGCTTCAAATCAACTAGATATCTTTGTGCTGTTAATCTCCCAACAGCCAAATGTAAAAGCAGCAAACATCTTGCTGTATGTCCCACATCCAAAGTGCCAAGAGAGAGCTTGCTCTCCCTGTCTTTGAGTACTGTTTGCACTGTCCCGATTACCTCTTTGCTAACATTCTCTTCAGAGCTGCAGTGAAACCAGGAACCACGTGGAGAAGGCACCCACACTGAAAGTGCCTGGAAGGAACGTTGGGGCTTCTTCTCAGTGTCTCTGATATAGGGTTTCACTGTCCCGGGAAACTCTCTGCTAACACCCTGCAGAGCGCTGTGCCCAATATACAGAAACGTCTTGCGGTATCTCCTACAGGGAAAGTGCCAGGAGGGAAAAGTGAGGATTATGTTTAGACTTTCTCGGAACTGCTTCAAATCAACTAGATATCTTTGTGCTGTAAATCTCCCAACAGCCAAACGCAAAAGCAGCAAACATCTCGCTGTATGTCCCACATCCAAAGTGCCAAGAGAGAGCTTGCTCTCCCTGTCTTTGAGTACTGTTTGCACTGTCCCGATTACCTCTTTGCTAACATTCTCTTCAGAGCTGCAGTGAAACCAGGAACCACGTGGAGAAGGCACCCACACTGAAAGTGCCTGGAAGGAACGTTGGGGCTTCTTCTCAGTGTCTCTGATATAGGGTTTCACTGTCCCGGGAAACTCTCTGCTAACACCCTGCAGAGCGCTGTGCCCAATATACAGAAATGTCTTGCGGTATCTCCTACAGGGAAAGTGCCAGGAGGGAAAAGTGAGGATTATGTTTAGGCTTTCTCGGAACTGCTTCAAATCAACTAGATATCTTTGTGCTGTAAATCTCCCAACAGCCAAATGTAAAAGCAGCAAACATCTCGCTGTATGTCCCACATCCAAAGTGCCAAGAGAGAGCTTGCTCTCCCTGTCTTTGAGTACTGTTTGCACTGTCCCGATTACCTCTTTGCTAACATTCTCTTCAGAGCTGCAGTGAAACCAGGAACCACGTGGAGAAGGCACCCACACTGAAAGTGCCTGGAGGGAACATTGGGGCTTCTTCTCAGTGTCTCTGATGTCGGGTTTCACTGTCCCGGGAAACTCTCTGCTAACACCCTGCAGAGCGCTGTGCCCAATATACAGAAACGTCTTGCGGTATCTCCTACAGGGAAAGTGCCAGGAGGGAAAAGTGAGGATTATGTTTAGACTTTCTCGGAACTGCTTCAAATCAACTAGATATCTTTGTGCTGTAAATCTCCCAACAGCCAAATGTAAAAGCAGCAAACATCTCGCTGTATGTCCCACATCCAAAGTGCCAAGAGAGAGCTTGCTCTCCCTGTCTTTGAGTACTGTTTGCACTGTCCCGATTACCTCTTTGCTAACATTCTCTTCAGAGCTGCAGTGAAACCAGGAACCACGTGGAGAAGGCACCCACACTGAAAGTGCCTGGAGGGAACATTGGGGCTTCTTCTCAGTGTCTCTGATATAGGGTTTCACTGTCCCGGGAAAGTCTCTGCTAACACCCTGCAGAGCGCTGTGCCCAATATACAGAAATGTCTTGCGGTATCCCCTACAGGGAAAGTGCCAGGAGGGAAAAGTGAGGATTATGTTTAGACTTTCTCGGAACTGCTTCAAATCAACTAGATATCTTTGTGCTGTAAATCTCCCAACAGCCAAACGCAAAAGCAGCAAACATCTCGCTGTATGTCCCACATCCAAAGTGCCAAGAGAGTAATGTAGAGCTTGCTCTCCCTGTCTTTGAGTACTGTTTGCACTGTCCCGATTACCTCTTTGCTAACATTCTCTTCAGAGCTGCAGTGAAACCAGGAACCACGTGGAGAAGGCACCCACACTGAAAGTGCCTGGAGGGAACATTGGGGCTTCTTCTCAGTGTCTCTGATATAGGGTTTCACTGTCCCGGGAAAGTCTCTGCTAACACCCTGCAGAGCGCTGTGCCCAATATACAGAAATGTCTTGCGGTATCTCCTACAGGGAAAGTGCCAGGAGGGAAAAGTGAGGATTATGTTTAGACTTTCTCGGAACTGCTTCAAATCAACTAGATATCTTTGTGCTGTAAATCTCCCAACAGCCAAACGCAAAAGCAGCAAACATCTCGCTGTATGTCCCACATCCAAAGTGCCAAGAGAGTAATGTAGAGCTTGCTCTCCCTGTCTTTGAGTACTGTTTGCACTGTCCCGATTACCTCTTTGCTAACATTCTCTTCAGAGCTGCAGTGAAACCAGGAACCACGTGGAGAAGCCACCCACACTGAAAGTGCCTGGAAGGAACGTTGGGGCTTCTTCTCAGTGTCTCTGATATAGGGTTTCACTGTCCCGGGAAACTCTCTGCTAACACCCTGCAGAGCGCTGTGCCCAATATACAGAAAAGTCTTGCGGTATCTCCTACAGGGAAAGTGCCAGGAGGGAAAAGTGAGGATTATGTTTAGACTTTCTCGGAACTGCTTCAAATCAACTAGATATCTTTGTGCTGTAAATCTCCCAACAGCCAAACGCAAAAGCAGCAAACATCTCGCTGTATGTCCCACATCCAAAGTGCCAAGAGAGAGCTTGCTCTCCCTGTCTTTGAGTACTGTTTGCACTGTCCCGATTACCTCTTTGCTAACATTCTCTTCAGAGCTGCAGTGAAACCAGGAACCACGTGGAGAAGGCACCCACACTGAAAGTGCCTGGAAGGAACGTTGGGGCTTCTTCTCAGTGTCTCTGATGTCGGGTTTCACTGTCCCGGGAAACTCTCTGCTAACACCCTGCACAGCGCTGTGCCCAATATACAGAAATGTCTTGCGGTATCCCCTACAGGGAAAGTGCCAGGAGGGAAAAGTGAGGATTATGCTTAGACTTTCTCGGAACTGCTTCAAATCAACTAGATATCTTTGTGCTGTAAATCTCCCAACAGCCAAACGCAAAAGCAGCAAACATCTCGCTGTATGTCCCACATCCAAAGTGCCAAGAGAGTAATGTAGAGCTTGCTCTCCCTGTCTTTGAGTACTGTTTGCACTGTCCCGATTACCTCTTTGCTAACATTCTCTTCAGAGCTGCAGTGAAACCAGGAACCACGTGGAGAAGGCACCCACACTGAAAGTGCCTGGAGGGAACATTGGGGCTTCTTCTCAGTGTCTCTGATATAGGGTTTCACTGTCCCGGGAAACTCTCTGCTAACACCCTGCAGAGCGCTGTGCCCAATATACAGAAACGTCTTGCGGTATCTCCTACAGGGAAAGTGCCAGGAGGGAAAAGTGAGGATTATGTTTAGACTTTCTCGGAACTGCTTCAAATCAACTAGATATCTTTGTGCTGTAAATCTCCCAACAGCCAAACGCAAAAGCAGCAAACATCTCGCTGTATGTCCCACATCCAAAGTGCCAAGAGAGAGCTTGCTCTCCCTGTCTTTGAGTACTGTTTGCACTGTCCCGATTACCTCTTTGCTAACATTCTCTTCAGAGCTGCAGTGAAACCAGGAACCACGTGGAGAAGGCACCCACACTGAAAGTGCCTGGAGGGAACATTGGGGCTTCTTCTCAGTGTCTCTGATATAGGGTTTCACTGTCCCGGGAAACTCTCTGCTAACACCCTGCAGAGCGCTGTGCCCAATATACAGAAACGTCTTGCGGTATCTCCTACAGGGAAAGTGCCAGGAGGGAAAAGTGAGGATTATGTTTAGACTTTCTCGGAACTGCTTCAAATCAACTAGATATCTTTGTGCTGTAAATCTCCCAACAGCCAAACGTAAAAGCAGCAAACATCTCGCTGTATGTCCCACATCCAAAGTGCCAAGAGAGAGCTTGCTCTCCCTGTCTTTGAGTACTGTTTGCGCTGTCCCGATTACCTCTTTGCTAACATTCTCTTCAGAGCTGCAGTGAAACCAGGAACCACGTGGAGAAGCCACCCACACTGAAAGTGCCTGGAGGGAACATTGGGGCTTCTTCTCAGTGTCTCTGATATAGGGTTTCACTGTCCCGGGAAAGTCTCTGCTAACACCCTGCACAGCGCTGTGCCCAATATACAGAAATGTCTTGCGGTATCTCCTACAGGGAAAGTGCCAGGAGGGAAAAGTGAGGATTATGCTTAGACTTTCTCGGAACTGCTTCAAATCAACTAGATATCTTTGTGCTGTAAATCTCCCAACAGCCAAACGCAAAAGCAGCAAACATCTCGCTGTATGTCCCACATCCAAAGTGCCAAGAGAGTAATGTAGAGCTTGCTCTCCCTGTCTTTGAGTACTGTTTGCACTGTCCCGATTACCTCTTTGCTAACATTCTCTTCAGAGCTGCAGTGAAACCAGGAACCACGTGGAGAAGGCACCCACACTGAAAGTGCCTGGAGGGAACATTGGGGCTTCTTCTCAGTGTCTCTGATATAGGGTTTCACTGTCCCGGGAAACTCTCTGCTAACACCCTGCAGAGCGCTGTGCCCAATATACAGAAATGTCTTGCGGTATCTCCTACAGGGAAAGTGCCAGGAGGGAAAAGTGAGGATTATGTTTAGACTTTCTCGGAACTGCTTCAAATCAACTAGATATCTTTGTGCTGTAAATCTCCCAACAGCCAAACGCAAAAGCAGCAAACATCTCGCTGTATGTCCCACATCCAAAGTGCCAAGAGAGTAATGTAGAGCTTGCTCTCCCTGTCTTTGAGTACTGTTTGCACTGTCCCGATTACCTCTTTGCTAACATTCTCTTCAGAGCTGCAGTGAAACCAGGAACCACGTGGAGAAGGCACCCACACTGAAAGTGCCTGGAGGGAACATTGGGGCTTCTTCTCAGTGTCTCTGATATAGGGTTTCACTGTCCCGGGAAACTCTCTGCTAACACCCTGCAGAGCGCTGTGCCCAATATACAGAAACGTCTTGCGGTATCTCCTACAGGGAAAGTGCCAGGAGGGAAAAGTGAGGATTATGTTTAGACTTTCTCGGAACTGCTTCAAATCAACTAGATATCTTTGTGCTGTAAATCTCCCAACAGCCAAACGCAAAAGCAGCAAACATCTCGCTGTATGTCCCACATCCAAAGTGCCAAGAGAGAGCTTGCTCTCCCTGTCTTTGAGTACTGTTTGCACTGTCCCGATTACCTCTTTGCTAACATTCTCTTCAGAGCTGCAGTGAAACCAGGAACCACGTGGAGAAGGCACCCACACTGAAAGTGCCTGGAGGGAACATTGGGGCTTCTTCTCAGTGTCTCTGATATAGGGTTTCACTGTCCCGGGAAACTCTCTGCTAACACCCTGCAGAGCGCTGTGCCCAATATACAGAAACGTCTTGCGGTATCTCCTACAGGGAAAGTGCCAGGAGGGAAAAGTGAGGATTATGTTTAGACTTTCTCGGAACTGCTTCAAATCAACTAGATATCTTTGTGCTGTAAATCTCCCAACAGCCAAACGTAAAAGCAGCAAACATCTCGCTGTATGTCCCACATCCAAAGTGCCAAGAGAGAGCTTGCTCTCCCTGTCTTTGAGTACTGTTTGCGCTGTCCCGATTACCTCTTTGCTAACATTCTCTTCAGAGCTGCAGTGAAACCAGGAACCACGTGGAGAAGCCACCCACACTGAAAGTGCCTGGAGGGAACATTGGGGCTTCTTCTCAGTGTCTCTGATATAGGGTTTCACTGTCCCGGGAAAGTCTCTGCTAACACCCTGCACAGCGCTGTGCCCAATATACAGAAATGTCTTGCGGTATCCCCTACAGGGAAAGTGCCAGGAGGGAAAAGTGAGGATTATGCTTAGACTTTCTCGGAACTGCTTCAAATCAACTAGATATCTTTGTGCTGTAAATCTCCCAACAGCCAAACGCAAAAGCAGCAAACATCTCGCTGTATGTCCCACATCCAAAGTGCCAAGAGAGTAATGTAGAGCTTGCTCTCCCTGTCTTTGAGTACTGTTTGCACTGTCCCGATTACCTCTTTGCTAACATTCTCTTCAGAGCTGCAGTGAAACCAGGAACCACGTGGAGAAGGCACCCACACTGAAAGTGCCTGGAGGGAACATTGGGGCTTCTTCTCAGTGTCTCTGATATAGGGTTTCACTGTCCCGGGAAACTCTCTGCTAACACCCTGCAGAGCGCTGTGCCCAATATACAGAAATGTCTTGCGGTATCTCCTACAGGGAAAGTGCCAGGAGGGAAAAGTGAGGATTATGTTTAGACTTTCTCGGAACTGCTTCAAATCAACTAGATATCTTTGTGCTGTAAATCTCCCAACAGCCAAACGCAAAAGCAGCAAACATCTCGCTGTATGTCCCACATCCAAAGTGCCAAGAGAGTAATGTAGAGCTTGCTCTCCCTGTCTTTGAGTACTGTTTGCACTGTCCCGATTACCTCTTTGCTAACATTCTCTTCAGAGCTGCAGTGAAACCAGGAGCCACGTGGAGAAGGCACCCACACTGAAAGTGCCTGGAAGGAACGTTGGGGCTTCTTCTCAGTGTCTCTGATATAGGGTTTCACTGTCCCGGGAAACTCTCTGCTAACACCCTGCAGAGCGCTGTGCCCAATATACAGAAATATCTTGCGGTATCTCCTACAGGGAAAGTGCCAGGAGGGAAAAGTGAGGATTATGTTTAGACTTTCTCGGAACTGCTTCAAATCAACTAGATATCTTTGTGCTGTAAATCTCCCAACAGCCAAACGCAAAAGCAGCAAACATCTCGCTGTATGTCCCACATCCAAAGTGCCAAGAGAGAGCTTGCTCTCCCTGTCTTTGAGTACTGTTTGCGCTGTCCCGATTACCTCTTTGCTAACATTCTCTTCAGAGCTGCAGTGAAACCAGGAACCACGTGGAGAAGGCACCCACACTGAAAGTGCCTGGAGGGAACATTGGGGCTTCTTCTCAGTGTCTCTGACATAGGGTTTCACTGTCCCGGGAAAGTCTCTGCTAACACCCTGCACAGCGCTGTGCCCAATATACAGAAATGTCTTGCGGTATCCCCTACAGGGAAAGTGCCAGGAGGGAAAAGTGAGGATTATGCTTAGACTTTCTCGGAACTGCTTCAAATCAACTAGATATCTTTGTGCTGTAAATCTCCCAACAGCCAAACGCAAAAGCAGCAAACATCTCGCTGTATGTCCCACATCCAAAGTGCCAAGAGAGTAATGTAGAGCTTGCTCTCCCTGTCTTTGAGTACTGTTTGCACTGTCCCGATTACCTCTTTGCTAACATTCTCTTCAGAGCTGCAGTGAAACCAGGAACCACGTGGAGAAGGCACCCACACTGAAAGTGCCTGGAGGGAACATTGGGGCTTCTTCTCAGTGTCTCTGATATAGGGTTTCACTGTCCCGGGAAAGTCTCTGCTAACACCCTGCAGAGCGCTGTGCCCAATATACAGAAACGTCTTGCGGTATCTCCTACAGGGAAAGTGCCAGGAGGGAAAAGTGAGGATTATGTTTAGACTTTCTCGGAACTGCTTCAAATCAACTAGATATCTTTGTGCTGTAAATCTCCCAACAGCCAAATGTAAAAGCAGCAAACATCTCGCTGTATGTCCCACATCCAAAGTGCCAAGAGAGAGCTTGCTCTCCCTGTCTTTGAGTACTGTTTGCACTGTCCCGATTACCTCTTTGCTAACATTCTCTTCAGAGCTGCAGTGAAACCAGGAACCACGTGGAGAAGGCACCCACACTGAAAGTGCCTGGAGGGAACATTGGGGCTTCTTCTCAGTGTCTCTGATGTCGGGTTTCACTGTCCCGGGAAACTCTCTGCTAACACCCTGCAGAGCGCTGTGCCCAATATACAGAAACGTCTTGCGGTATCTCCTACAGGGAAAGTGCCAGGAGGGAAAAGTGAGGATTATGTTTAGACTTTCTCGGAACTGCTTCAAATCAACTAGATATCTTTGTGCTGTAAATCTCCCAACAGCCAAATGTAAAAGCAGCAAACATCTCGCTGTATGTCCCACATCCAAAGTGCCAAGAGAGAGCTTGCTCTCCCTGTCTTTGAGTACTGTTTGCGCTGTCCCGATTACCTCTTTGCTAACATTCTCTTCAGAGCTGCAGTGAAACCAGGAACCACGTGGAGAAGGCACCCACACTGAAAGTGCCTGGAGGGAACATTGGGGCTTCTTCTCAGTGTCTCTGATGTCGGGTTTCACTGTCCCGGGAAACTCTCTGCTAACACCCTGCAGAGCGCTGTGCCCAATATACAGAAACGTCTTGCGGTATCTCCTACAGGGAAAGTGCCAGGAGGGAAAAGTGAGGATTATGTTTAGGCTTTCTCGGAACTGCTTCAAATCAACTAGATATCTTTGTGCTGTAAATCTCCCAACAGCCAAATGTAAAAGCAGCAAACATCTCGCTGTATGTCCCACATCCAAAGTGCCAAGAGAGAGCTTGCTCTCCCTGTCTTTGAGTACTGTTTGCACTGTCCCGATTACCTCTTTGCTAACATTCTCTTCAGAGCTGCAGTGAAACCAGGAACCACGTGGAGAAGGCACCCACACTGAAAGTGCCTGGAAGGAACGTTGGGGCTTCTTCTCAGTGTCTCTGATGTCGGGTTTCACTGTCCCGGGAAACTCTCTGCTAACACCCTGCAGAGCGCTGTGCCCAATATACAGAAACGTCTTGCGGTATCTCCTACAGGGAAAGTGCCAGGAGGGAAAAGTGAGGATTATGTTTAGACTTTCTCGGAACTGCTTCAAATCAACTAGATATCTTTGTGCTGTAAATCTCCCAACAGCCAAATGTAAAAGCAGCAAACATCTCGCTGTATATCCCACATCCAAAGTGCCAAGAGAGAGCTTGCTCTCCCTGTCTTTGAGTACTGTTTGCACTGTCCCGATTACCTCTTTGCTAACATTCTCTTCAGAGCTGCAGTGAAACCAGGAACCACGTGGAGAAGGCACCCACACTGAAAGTGCCTGGAAGGAACGTTGGGGCTTCTTCTCAGTGTCTCTGATATAGGGTTTCACTGTCCCGGGAAACTCTCTGCTAACACCCTGCAGAGCGCTGTGCCCAATATACAGAAATGTCTTGCGGTATCTCCTACAGGGAAAGTGCCAGGAGGGAAAAGTGAGGATTATGTTTAGACTTTCTCGGAACTGCTTCAAATCAACTAGATATCTTTGTGCTGTAAATCTCCCAACAGCCAAATGTAAAAGCAGCAAACATCTCGCTGTATGTCCCACATCCAAAGTGCCAAGAGAGAGCTTGCTCTCCCTGTCTTTGAGTACTGTTTGCACTGTCCCGATTACCTCTTTGCTAACATTCTCTTCAGAGCTGCAGTGAAACCAGGAACCACGTGGAGAAGGCACCCACACTGAAAGTGCCTGGAGGGAACATTGGGGCTTCTTCTCAGTGTCTCTGATATAGGGTTTCACTGTCCCGGGAAACTCTCTGCTAACACCCTGCAGAGCGCTGTGCCCAATATACAGAAACGTCTTGCGGTATCTCCTACAGGGAAAGTGCCAGGAGGGAAAAGTGAGGATTATGTTTAGACTTTCTCGGAACTGCTTCAAATCAACTAGATATCTTTGTGCTGTAAATCTCCCAACAGCCAAACGCAAAAGCAGCAAACATCTCGCTGTATGTCCCACATCCAAAGTGCCAAGAGAGAGCTTGCTCTCCCTGTCTTTGAGTACTGTTTGCACTGTCCCGATTACCTCTTTGCTAACATTCTCTTCAGAGCTGCAGTGAAACCAGGAACCACGTGGAGAAGGCACCCACACTGAAAGTGCCTGGAAGGAACGTTGGGGCTTCTTCTCAGTGTCTCTGATATAGGGTTTCACTGTCCCGGGAAAGTCTCTGCTAACACCCTGCAGAGCGCTGTGCCCAATATACAGAAACGTCTTGCGGTATCTCCTACAGGGAAAGTGCCAGGAGGGAAAAGTGAGGATTATGCTTAGACTTTCTCGGAACTGCTTCAAACCTTGCGTAGGTTGCGTACGCGCCAGGCCCAAAAATGGCCATATGTCTGGAGATTGGTTCCACGCCCAAAGAGCCAGCAGGGAAAACTATGCCTTGTTCTAAAGCTTTTTGGGAACCGCTTGTGTAGCCCCACACACCTGGGGGCTGCAGGCTTTCCTGCTGCCTTCAGCCTCAAAACCACCTTTTCCCACATGGCGTCACGCCAGGCACAAAAATGGCCATATGTCTGGAGGTTGGTCCCACGCCCAAAGAGCCAGCAGGGAAAACAATGCCTTGTTCTAAAGCTCTTTGGGAACCGCTTGCGTAGCCCCACAGACTTGGGGGCTGCAGGCTTTCCTGCTGCCTTCAGCCTCAAAACCACCCTTTCCCACTTGGCGCCGCGCCAGGCCCAAAAATGGCCATAAGTCTGGAGACTGGTCCCACGCCCAAAGAGCCAGCAGGGAAAACTATGCCTTGTTCTAAAGCTCTTTGGGAACCTCTTGCGTAGCCCCACACACCTGGGGGCTGCAGGCTTTCCTGCTCTCTTCAGCCTCAAAAGCACCCTTTCCCACTTGGCGCCGCGCCAGGCCCAAAAATGGCCATATGTCTGGAGACTGGTCCCACGCCCAAAGAGCCAGCAGGGAAAACTATGCCTTGTTCTAAAGCTCTTTGGGAACCGCTTGCGTAGCCCCACACACCTGGGGGCTGCAGGCTTTCCTGCTGCCTTCAGCCTCAAAACCACCCTTTCCCACTTGGCGTCACGCCAGGCACAAAAATGGCCATATGTCTGGAGGTTGGTCCCACGCCCAAAGAGCCAGCAGGGAAAATTATGCCTTGTTCTAAAGCTCTTTGGCAACCGCTTGCATAGCCCCACACACCTGGGGGCTGCAGGCTTTCCTGCTGCCTTCAGCCTCAAAACCACCATTTCCCACATGGCGCCGCGCCAGGCACAAAAATGGCCATATGTCTGGAGATTGGTCCCACGCCCAAAGAGCCAGCAGGGAAAACTATGCCTTGTTCTAAAGCTCTTTGGGAACCGCTTGCGTAGCCCCACACACCTGGGGGCTGCAGGCTTTCCTGCTGCCTTCAGCCTCAAAAGCACCCTTTCCCACTTGGCGCCGCGCCAGGCACAAAAATGGCCATATGTCTTGAGATTGGTCCCACGCCCAAAGAGCCAGCAGGGAAAACTATGCCTTGTTCTAAAGCTCTTTGGGAACCGCTTGCGTAGCCCCACACACCTGCGGGCTGCAGACTTTTCTCCTCTGTTCAGCCTCAAAAGCACGCTTTCCCACTTGGCCCCGTGCCAGGCACAAAAATGGCCATATGTCTGGAGACTGGTCCCACGCCCAAAGAGCCAGCAGGGAAAACTATGCCTTGTTCTAAAGCTCTTTGGGAACCGCTTGCGTAGCCCCACACACCTGCGGGCTGCAGACTTCCCTGCTCTCTTCAGCCTCAATACCACCCTTTCCCACTTGGCGCCGCGCCAGGCCCAAAAATGGCCATATGGCTGGAGACTGGTCCCACGCCCAAAGAGCCAGCAGGGAAAACTATGCCTTGTTCTAAAGCTCTTTGGGAACGGCTTGCGTAGCCCCACAGACCTGGGGGCTGCAGGCTTTCCTGCTGCCTTCAGCCTCAAAACCACCATTTCCCACTTCGCGCCGTGCCATGCCCAAAAATAGCCATATGGCTGGAGACTGGTCGCACGCCCAAAGAGTCAGCAGGGAAAACTATGCCTTGTTCTAAAGCTCTTTGGGAACCGCTTGCGTAGCCCCACACTCCTGGGGGCTGCAGGCTTTCCTGCTGCCTTCAGCCTCAAAACCACCCTTTCCCACATGGCGTCACGCCAGGCACAGAAATGGCCATATGTCTGGAGACTAGTCCCACGCCCAAAGAGCCAGCAGGGAAAACTATGCCTTGTTCTAAAGCTCTTTGGGAACCGCTTGCGTAGCCCCACACACCTGGGGGCTGCAGGCTTTCCTGCTCTCTTCAGCCTCAGAAGAACCCTTTCGCACTTGGCGCCGCGCCAGGCACAAAAATGGCCATATGTCTGGAGATTTGTTCCACGCCCAAAGAGCCAGCAGGGAAAACTATGCCTTGTTCTAAAGCTCTTTGGGAACGGCTTGCGTAGCCCCACACACCTGGGGACTGCAGGCTTTCCTGCTCTCTTCAGCCTCAGAAGAACCCTTTCGCACTTGGCGCCGCGCCAGGCACAAAAATGGCCATATGTCTGGAGATTGGTTCCACGCCCAAAGAGCCAGCAGGGAAAACTATGCCTTGTTCTAAAGGTCTTTGGGAACGGCTTGCATAGCCCCACACACCTGGGGGCTGCAGGCTTTCCTTCTCTCTTCAGCCTCAGAAGCACGCTTTCCCACTTGGCGCCGCGCCAGGCACAAAAATGGCCATATGTCTGGAGATTGGTCCCACGCCCAAAGAGCCAGCAGGGAAAACTATGCCTTGTTCTAAAGCTCTTTGGGAACCGCTTGCGTAGCCCCACACACCTGGGGGCTGCAGGCTTTCCTGCTCTCTTTAGCCTCAGAAGAACCCTTTCGCACTTGGCGCCGCGCCGGGCACAAAAATGGCCATATGTCTGGAGATTGGTCCCACGCCCAAAGAGCCAGCAGGGAAAACTATGCCTTGTTCTAAAGCTCTTTGGGAACCGCTTGCGTAGCCCCACACACCTGGGGGCTGCAGGCTTTCCTGCTCTCTTCAGCCTCAAAAGCACGCTTTCCCACTTGGTGCCGCGCCAGCCCCAAAAATGGCCATATGTCTGGAGGTTGGTCCCACGCCCAAAGAGCCAGCAGGGAAAACTATGCCTTGTTCTAAAGCTCTTTGGGAACCGCTTGCGTAGCCCCACACACCTGGGGGCTGCAGGCTTTCCTGCTGCCTTCAGCCTCAAAACCACCCTTTCCCACATGGCGTCACGCCAGGCACAAAAATGGCCATATGTCTGGAGACTGGTCCCACGCCCAAAGAGCCAGCAGGGAAAACTATGCCTTGTTCTAAAGCTCTTTGGGAACCGCTTGCGTAGCCCCACACACCTCGGGGCTGCAGGCTTTCCTGATGCCTTCAGCCTCAAAACCACCCTTTCCCACTTGGTGCCGCGCCAGGCCCAAAAATGGCCATATGCCTGGAGATTGGTCCCACGCCCAAAGAGCCAGCAGGGAAAACTATGCCTTGTTCTAAAGCTCTTTGGGAACTGCTTGCGTAGCCCCACACACCTGGGGGCTGCAGGCTTTCCTGCTGCCTTCAGCCTCAAAACCACCCTTTCCCTCATGGCGTCACGCCAGGCACAAAAATGGCCATATGTTGGAGGTTGGTCCCACGCCCAAAGAGCCAGCAGGGAAAACTATGCCTTGTTCTAAAGCTCTTTGGGAACCGCTTGCGTAGCCCCACACACCTGGGGGCTGCAGGCTTTCCTGCTGCCTTCAGCCTCAAAACCACCCTTTCCCACTTGGCGCCGCGCCAGGCCCAAAAATGGCCATATGTCTGGAGACTGGTCCCACACCCAAAGAGCCAGCAGGGAAAACTATGCCTTGTTCTAAAGCTCTTTGGGAACCGCTTGCGTAGCCCCACACTCCTGGGGGCTGCAGGCTTTCCTGCTGCCTTCAGCCTCAAAACCACCCTTTCCCACATGGCGCCACGCCAGGCACAAAAATGGCCATATATCTGGAGACTGGTCCCACGCCCAAAGAGCCAGCAGGGAAAACTATGCCTTGTTCTAAAGCTCTTTGGGAACCGCTTGCGTAGCCCCACACACCTGGGGGCTGCAGGCTTTCCTGCTGCCTTCAGCCTCAAAACCACCCTTTCCCTCATGGCGTCACGCCAGGCACAAAAATGGCCATATAGCTGGAGGTTGGTCCCACGCCCAAAGAGCCAGCAGGGAAAACTATGCCTTGTTCTAAAGCTCTTTGGGAACGGCTTGCGTAGCCCCACAGACCTGGGGGCTGCAGGCTTTCCTGCTCTCTTCAGCCTCAAAAGCACGCTTTCCCACTCGGCCCCGTGCCAGGCAGAAAAATGGCCATATGTCTGGAGACTGGTCCCTTTCCCAAAGAGCCAGCAGGGAAAACTATGCCTTGTTCTAAAGCTCTTTGGGAACCGCTTGCGTAGCCCCACACACCTGGGGGCTGCAGGCTTTCCTGCTGCCTTCAGCCTCAAAACCACCCTTTCCCACATGGCGTCACGCCAGGCACAAAAATGGCCATATATCTGGAGACTGGTCCCACGCCCAAAGAGCCAGCAGGGAAAACTATGCCTTGTTCTAAAGCTCTTTGGGAACCGCTTGCGTAGCCCCACACACCTGGGGGCTGCAGGCTTTCCTGCTGCCTTCACCCTCAAAACAAACCCTTTCTCACTTGGCGTCGCTCCAGGCACAAAAATGGCCATATGTCTGGAGATTGGTCCCTTTCCCAAAGAGCCAGCAGGGAAAACTATGCCTTGTTCTAAAGCTCTTTGGGAACTGCTTGCGTAGCCCCACACACCTGGGGGCTGCAGGCTTTCCTGCTGCCTTCAGCCTCAAAACAACCCTTTCCCACTTGGCGCCGCGCCAGGCACAAAAATGGCCATATGTCTGGAGACTGGTCCCTTTCCCAAAGAGCCAGCAGGGAAAACTATGCCTTGTTCTAAAGCTCTTTGGGAACCGCTTGCGTAGCCCCACACACCTGGGGGCTGCAGGCTTTCCTGCTGCCTTCAGCCTCAAAACAACCCTTTCCCTCATGGCGTCACGCCAGGCACAAAAATGGCCATATGTCTGGAGACTGGTCCCACGCCCAAAGAGCCAGCAGGGAAAACTATGCCTTGTTCTAAAGCTCTTTGGGAACCGCTTGCGTAGCCCCACACACCTGGGGGCTGCAGGCTTTCCTGCTGCCTTCAGCCTCAAAACAACCCTTTCTCACTTGGCGTCGCTCCAGGCACAAAAATGGCCATATGTCTGGAGATTGGTCCCTTTCCCAAAGAGCCAGCAGGGAAAACTATGCCTTGTTCTAAAGCTCTTTGGGAACCGCTTGCGTAGCCCCAAACTCCTGGGGGCTGCAGCTTTCCTGCTGCCTTCAGCCTCAAAACCACCCTTTCCCACATGGCGCCACGCCAAGCCCAAAAATGGCCATATATCTGGAGATTGGTCCCACGCCCAAAGAGCCAGCAGGGAAAACGATGCCTTGTTCTAAAGCTCTTTGGGAACCTCTTGCGTAGCCCCACACACCTGGGGGCTGCAGGCTTTCCTGCAGCCTTCAGCCTCAAAACCACCCTTTCCCACTTGGCGCCGCGCCAGGCCCAAAAATGGCCATATGGCTGGAGATTGGTCCCACGCCCAAAGAGCCAGCAGGGAAAACTATGCCTTGTTCTAAAGCTCTTTGGGAACCGCTTGCGTGGCCCCACACACCTGGGGGCTGCAGGCTTTCCTGCTGCCTTCAGCCTCAAAACCACCCTTTCCCTCATGGCGTCACGCCAGGCACAAAAATGGCCATATGTCTGGAGACTGGTCCCACGCCCAAAGAGCCAGCAGGGAAAACTATGCCTTGTTCTAAAGCTCTTTGGGAACCGCTTGCGTAGCCCCACACACCTGGGGGCTGCAGGCTTTCCTGCTCTCTTCAGCCTCAAAAGCACGCTTTCCCACTCGGCCCCGTGCCAGGCAGAAAAATGGCCATATGTCTGGAGACTGGTCCCACGCCCAAAGAGCCAGCAGGGAAAACTATGCCTGTTCTAAAGCTCTTTGGGAACCGCTTGCGTAGCCCCACACACCTGGGGGCTGCAGGCTTTCCTGCTGCCTTCAGCCTCAAAACCACCCTTTCCCACATGGCGCCGCGCCAGGCCCAAAAATGGCCATATGTCTGGAGACTGGTCCCACGCCCAAAGAGCCAGCAGGGAAAACTATGCCTTGTTCTAAAGCTCTTTGGGAACCGCTTGCGTAGCCCCACACACCTGGGGGCTGCAGGCTTTCCTGCTGCCTTCAGCCTCAAAACAACCCTTTCTCACTTGGCGTCGCTCCAGGCACAAAAATGGCCATATGGCTGGAGATTGGTCCCACGCCCAAAGAGCCAGCAGGGAAAACTATGCCTTGTTCTAAAGCTCTTTGGGAACCGCTTGCGTAGCCCCACACTCCTGGGGGCTGCAGGCTTTCCTGCTGCCTTCAGCCTCAAAACCACCCTTTCCCACTTGGCGCCACGCCAGGCACAAAAATGGCCATATATCTGGAGACTGGTCCCACGCCCAAAGAGCCAGCAGGGAAAACTATGCCTTGTTCTAAAGCTCTTTGGGAACCGCTTGCGTAGCCCCACACACCTGGGGGCTGCAGGCTTTCCTGCTGCCTTCAGCCTCAAAACCACCCTTTCCCACTTGGCGTCACGCAAGGCACAAAATGGCCATATGTCTGGAGACTGGTCCCACGCCCAAAGACCCAGCAGGGAAAACTATGCCTTGTTCTAAAGCTCTTTGGGAACCACTTGCGTAGCCCCAAACTCCTGGGGGCTGCAGGCTTTCCTGCTGCCTTCAGCCTCAAAACCACCCTTTCCCACATGGCGCCGCGCCAAGCCCAGAAATGGCCATATATCTGGGGATTGGTCCCACGCCCAAAGAGCCCGCAGGGAAAACTATGCCTTGTTCTAAAGCTCTTTGGGAACCGCTTGCGTAGCCCCACACACCTGGGGGCTGCAGGCTTTCCTGCTCTCTTCAGCCTCAAAAGCACGCTTTCCCACTCGGCCCCGTGCCAGGCAGAAAAATGGCCATAAGTCTGGAGACTGGTCCCACGCCCAAAGAGCCAGCAGGGAAAACTATGCCTTGTTCTAAAGCTCTTTGGGAACCGCTTGCGTAGCCCCACAAACCTGCGGGCTGCAGGCTTTCCTGCTGCCTTCAGCCTCAAAACCACCCTTTCCCACATGGCGTCACGCCAGGCACAAAAATGGCCATATGTCTGGAGACTGGTCCCACGCCCAAAGAGCCAGCAGGGAAAACTATGCCTTGTTCTAAAGCTCTTTGGGAACCGCTTGCGTAGCCCCACACACCTGGGGGCTGCAGGCTTTCCTGCTGCCTTCAGCCTCAAAACAACCCTTTCTCACTTGGCGTCGCTCCAGGCACAAAAATGGCCATATGTCTGGAGACTGGTCCCACACCCAAAGAGCCAGCAGGGAAAGCTATGCCTTGTTCTAAAGCTCTTTGGGAACCGCTTGCGTAGCCCCACACTCCTGCGGGCTGCAGGCTTTCCTGCTGCCTTCAGCCTCAAAACCACCCTTTCCCACTTGGCGCCGCGCCAGGCCCAAAAATGGCCATATATCTGGAGATTGGTCCCACGCCCAAAGAGCCAGCAGGGAAAACGATGCCTTGTTCTAAAGCTCTTTGGGAACCGCTTGCGTGGCCCCACACACCTGAGGGCTGCAGGCTTTCCTGCTGCCTTCAGCCTCAAAACCACCCTTTCCCACTTGGTGCCTCTCCAGGCCCAAAAATGGCCATATGTCTGGAGACTGGTCCCACGCCCAAAGAGCTAGCAGGGAAAACTATGCCTTGTTCTAAAGCTCTTTGGGAACTGCTTGCGTAGGCCCACACACCTGGGGGCTGCAGGCTTTCCTGCTGCCTTCAGCCTCAAAACCACCCTTTCCCACTTGGCGCTGCGCCAGTCCCAAAAATGGCCATATGTCTGGAGACTGGTCCCTTTCCCAAAGAGCCAGCAGGGAAAACTATGCCTTGTTCTAAAGCTCTTTGGGAACCGCTTGCGTAGCCCCACACACCTGGGGGCTGCAGGCTTTCCTGCTGCCTTCAGCCTCAAAACCACCCTTTCCCACATGGCGTCACGCCAGACACAAAAATGGCCATATGTCTGGAGACTGGTCCCACGCCCAAAGAGCCAGCAGGGAAAACTATGCCTTGTTCTAAAGCTCTTTGGGAACCGCTTGCGTAGCCCCACACACCTGGGGGCTGCAGGCTTTCCTGCTGCCTTCAGCCTCAAAACAACCCTTTCTCACTTGGCATCGCTCCAGGCACAAAAATGGCCATATGTCTGGAGATTGGTCCCTTTCCCAAAGAGCCAGCAGGGAAAACTATGCCTTGTTCTAAAGCTCTTTGGGAACCGCTTGCGTAGCCCCACACTCCTGGGTGCTGCAGGCTTTCCTGCTGCCTTCAGCCTCAAAACCACCCTTTCCCAAATGGCGCCACGCCAGGCACAAAAATGGCCATATATCTGGAGACTGGTCCCACGCCCAAAGAGCCAGCAGGGAAAACTATGCCTTGTTCTAAAGCTCTTTGGGAACCGCTTGCGTAGCCCCAAACACCTGGGGGCTGCAGGCTTTCCTGCTGCCTTCAGCCTCAAAACCACCCTTTCCCACTTGGCGTCACGCAAGGCACAAAATGGCCATATGTCTGGAGACTGGTCCCACGCCCAAAGAGCCAGCAGGGAAAACGATGCCTTGTTCTAAAGCTCTTTGGGAACCGCTTGCGTAGCCCCACACACCTGGGGGCTGCAGGCTTTCCTGCAGCCTTCAGCCTCAAAACCACCCTTTCCCACTTGGCGCCGCGCCAGGCCCAAAAATGGCCATATGTCTGGAGATTGGTCCCTTTCCCAAAGAGCCAGCAGGGAAAACTATGCCTTGTTCTAAAGCTCTTTGGGAACCGCTTGCGTAGCCCCACACACCTGGGGGCTGCAGGCTTTCCTGCTGCCTTCAGCCTCAAAACCACCCTTTCCCTCATGGCGTCACGCCAGGCACAAAAATGGCCATAGGGCTGGAGGTTGGTCCCACGCCCAAAGAGCCAGCAGGGAAAACTATGCCTTGTTCTAAAGCTCTTTGGGAACGGCTTGCGTAGCCCCACAGACCTGGGGGCTGCAGGCTTTCCTGCTCTCTTCAGCCTCAAAAGCTCGCTTTCCCACTTGGCGCCGCGCCAGGCCCAAAAATGGCCATATGTCTGGAGATTGGTCCCTTTCCCAAAGAGCCAGCAGGGAAAACTATGCCTTGTTCTAAAGCTCTTTGGGAACCGCTTGCGTAGCCCCACACACCTGGGGGCTGCAGGCTTTCCTGCTGCCTTCAGCCTCAAAACCACCCTTTCCCACATGGCGTCACGCCAGGCACAAAAATGGCCATATATCTGGAGACTGGTCCCACGCCCAAAGAGCCAGCAGGGAAAATTATGCCTTGTTCTAAAGCTCTTTGGGAACCGCTTGCGTAGCCCCACACACCTGGGGGCTGCAGGCTTTCCTGCTGCCTTCAGCCTCAAAACAACCCTTTCTCACTTGGCGTCGCTCCAGGCACAAAAATGGCCATATGTCTGGAGATTGGTCCCTTTCCCAAAGAGCCAGCAGGGAAAACTATGCCTTGTTCTAAAGCTCTTTGGGAACCGCTTGCGTAGCCCCACACTCCTGGGGGCTGCAGGCTTTCCTGCTGCCTTCAGCCTCAAAACCACCCTTTCCCACATGGCGTCACGCCAGGAACAAAAATGGCCATATATCTGGAGATTGGTCCCACGCCCAAAGAGCCAGCAGGGAAAACGATGCCTTGTTCTAAAGCTCTTTGGGAACCGCTTGCGTGGCCCCACACACCTGGGGGCTGCAGGCTTTCCTGCTGCCTTCAGCCTCAAAACCACCCTTTCCCACTTGGCGCCGCGCCAGGCCCAAAAATGGCCATATGTCTGGAGATTGGTCCCACGCCCAAAGAGCCAGCAGGGAAAACTATGCCTTGTTCTAAAGCTCTTTGGGAACGGCTTGCGTAGCCCCACAGACCTGGGGGCTGCAGGCTTTCCTGCTCTCTTCAGCCTCAAAAGCTCGCTTTCCCACTCGGCCCCGTGCCAGGCAGAAAAATGGCCATATGTCTGGAGACTGGTCCCTTTCCCAAAGAGCCAGCAGGGAAAACTATGCCTTGTTCTAAAGCTCTTTGGGAACCGCTTGCGTAGCCCCACACACCTGGGGGCTGCAGGCTTTCCTGCTGCCTTCAGCCTCAAAACCACCCTTTCCCACATGGCGTCACGCCAGGCAGAAAAATGGCCATATATCTGGAGACTGGTCCCACGCCCAAAGAGCCAGCAGGGAAAATTATGCCTTGTTCTAAAGCTCTTTGGGAACCGCTTGCGTAGCCCCACACACCTGGGGGCTGCAGGCTTTCCTGCTGCCTTCAGCCTCAAAACAACCCTTTCTCACTTGGCGTCGCTCCAGGCACAAAAATGGCCATATGTCTGGAGATTGGTCCCTTTCCCAAAGAGCCAGCAGGGAAAACTATGCCTTGTTCTAAAGCTCTTTGGGAACCGCTTGCGTAGCCCCACACTCCTGGGGGCTGCAGGCTTTCCTGCTGCCTTCAGCCTCAAAACCACCCTTTCCCACATGGCGTCACGCCAGGCCCAAAAATGGCCATATATCTGGAGATTGGTCCCACGCCCAAAGAGCCAGCAGGGAAAACGATGCCTTGTTCTAAAGCTCTTTGGGAACCGCTTGCGTGGCCCCACACACCTGGGGGCTGCAGGCTTTCCTGCTGCCTTCAGCCTCAAAACCACCCTTTCCCACTTGGTGCCGCGCCAGGCCCAAAAATGGCCATATGTCTGGAGGTTTGTCCCACGCCCAAAGAGCCAGCAGGGAAAACTATGCCTTGTTCTAAAGCTCTTTGGGAACTGCTTGCGTAGCCCCACACACCTGGGGGCTGCAGGCTTTCCTGCTGCCTTCAGCCTCAAAACCACCCTTTCCCACTTGGCGCCGCGCCAGGCCCAAAAATGGCCATATGTCTGGAGACTGGTCCCTTTCCCAAAGAGCCAGCAGGGAAAACTATGCCTTGTTCTAAAGCTCTTTGGGAACCGCTTGCGTAGCCCCACACACCTGGGGGCTGCAGGCTTTCCTGCTGCCTTCAGCCTCAAAACAACCCTTTCTCACTTGGCGTCGCTCCAGGCACAAAAATGGCCATATGTCTGGAAATTGGTCCCACGCCCAAAGAGCCAGCAGGGAAAACTATGCCTTGTTCTAAAGCTCTTTGGGAACCGCTTGCGTAGCCCCACACACCTGGGGGCTGCAGGCTTTCCTGCTGCCTTCAGCCTCAAAACCACCCTTTCCCTCATAGCGCCACGCCAGGCACAAAAATGGCCATATAGCTGGAGGTTGGTCCCACGCCCAAAGAGCCAGCAGGGAAAACTATGCCTTGTTCTAAAGCTCTTTGGGAACCGCTTGCGTAGCCCCACACACCTGGGGGCTGCAGGCTTTCCTGCTGCCTTCAGCCTCAAAACCACCCTTTCCCACTTGGCGTCACGCAAGGCACAAAATGGCCATATGTCTGGAGACTGGTCCCACGCCCAAAGACCCAGCAGGGAAAACTATGCCTTGTTCTAAAGCTCTTTGGGAACCACTTGCGTAGCCCCAAACTCCTGAGGGCTGCAGGCTTTCCTGCTGCCTTCAGCCTCAAAACCACCCTTTCCCACATGGCGCCGCGCCAAGCCCAAAAATGGCCATATATCTGGGGATTGGTCCCACGCCCAAAGAGCCAGCAGGGAAAACTATGCCTTGTTCTAAAGCTCTTTGGGAACGGCTTGCGTAGCCCCACAGACCTGGGGGCTGCAGGCTTTCCTGCTCTCTTCAGCCTCAAAAGCACGCTTTCCCACTCGGCCCCGAGCCAGGCAGAAAAATGGCCATATGTCTGGAGACTGGTCCCTTTCCCAAAGAGCCAGCAGGGAAAACTATGCCTTGTTCTAAAGCTCTTTGGGAACCGCTTGCGTAGCCCCACACACCTGGGGGCTGCAGGCTTTCCTGCTGCCTTCAGCCTCAAAACAACCCTTTCTCACTTGGCGTCGCTCCAGGCACAAAAATGGACATATGTCTGGAGATTGGTCCCTTTCCCAAAGAGCCAGCAGGGAAAACTATGCCTTGTTCTAAAGCTCTTTGGGAACCGCTTGCGTAGCCCCACACTCCTGGGGGCTGCAGGCTTTCCTGCTGCCTTCAGCCTCAAAACCACCCTTTCCCACATGGCGCCACGCCAGGCACAAAAATGGCCATATATCTGGAGATTGGTCCCACGCCCAAAGAGCCAGCAGGGAAAACTATGCCTTGTTCTAAAGCTCTTTGGGAACCGCTTGCGTGGCCCCACAGACCTGGGGGTTGCAGGCTTTCCTGCTGCCTTCAGCCTCAAAAACACCCTTTCCCACTTGGTGCCGCGACAGGCACAAAAATGGCCATATGTCTGGAGACTGGTCCCACGCCCAAAGAGCCAGCAGGGAAAACTATGCCTTGTTCTAAAGCTCTTTGGTAACTGCTTGCGTAGCCCCACACACCTGGGGGCTGCAGGCTTTCCTGCTGCCTTCAGCCTCAAAACCACCCTTTCCCACTTGGCGCCGCGCCAGGCCCAAAAATGGCCATATGTCTGGAGATTGGTCCGACGCCCAAAGAGCCAGCAGGGAAAACTATGCCTTGTTCTAAAGCTCTTTGGGAACCACTTGCGTAGCCCCAAACTCCTGCGGGCTGCAGGCTTTCCTGCTGCCTTCAGCATCAAAACCACCCTTTCCCACATGGCGCCGCGCCAAGCCCAAAAATGGCCATATATCTGGGGATTGGTCCCACGCCCAAAGAGCCAGCAGGGAAAACTATGCCTTGTTCTAAAGCTCTTTGGGAACCGCTTGCGTAGCCCCACACACCTGGGGGCTGCAGGCTTTCCTGCTGCCTTCAGCCTCAAAACCACCCTTTCCCTCATGGCGTCACGCCAGGCACAAAAATGGCCATATGGCTGGAGGTTGGTCCCACGCCCAAAGAGCCAGCAGGGAAAACTATGCCTTGTTCTAAAGCTCTTTGGGAACGGCTTGCGTAGCCCCACACACCTGGGGGCTGCAGGCTTTTCTCGCGCTTTCAGCCTCAAAACCACCCTTTCCCACTCGGCCCCGTGCCAGGCAGAAAAATGGCCATATGTCTGGAGGTTGGTCCCTTTCCCAAAGAGCCAGCAGGGAAAACTATGCCTTGTTCTAAAGCTCTTTGGGAACCGCTTGCGTAGCCCCACACACCTGGGGGCTGCAGGCTTTCCTGCTGCCTTCAGCCTCAAAACCACCCTTTCCCACATGGCGCCACGCCAGGCACAAAAATGGCCATATATCTGGAGATTGCTCCCACGCCCAAAGAGCCAGCAGGGAAAACGATGCCTTGTTCTAAAGCTCTTTGGGAACCGCTTGCGTGGCCCCACACACCTGGGGGCTGCAGGCTTTCCTGCTGCCTTCAGCCTCAAAACCACCCTTTCCCACTTGGTGCCGCGCCAGGCCCAAAAATGGCCATATGTCTGGAGACTGGTCCCACGCCCAAAGAGCCAGCAGGGAAAACTATGCCTTGTTCTAAAGCTCTTTGGTAACTGCTTGCGTAGCCCCACACACCTGGGGGCTGCAGTCTTTCCTGCTGCCTTCAGCCTCAAAACCACCCTTTCCCTCATGGCGTCACGCCAGGCACAAAAATGGCCATATGTCTGGAGACTGGTCCCTTTCCCAAAGAGCCAGCAGGGAAAACTATGCCTTGTTCTAAAGCTCTTTGGGAACCGCTTGCGTGGCCCCACAGACCTGGGGGCTGCAGGCTTTCCTGCTGCCTTCAGCCTCAAAACCACCCTTTCCCACATGGCGTCACGCCAGGCACAAAAATGGCCATATGTCTGGAGATTGGTCCGACGCCCAAAGAGCCAGCAGGGAAAACTATGCCTTGTACTAAAGCTCTTTGGGAACCGCTTGCGTAGCCCCACACACCTGGGGGCTGCAGGCTTTCCTGCTGCCTTCAGCCTCAAAACCACCCTTTCCCTCATGGCGTCACGCCAGGCCCAAAAATGGCCATACGTCTGGAGACTGGTCCCACGCCCAAAGAGCCAGCAGGGAAAACTATGCCTTGTTCTAAAGCTCTTTGGGAACCGCTTGCGTAGCCCCACACACCTGGGGGCTGCAGGCTTTCCTGCTGCCTTCAGCCTCAAAACCACCCTTTCTCACATGGCGTCACGCCAGGCACAAAAATGGCCATATGTCTGGAGACTGGTCACACGCCCAAAGAGCCAGCAGGGAAAATTATGCCTTGTTCTAAAGCTCTTTGGGAACCGCTTGCGTAGCCCCACACACCTGGGGGCTGCAGGCTTTCCTGCTGCCTTCAGCCTCAAAACAACCCTTTCTCACTTGGCGTCGCTCCAGGCACAAAAATGGCCATATGTCTGGAGATTGGTCCCTTTCCCAAAGAGCCAGCAGGGAAAACTATGCCTTGTTCTAAAGCTCTTTGGGAACCGCTTGCGTAGCCCCACACTCCTGGGGGCTGCAGGCTTTCCTGCTGCCTTCAGCCTCAAAACCACCCTTTCCCACATGGCGCCACGCCAGGCACAAAAATGGCCATATATCTGGAGATTGGTCCCACGCCCAAAGAGCCAGCAGGGAAAACGATGCCTTGTTCTAAAGCTCTTTGGGAACCGCTTGCGTGGCCCCACACACCTGGGGGCTGCAGGCTTTCCTGCTGCCTTCAGGCTCAAAACCACCCTTTCCCACTTGGTGCCGCGCCAGGCCCAAAAATGGCCATATGTCTGGAGACTGGTCCCACGCCCAAAGAGCCAGCAGGGAAAACTATGCCTTGTTCTAAAGCTCTTTGGTAACTGCTTGCGTAGCCCCACACACCTGGGGGCTGCAGTCTTTCCTGCTGCCTTCAGCCTCAAAACCACCCTTTCCCACTTGGCGCCGCGCCAGGCCCAAAAATGGCCATATGTCTGGAGACTGGTCCCTTTCCCAAAGAGCCAGCAGGGAAAACTATGCCTTGTTCTAAAGCTCTTTGGGAACCAATTGCGTAGCCCCACACACCTGGGGGCTGCAGGCTTTCCTGCTGCCTTCAGCCTCAAAACAACCCTTTCTCACTTGGCGTCGCTCCAGGCACAAAAATGGCCATATGTCTGGAGATTGGTCCCTTTCCCAAAGAGCCAGCAGGGAAAACTATGCCTTGTTCTAAAGCTCTTTGGGAACCGCTTGCGTAGCCCCACACTCCTGGGGGCTGCAGGCTTTCCTGCTGCCTTCAGCCTCAAAACCACCCTTTCCCACATGGCGCCACGCCAGGCACAAAAATGGCCATATATCTGGAGACTGGTCCCACGCCCAAAGAGCCAGCAGGGAAAACTATGCCTTGTTCTAAAGCTCTTTGGGAACCGCTTGCGTAGCCCCACACACCTGGGGGCTGCAGGCTTTCCTGCTGCCTTCAGCCTCAAAACCACCCTTTCCCACTTGGCGTCACGCAAGGCACAAAATGGTCATATGTCTGGAGACTGGTCCCACGCCCAAAGACCCAGCAGGGAAAACTATGCCTTGTTCTAAAGCTCTTTGGGAACCACTTGCGTAGCCCCAAACTCCTGGGGGCTGCAGGCTTTCCTGCTGCCTTCAGCCTCAAAACCACCCTTTCCCACATGGCGCCGCGCCAAGCCCAAAAATGGCCATATATCTGGGGATTGGTCCCACGCCCAAAGAGCCAGCAGGGAAAACGATGCCTTGTTCTAAAGCTCTTTGGGAACCTCTTGCGTAGCCCCACACACCTGGGGGCTGCAGGCTTTCCTGCAGCCTTCAGCCTCAAAACCACCCTTTCCCACTTGGCGCCGCGCCAGGCCCAAAAATGGCCATATGTCTGGAGATTGGTCCCACGCCCAAAGAGCCAGCAGGGAAAACTATGCCTTGTTCTAAAGCTCTTTGGGAACCACTTGCGTAGCCCCAAACTCCTGGGGGCTGCAGGCTTTCCTGCTGCCTTCAGCCTCAAAACCACCCTTTCCCTCATGGCGTCACGCCAGGCACAAAAATGGCCATAGGGCTGGAGGTTGGTCCCACGCCCAAAGAGCCAGCAGGGAAAACTATGCCTTGTTCTAAAGCTCTTTGGGAACGGCTTGCGTAGCCCCACAGACCTGGGGGCTGCAGGCTTTCCTGCTCTCTTCAGCCTCAAAAGCACGCTTTCCCACTCGGCCCCGTGCCAGGCAGAAAAATGGCCATATGTCTGGAGATTGGTCCCACGCCCAAAGAGCCAGCAGGGAAAACTATGCCTTGTTCTAAAGCTCTTTGGGAACCGCTTGCGTAGCCCCACACACCTGGGGGCTGCAGGCTTTCCTGCTGCCTTCAGCCTCAAAACCACCCTTTCCCACATGGCGCCACGCCAGGCACAAAAATGGCCATATATCTGGAGATTGGTCCCACGCCCAAAGAGCCAGCAGGGAAAACGATGCCTTGTTCTAAAGCTCTTTGGGAACCGCTTGCGTAGCCCCACACACCTGGGGGCTGCAGGCTTTCCTGCTGCCTTCAGCCTCAAAACCACCCTTTCTCACATGGCGTCACGCCAGGCACAAAAATGGCCATATGTCTGGAGACTGGTCACACGCCCAAAGAGCCAGCAGGGAAAATTATGCCTTGTTCTAAAGCTCTTTGGGAACCGCTTGCGTAGCCCCACACACCTGGGGGCTGCAGGCTTTCCTGCTGCCTTCAGCCTCAAAACAACCCTTTCTCACTTGGCGTCGCTCCAGGCACAAAAATGGCCATATGTCTGGAGATTGGTCCCTTTCCCAAAGAGCCAGCAGGGAAAACTATGCCTTGTTCTAAAGCTCTTTGGGAACCGCTTGCGTAGCCCCACACTCCTGGGGGCTGCAGGCTTTCCTGCTGCCTTCAGCCTCAAAACCACCCTTTCCCACATGGCGCCACGCCAGGCACAAAAATGGCCATATATCTGGAGATTGGTCCCACGCCCAAAGAGCCAGCAGGGAAAACGATGCCTTGTTCTAAAGCTCTTTGGGAACCGCTTGCGTGGCCCCACACACCTGGGGGCTGCAGGCTTTCCTGCTGCCTTCAGGCTCAAAACCACCCTTTCCCACTTGGTGCCGCGCCAGGCCCAAAAATGGCCATATGTCTGGAGACTGGTCCCACGCCCAAAGAGCCAGCAGGGAAAACTATGCCTTGTTCTAAAGCTCTTTGGTAACTGCTTGCGTAGCCCCACACACCTGGGGGCTGCAGTCTTTCCTGCTGCCTTCAGCCTCAAAACCACCCTTTCCCACTTGGCGCCGCGCCAGGCCCAAAAATGGCCATATGTCTGGAGACTGGTCCCTTTCCCAAAGAGCCAGCAGGGAAAACTATGCCTTGTTCTAAAGCTCTTTGGGAACCGCTTGCGTAGCCCCACACACCTGGGGGCTGCAGGCTTTCCTGCTGCCTTCAGCCTCAAAACCACCCTTTCCCACATGGCGTCACGCCAGGCACAAAAATGGCCATATATCTGGAGACTGGTCCCACGCCCAAAGAGCCAGCAGGGAAAATTATGCCTTGTTCTAAAGCTCTTTGGGAACCGCTTGCGTAGCCCCACACACCTGGGGGCTGCAGGCTTTCCTGCTGCCTTCAGCCTCAAAACAACCCTTTCTCACTTGGCGTCGCTCCAGGCACAAAAATGGCCATATGTCTGGAGATTGGTCCCTTTCCCAAAGAGCCAGCAGGGAAAACTATGCCTTGTTCTAAAGCTCTTTGGGAACCGCTTGCGTAGCCCCACACTCCTGGGGGCTGCAGGCTTTCCTGCTGCCTTCAGCCTCAAAACCACCCTTTCCCACATGGCGTCACGCCAGGCCCAAAAATGGCCATATATCTGGAGATTGGTCCCACGCCCAAAGAGCCAGCAGGGAAAACGATGCCTTGTTCTAAAGCTCTTTGGGAACCGCTTGCGTGGCCCCACACACCTGGGGGCTGCAGGCTTTCCTGCTGCCTTCAGCCTCAAAACCACCCTTTCCCACTTGGTGCCGCGCCAGGCCCAAAAATGGCCATATGTCTGGAGGTTTGTCCCACGCCCAAAGAGCCAGCAGGGAAAACTATGCCTTGTTCTAAAGCTCTTTGGGAACTGCTTGCGTAGCCCCACACACCTGGGGGCTGCAGGCTTTCCTGCTGCCTTCAGCCTCAAAACCACCCTTTCCCACTTGGCGCCGCGCCAGGCCCAAAAATGGCCATATGTCTGGAGACTGGTCCCTTTCCCAAAGAGCCAGCAGGGAAAACTATGCCTTGTTCTAAAGCTCTTTGGGAACCGCTTGCGTAGCCCCACACACCTGGGGGCTGCAGGCTTTCCTGCTGCCTTCAGCCTCAAAACAACCCTTTCTCACTTGGCGTCGCTCCAGGCACAAAAATGGCCATATGTCTGGAAATTGGTCCCACGCCCAAAGAGCCAGCAGGGAAAACTATGCCTTGTTCTAAAGCTCTTTGGGAACCGCTTGCATAGCCCCACACACCTGGGGGCTGCAGGCTTTCCTGCTGCCTTCAGCCTCAAAACCACCCTTTCCCTCATGGCGCCACGCCAGGCACAAAAATGGCCATATAGCTGGAGGTTGGTCCCACGCCCAAAGAGCCAGCAGGGAAAACTATGCCTTGTTCTAAAGCTCTTTGGGAACCGCTTGCGTAGCCCCACACACCTGGGGGCTGCAGGCTTTCCTGCTGCCTTCAGCCTCAAAACCACCCTTTCCCACTTGGCGTCACGCAAGGCACAAAATGGCCATATGTCTGGAGACTGGTCCCACGCCCAAAGACCCAGCAGGGAAAACTATGCCTTGTTCTAAAGCTCTTTGGGAACCACTTGCGTAGCCCCAAACTCCTGAGGGCTGCAGGCTTTCCTGCTGCCTTCAGCCTCAAAACCACCCTTTCCCACATGGCGCCGCGCCAAGCCCAAAAATGGCCATATATCTGGGGATTGGTCCCACGCCCAAAGAGCCAGCAGGGAAAACTATGCCTTGTTCTAAAGCTCTTTGGGAACGGCTTGCGTAGCCCCACAGACCTGGGGGCTGCAGGCTTTCCTGCTCTCTTCAGCCTCAAAAGCACGCTTTCCCACTCGGCCCCGAGCCAGGCAGAAAAATGGTCATATGTCTGGAGACTGGTCCCTTTCCCAAAGAGCCAGCAGGGAAAACTATGCCTTGTTCTAAAGCTCTTTGGGAACCGCTTGCGTAGCCCCACACACCTGGGGGCTGCAGGCTTTCCTGCTGCCTTCAGCCTCAAAACAACCCTTTCTCACTTGGCGTCGCTCCAGGCACAAAAATGGACATATGTCTGGAGATTGGTCCCTTTCCCAAAGAGCCAGCAGGGAAAACTATGCCTTGTTCTAAAGCTCTTTGGGAACCGCTTGCGTAGCCCCACACTCCTGGGGGCTGCAGGCTTTCCTGCTGCCTTCAGCCTCAAAACCACCCTTTCCCACATGGCGCCACGCCAGGCACAAAAATGGCCATATATCTGGAGATTGGTCCCACGCCCAAAGAGCCAGCAGGGAAAACTATGCCTTGTTCTAAAGCTCTTTGGGAACCGCTTGCGTGGCCCCACAGACCTGGGGGTTGCAGGCTTTCCTGCTGCCTTCAGCCTCAAAAACACCCTTTCCCACTTGGTGCCGCGACAGGCACAAAAATGGCCATATGTCTGGAGACTGGTCCCACGCCCAAAGAGCCAGCAGGGAAAACTATGCCTTGTTCTAAAGCTCTTTGGTAACTGCTTGCGTAGCCCCACACACCTGGGGGCTGCAGGCTTTCCTGCTGCCTTCAGCCTCAAAACCACCCTTTCCCACTTGGCGCCGCGCCAGGCCCAAAAATGGCCATATGTCTGGAGATTGGTCCGACGCCCAAAGAGCCAGCAGGGAAAACTATGCCTTGTTCTAAAGCTCTTTGGGAACCACTTGCGTAGCCCCAAACTCCTGCGGGCTGCAGGCTTTCCTGCTGCCTTCAGCATCAAAACCACCCTTTCCCACATGGCGCCGCGCCAAGCCCAAAAATGGCCATATATCTGGGGATTGGTCCCACGCCCAAAGAGCCAGCAGGGAAAACTATGCCTTGTTCTAAAGCTCTTTGGGAACCGCTTGCGTAGCCCCACACACCTGGGGGCTGCAGGCTTTCCTGCTGCCTTCAGCCTCAAAACCACCCTTTCCCTCATGGCGTCACGCCAGGCACAAAAATGGCCATATGGCTGGAGGTTGGTCCCACGCCCAAAGAGCCAGCAGGGAAAACTATGCCTTGTTCTAAAGCTCTTTGGGAACGGCTTGCGTAGCCCCACACACCTGGGGGCTGCAGGCTTTTCTCGCGCTTTCAGCCTCAAAACCACCCTTTCCCACTCGGCCCCGTGCCAGGCAGAAAAATGGCCATATGTCTGGAGGTTGGTCCCTTTCCCAAAGAGCCAGCAGGGAAAACTATGCCTTGTTCTAAAGCTCTTTGGGAACCGCTTGCGTAGCCCCACACACCTGGGGGCTGCAGGCTTTCCTGCTGCCTTCAGCCTCAAAACCACCCTTTCCCACATGGCGCCACGCCAGGCACAAAAATGGCCATATATCTGGAGATTGCTCCCACGCCCAAAGAGCCAGCAGGGAAAACGATGCCTTGTTCTAAAGCTCTTTGGGAACCGCTTGCGTGGCCCCACACACCTGGGGGCTGCAGGCTTTCCTGCTGCCTTCAGCCTCAAAACCACCCTTTCCCACTTGGTGCCGCGCCAGGCCCAAAAATGGCCATATGTCTGGAGACTGGTCCCACGCCCAAAGAGCCAGCAGGGAAAACTATGCCTTGTTCTAAAGCTCTTTGGTAACTGCTTGCGTAGCCCCACACACCTGGGGGCTGCAGTCTTTCCTGCTGCCTTCAGCCTCAAAACCACCCTTTCCCTCATGGCGTCACGCCAGGCACAAAAATGGCCATATGTCTGGAGACTGGTCCCTTTCCCAAAGAGCCAGCAGGGAAAACTATGCCTTGTTCTAAAGCTCTTTGGGAACCGCTTGCGTGGCCCCACAGACCTGGGGGCTGCAGGCTTTCCTGCTGCCTTCAGCCTCAAAACCACCCTTTCCCACATGGCGTCACGCCAGGCACAAAAATGGCCATATGTCTGGAGATTGGTCCGACGCCCAAAGAGCCAGCAGGGAAAACTATGCCTTGTACTAAAGCTCTTTGGGAACCGCTTGCGTAGCCCCACACACCTGGGGGCTGCAGGCTTTCCTGCTGCCTTCAGCCTCAAAACCACCCTTTCCCTCATGGCGTCACGCCAGGCCCAAAAATGGCCATACGTCTGGAGACTGGTCCCACGCCCAAAGAGCCAGCAGGGAAAACTATGCCTTGTTCTAAAGCTCTTTGGGAACCGCTTGCGTAGCCCCACACACCTGGGGGCTGCAGGCTTTCCTGCTGCCTTCAGCCTCAAAACCACCCTTTCTCACATGGCGTCACGCCAGGCACAAAAATGGCCATATGTCTGGAGACTGGTCCCACGCCCAAAGAGCCAGCAGGGAAAATTATGCCTTGTTCTAAAGCTCTTTGGGAACCGCTTGCGTAGCCCCACACACCTGGGGGCTGCAGGCTTTCCTGCTGCCTTCAGCCTCAAAACAACCCTTTCTCACTTGGCGTCGCTCCAGGCACAAAAATGGCCATATGTCTGGAGATTGGTCCCTTTCCCAAAGAGCCAGCAGGGAAAACTATGCCTTGTTCTAAAGCTCTTTGGGAACCGCTTGCGTAGCCCCACACACCTGGGGGCTGCAGGCTTTCCTGCTGCCTTCAGCCTCAAAACAACCCTTTCTCACTTGGCGTCGCTCCAGGCACAAAAATGGCCATATGTCTGGAAATTGGTCCCACGCCCAAAGAGCCAGCAGGGAAAACTATGCCTTGTTCTAAAGCTCTTTGGGAACCGCTTGCGTAGCCCCACACACCTGGGGGCTGCAGGCTTTCCTGCTGCCTTCAGCCTCAAAACCACCCTTTCCCTCATGGCGCCACGCCAGGCACAAAAATGGCCATATAGCTGGAGGTTGGTCCCACGCCCAAAGAGCCAGCAGGGAAAACTATGCCTTGTTCTAAAGCTCTTTGGGAACCGCTTGCGTA
This sequence comes from Chroicocephalus ridibundus, assembly GCF_963924245.1. NCBI lineage: Eukaryota > Metazoa > Chordata > Aves > Charadriiformes > Laridae > Chroicocephalus > Chroicocephalus ridibundus. Next base: position 59,898 of record NW_026961492.1, on the reverse strand, counting down.
GCCCCACACACCTGGGGGCTGCAGGCTTTCCTGCTGCCTTCAGCCTCAAAACCACCCTTTCCCACTTGGCGTCACGCAAGGCACAAAATGGCCATATGTCTGGAGACTGGTCCCACGCCCAAAGACCCAGCAGGGAAAACTATGCCTTGTTCTAAAGCTCTTTGGGAACCACTTGCGTAGCCCCAAACTCCTGAGGGCTGCAGGCTTTCCTGCTGCCTTCAGCCTCAAAACCACCCTTTCCCACATGGCGCCGCGCCAAGCCCAAAAATGGCCATATATCTGGGGATTGGTCCCACGCCCAAAGAGCCAGCAGGGAAAACTATGCCTTGTTCTAAAGCTCTTTGGGAACGGCTTGCGTAGCCCCACAGACCTGGGGGCTGCAGGCTTTCCTGCTCTCTTCAGCCTCAAAAGCACGCTTTCCCACTCGGCCCCGAGCCAGGCAGAAAAATGGCCATATGTCTGGAGACTGGTCCCTTTCCCAAAGAGCCAGCAGGGAAAACTATGCCTTGTTCTAAAGCTCTTTGGGAACCGCTTGCGTAGCCCCACACACCTGGGGGCTGCAGGCTTTCCTGCTGCCTTCAGCCTCAAAACAACCCTTTCTCACTTGGCGTCGCTCCAGGCACAAAAATGGACATATGTCTGGAGATTGGTCCCTTTCCCAAAGAGCCAGCAGGGAAAACTATGCCTTGTTCTAAAGCTCTTTGGGAACCGCTTGCGTAGCCCCACACTCCTGGGGGCTGCAGGCTTTCCTGCTGCCTTCAGCCTCAAAACCACCCTTTCCCACATGGCGCCACGCCAGGCACAAAAATGGCCATATATCTGGAGATTGGTCCCACGCCCAAAGAGCCAGCAGGGAAAACTATGCCTTGTTCTAAAGCTCTTTGGGAACCGCTTGCGTGGCCCCACAGACCTGGGGGTTGCAGGCTTTCCTGCTGCCTTCAGCCTCAAAAACACCCTTTCCCACTTGGTGCCGCGACAGGCACAAAAATGGCCATATGTCTGGAGACTGGTCCCACGCCCAAAGAGCCAGCAGGGAAAACTATGCCTTGTTCTAAAGCTCTTTGGTAACTGCTTGCGTAGCCCCACACACCTGGGGGCTGCAGGCTTTCCTGCTGCCTTCAGCCTCAAAACCACCCTTTCCCACTTGGCGCCGCGCCAGGCCCAAAAATGGCCATATGTCTGGAGATTGGTCCGACGCCCAAAGAGCCAGCAGGGAAAACTATGCCTTGTTCTAAAGCTCTTTGGGAACCACTTGCGTAGCCCCAAACTCCTGCGGGCTGCAGGCTTTCCTGCTGCCTTCAGCATCAAAACCACCCTTTCCCACATGGCGCCGCGCCAAGCCCAAAAATGGCCATATATCTGGGGATTGGTCCCACGCCCAAAGAGCCAGCAGGGAAAACTATGCCTTGTTCTAAAGCTCTTTGGGAACGGCTTGCGTAGCCCCACACACCTGGGGGCTGCAGGCTTTTCTCGCGCTTTCAGCCTCAAAACCACCCTTTCCCACTCGGCCCCGTGCCAGGCAGAAAAATGGCCATATGTCTGGAGGTTGGTCCCTTTCCCAAAGAGCCAGCAGGGAAAACTATGCCTTGTTCTAAAGCTCTTTGGGAACCGCTTGCGTAGCCCCACACACCTGGGGGCTGCAGGCTTTCCTGCTGCCTTCAGCCTCAAAACCACCCTTTCCCACATGGCGCCACGCCAGGCACAAAAATGGCCATATGTCTGGAGATTGCTCCCACGCCCAAAGAGCCAGCAGGGAAAACGATGCCTTGTTCTAAAGCTCTTTGGGAACCGCTTGCGTGGCCCCACACACCTGGGGGCTGCAGGCTTTCCTGCTGCCTTCAGCCTCAAAACCACCCTTTCCCACTTGGTGCCGCGCCAGGCCCAAAAATGGCCATATGTCTGGAGACTGGTCCCACGCCCAAAGAGCCAGCAGGGAAAACTATGCCTTGTTCTAAAGCTCTTTGGTAACTGCTTGCGTAGCCCCACACACCTGGGGGCTGCAGTCTTTCCTGCTGCCTTCAGCCTCAAAACCACCCTTTCCCTCATGGCGTCACGCCAGGCACAAAAATGGCCATATGTCTGGAGTCTGGTCCCTTTCCCAAAGAGCCAGCAGGGAAAACTATGCCTTGTTCTAAAGCTCTTTGGGAACCGCTTGCGTGGCCCCACAGACCTGGGGGCTGCAGGCTTTCCTGCTGCCTTCAGCCTCAAAACCACCCTTTCCCACATGGCGTCACGCCAGGCACAAAAATGGCCATATGTCTGGAGATTGGTCCGACGCCCAAAGAGCCAGCAGGGAAAACTATGCCTTGTACTAAAGCTCTTTGGGAACCGCTTGCGTAGCCCCACACACCTGGGGGCTGCAGGCTTTCCTGCTGCCTTCAGCCTCAAAACCACCCTTTCCCTCATGGCGTCACGCCAGGCCCAAAAATGGCCATACGTCTGGAGACTGGTCCCACGCCCAAAGAGCCAGCAGGGAAAACTATGCCTTGTTCTAAAGCTCTTTGGGAACCGCTTGCGTAGCCCCACACACCTGGGGGCTGCAGGCTTTCCTGCTGCCTTCAGCCTCAAAACCACCCTTTCTCACATGGCGTCACGCCAGGCACAAAAATGGCCATATGTCTGGAGACTGGTCACACGCCCAAAGAGCCAGCAGGGAAAATTATGCCTTGTTCTAAAGCTCTTTGGGAACCGCTTGCGTAGCCCCACACACCTGGGGGCTGCAGGCTTTCCTGCTGCCTTCAGCCTCAAAACAACCCTTTCTCACTTGGCGTCGCTCCAGGCACAAAAATGGCCATATGTCTGGAGATTGGTCCCTTTCCCAAAGAGCCAGCAGGGAAAACTATGCCTTGTTCTAAAGCTCTTTGGGAACCGCTTGCGTAGCCCCACACACCTGGGGGCTGCAGGCTTTCCTGCTGCCTTCAGCCTCAAAACAACCCTTTCTCACATGGCGCCACGCCAGGCACAAAAATGGCCATATGTCTGGAAATTGGTCCCACGCCCAAAGAGCCAGCAGGGAAAACTATGCCTTGTTCTAAAGCTCTTTGGGAACCGCTTGCGTAGCCCCACACACCTGGGGGCTGCAGGCTTTCCTGCTGCCTTCAGCCTCAAAACCACCCTTTCCCTCATGGCGCCACGCCAGGCACAAAAATGGCCATATAGCTGGAGGTTGGTCCCACGCCCAAAGAGCCAGCAGGGAAAACTATGCCTTGTTCTAAAGCTCTTTGGGAACCGCTTGCGTAGCCCCACACACCTGGGGGCTGCAGGCTTTCCTGCTGCCTTCAGCCTCAAAACAACCCTTTCTCACTTGGCGTCGCTCCAGGCACAAAAATGGCCATATAGCTGGAGATTGGTCCCACGCCCAAAGAGCCAGCAGGGAAAACGATGCCTTGTTCTAAAGCTCTTGGGAACCGCTTGCGTGGCCCCACACACCTGGGGGCTGCAGGCTTTCCTGCTGCCTTCAGGCTCAAAACCACCCTTTCCCACTTGGTGCCGCGCCAGGCCCAAAAATGGCCATATGTCTGGAGACTGGTCCCACGCCCAAAGAGCCAGCAGGGAAAACTATGCCTTGTTCTAAAGCTCTTTGGTAACTGCTTGCGTAGCCCCACACACCTGGGGGCTGCAGTCTTTCCTGCTGCCTTCAGCCTCAAAACCACCCTTTCCCACTTGGCGCCGCGCCAGGCCCAAAAATGGCCATATGTCTGGAGACTGGTCCCTTTCCCAAAGAGCCAGCAGGGAAAAACTATGCCTTGTTCTAAAGCTCTTGGGAACCGCTTGCGTAGCCCCACACACCTGGGGGCTGCAGGCTTTCTGCTGCCTTCAGCCTCAAAACAACCCTTTCTCACTTGGCGTCGCTCCAGGCACAAAAATGGCCATATGTCTGGAGATTGGTCCCTTTCCCAAAGAGCCAGCAGGGAAAACTATGCCTTGTTCTAAAGCTCTTTGGAACCGCTTGCGTAGCCCCACACACCTGGGGGCTGCAGGCTTTCCCTGCTGCCTTCAGCCTCAAAACCACCCTTTCCCCACATGGCGCCACGCCAGGCACAAAAATGGCCATATATCTGGAGATGGTCCACGCCCAAAGAGCCAGCAGGGAAAACGATGCCTTGTTCTAAAGCTCTTTGGGAACCGCTTGCGTAGCCCCACACACCTGGGGGCTGCAGGCTTTCCTGCTGCCTTCAGCCTCAAAACCACCCTTTCTCACATGGCGTCACGCCAGGCACAAAAATGGCCATATGTCTGGAGACTGGTCACACGCCCAAAGAGCCAGCAGGGAAAATTATGCCTTGTTCTAAAGCTCTTTGGGAACCGCTTGCGTAGCCCCACACACCTGGGGGCTGCAGGCTTTCCTGCTGCCTTCAGCCTCAAAACAACCCTTTCTCACTTGGCGTCGCTCCAGGCACAAAACATGGCCATATGTCTGGAGATTGGTCCCTTTCCCAAAGAGCCAGCAGGGAAAACTATGCCTTGTTCTAAAGCTCTTTGGGAACCGCTTGCGTAGCCCACACTCCTGGGGGCTGCAGGCTTTCCTGCTGCCTTCAGCCTCAAAACCACCCTTTCCACATGGCGCCACGCCAGGCACAAAAATGGCCATATATCTGGAGATTGGTCCCACGCCCAAAGAGCCAGCAGGAAACGATGCCTTGTTCTAAAGCTCTTTGGGAACCGCTTGCGTGGCCCCACACACCTGGGGGCTGCAGGCTTTCCTGCTGCCTTCAGGCTCAAAACCACCCTTTCCCACTTGGTGCCGCGCCAGGCCAAAAATGGCCATATGTCTGAGACTGGTCCCACGCCCAAAGAGCCAGCAGGGAAAACTATGCCTTGTTCTAAAGCTCTTTGGTAACTGCTTGCGTAGCCCCACACACCTGGGGCTGCAGTCTTTCCTGCTGCCTTCAGCCTCAAAACCACCCTTTCCCACTTGGCGCCGCGCCAGGCCCAAAAATGGCCATATGTCTGGAGACTGGTCCCTTTCCCAAAGAGCCAGCAGGGAAAACTATGCCTTGTTCTAAAGCTCTTTGGGAACCGCTTGCGTAGCCCCACACACCTGGGGGCTGCAGGCTTTCCTGCTGCCTTCAGCCTCAAAACAACCCTTTCTCACTTGGCGTCGCTCCAGGCACAAAAATGGCCATATGTCTGGAGATTGGTCCCTTTCCCAAAGAGCCAGCAGGGAAAACTATGCCTTGTTCTAAAGCTCTTTGGGAACCGCTTGCGTAGCCCCACACTCCTGGGGGCTGCAGGCTTTCCTGCTGCCTTCAGCCTCAAAACCACCCTTTCCCACATGGCGCCACGCCAGGCACAAAAATGGCCATATATCTGGAGACTGGTCCCACGCCCAAAGAGCCAGCAGGGAAAACTATGCCTTGTTCTAAAGCTCTTTGGGAACCGCTTGCGTAGCCCCACACACCTGGGGGCTGCAGGCTTTCCTGCTGCCTTCAGCCTCAAAACCACCCTTTCCCACTTGGCGTCACGCAAGGCACAAAATGGTCATATGTCTGGAGACTGGTCCCACGCCCAAAGACCCAGCAGGGAAAACTATGCCTTGTTCTAAAGCTCTTTGGGAACCACTTGCGTAGCCCCAAACTCCTGGGGGCTGCAGGCTTTCCTGCTGCCTTCAGCCTCAAAACCACCCTTTCCCACATGGCGCCGCGCCAAGCCCAAAAATGGCCATATATCTGGGGATTGGTCCCACGCCCAAAGAGCCAGCAGGGAAAACGATGCCTTGTTCTAAAGCTCTTTGGGAACCTCTTGCGTAGCCCCACACACCTGGGGGCTGCAGGCTTTCCTGCAGCCTTCAGCCTCAAAACCACCCTTTCCCACTTGGCGCCGCGCCAGGCCCAAAAATGGCCATATGTCTGGAGATTGGTCCCACGCCCAAAGAGCCAGCAGGGAAAACTATGCCTTGTTCTAAAGCTCTTTGGGAACCACTTGCGTAGCCCCAAACTCCTGGGGGCTGCAGGCTTTCCTGCTGCCTTCAGCCTCAAAACCACCCTTTCCCTCATGGCGTCACGCCAGGCACAAAAATGGCCATAGGGCTGGAGGTTGGTCCCACGCCCAAAGAGCCAGCAGGGAAAACTATGCCTTGTTCTAAAGCTCTTTGGGAACGGCTTGCGTAGCCCCACAGACCTGGGGGCTGCAGGCTTTCCTGCTCTCTTCAGCCTCAAAAGCACGCTTTCCCACTCGGCCCCATGCCAGGCAGAAAAATGGCCATATGTCTGGAGATTGGTCCCACGCCCAAAGAGCCAGCAGGGAAAACTATGCCTTGTTCTAAAGCTCTTTGGGAACCGCTTGCGTAGCCCCACACACCTGGGGGCTGCAGGCTTTCCTGCTGCCTTCAGCCTCAAAACCACCCTTTCCCACATGGCGTCACGCCAGGCACAAAAATGGCCATATGTCTGGAGACTGGTCCCACGCCCAAAGAGCCAGCAGGGAAAATTATGCCTTGTTCTAAAGCTCTTTGGGAACCGCTTGCGTAGCCCCACACACCTGGGGGCTGCAGGCTTTCCTGCTGCCTTCAGCCTCAAAACAACCCTTTCTCACTTGGCGTCGCTCCAGGCACAAAAATGGCCATATTTCTGGAGATTGGTCCCTTTCCCAAAGAGCCAGCAGGGAAAACTATGCCTTGTTCTAAAGCTCTTTGGGAACCGCTTGCGTAGCCCCACACACCTGGGGGCTGCAGGCTTTCCTGCTGCCTTCAGCCTCAAAACCACCCTTTCCCACATGGCGCCACGCCAGGCACAAAAATGGCCATATATCTGGAGATTGGTCCCACGCCCAAAGAGCCAGCAGGGAAAACGATGCCTTGTTCTAAAGCTCTTTGGGAACCACTTGCGTGGCCCCACACACCTGGGGGCTGCAGGCTTTCCTGCTGCCTTCAGCCTCAAAACCACCCTTTCCCACTTGGTGCCGCGCCAGGCCCAAAAATGGCCATATGTCTGGAGACTGGTCCCTTTCCCAAAGAGCCAGCAGGGAAAACTAAGCCTTGTTCTAAAGCTCTTTGGTAACTGCTTGCGTAGCCCCACACACCTGGGGGCTGCAGTCTTTCCTGCTGCCTTCAGCCTCAAAACCACCCTTTCCCACTTGGCGCCGCGCCAGGCCCAAAAATGGCCATATGTCTGGAGACTGGTCCCTTTCCCAAAGAGCCAGCAGGGAAAACTATGCCTTGTTCTAAAGCTCTTTGGGAACCGCTTGCGTGGCCCCACAGACCTGGGGGCTGCAGGCTTTCCTGCTGCCTTCAGCCTCAAAACCACCCTTTCCCACATGGCGTCACGCCAGGCACAAAAATGGCCATATGTCTGGAGATTGGTCCGACGCCCAAAGAGCCAGCAGGGAAAACTATGCCTTGTACTAAAGCTCTTTGGGAACCGCTTGCGTAGCCCCACACACCTGGGGGCTGCAGGCTTTCCTGCTGCCTTCAGCCTCAAAACCACCCTTTCCCTCATGGCGTCACGCCAGGCCCAAAAATGGCCATATGTCTGGAGACTGGTCCCACGCCCAAAGAGCCAGCAGGGAAAACTATGCCTTGTTCTAAAGCTCTTTGGGAACCGCTTGCGTAGCCCCACAGACCTGGGGGCTGCAGGCATTCCTGCTGCCTTCAGCCTCAAAACCACGCTTTCCCACTTGGCGTCACGCAAGGCACAAAATGGCCATATGTCTGGAGACTGGTCCCACGCCCAAGAGCCAGCAGGGAAAACTATTGCCTTGTTCTAAAGCTCTTTGGGAACCACTTGCGTAGCCCCAAACTCCTGGGGGCTGCAGGCTTTCCTGCTGCCTTCAGCATCAAAACCACCCTTTCCCACATGGCGCCGCGCCAAGCCCAAAAATGGGCCATATATCTGGGGATTGGTCCCACGCCCAAAGAGCCAGCAGGGAAAACGATGCCTTGTTCTAAAGCTCTTTGGGAACCTCTTGCGTAGCCCCACACACCTGGGGGCTGCAGGCTTTCCTGCTGCCTTCAGCCTCAAAACCACCCTTTCCCACATGGCGTCACGCCAGGCACAAAAATGGCCATATGTCTGGAGGTTGGTCCCACGCCCAAAGAGCCAGCAGGGAAAACTATGCCTTGTTCTAAAGCTCTTGGGAACCGCTTGCGTAGCCCCACACACCTGGGGGCTGCAGGCTTTCCTGCTGCCTTCAGCCTCAAAACAACCCTTTCTCACTTGGCGTCGCTCCAGCACGAAAATGGCCATATGTCTGGGAGATTGGTCCCTTTCCAAAGAGCCAGCAGGGAAAACTATGCCTTGTTCTAAAGCTCTTTGGGAACCGCTTGCGTAGCCCACACTCCTGGGGGCTGCAGGCTTTCCTGCTGCCTCAGCCTCAAAACCACCCTTTCCCACTTGGGCGCCACGCCAGGCCCAAAAATGGCCATAGGGCTGGAGGTTGGTCCCACGCCCAAAGAGCCAGCAGGGAAAACGATGCCTTGTTCTAAAGCTCTTTGGGAACTGCTTGCGTAGCCCCACACACTGGGGGCTGCAGTCTTTCTGCTGCCTTCAGCCTCAAAACCACCCTTTCCCACTTGGGCGCCGCGCCAGGCCCAAAAATGGCCATATGTCTGGAGACTGGTCCCTTTCCCAAAGAGCCAGCAGGGAAAACTATGCCTTGTTCTAAAGCTCTTTGGGAACCGCTTGCGTGGCCCCACAGACCTGGGGGCTGCAGGCTTTCTGCTGCCTTCAGCCTCAAAACCACCCTTTCCCACATGGCGTCACGCCAGCACAAAAATGGCCATATGTCTGGAGATTGGTCCGACGCCCAAAGAGCCAGCAGGGGAAAACTATGCCTTGTACTAAAGCTCTTTGGGAACCGCTTGCGTAGCCCCACACACCTGGGGGCTGCAGGCTTTCCTGCTGCCTTCAGCCTCAAAACCACCCTTTCCCTCATGGCGTCACGCCAGGCCCAAAAATGGCCATATGTCTGGAGACTGGTCCCACGCCCAAAGAGCCAGCAGGGAAAACTATGCCTTGTTCTAAAGCTCTTTGGGAACCGCTTGCGTAGCCCCACACACCTGGGGGCTGCAGGCTTTCCTGCTGCCTTCAGCCTCAAAAGCACGCTTTCGCACTCGGCCCCGTGCCAGGCCCAAAAATGCCATATGTCTGGAGACTGGTCCCACGCCCAAAGAGCCAGCAGGGAAAACTATGCCTTGTTCTAAAGCTCTTTGGGAACCGCTTGCGTAGCCCCACACACCTGGGGGCTGCAGGCTTTCCTGCTCTCTTCAGCCTCAAAAGCACCCTTTCCCACTTGGCGCCAAGCCAGGCATAAATATGGCCATATTTCTGGAGATTGGTCCCACGCCCAAAGAGCCAGCAGGGAAAACTATGCCTTGTTCTAAAGCTCTTTGGGAACCGCTTGCGTAGCCCCACACACCTGGGGGCTGCAGGCTTTCCTGCTGCCTTCAGCCTCAAAACCACCCTTTCCCACTTGGCGCCGCGCCAGGCCCAAAAATGGCCATATGTCTGGAGACTGGTCCCACGCCCAAAGAGCCAGCAGGGAAAACTATGCCTTGTTCTAAAGCTCTTTGGGAACCGCTTGCGTAGCCCCACACAAACTGGGGGCTGCAGGCTTTTCTTGCGCTTTCAGCCTCAAAACCACCCTTTCCCTCATGGCGTCACGCCAGGCACAAAAATGGCCATATTTCTGGAGGTTGGTCCAACGCCCAAAGAGCCAGCAGGGAAAACTATGCCTTGTTCTAAAGCTCTTTGGGAACCCCTTGCGTAGCCCCACACACCTGGGGGCTGCAGGCTTTCCTGCTCTCTTCAGCCTCAAAAGCACCCTTTCCCACTTGGCGTCACGCCAGGCCCAAAAATGGCCATATGTCTGGAGACTGGTCCCACGCCCAAAGAGACAGCAGGGAAAACTATGCCTTGTTCTAAAGCTCTTTGGGAACCGCTTGCGTAGCCCCACACACCTAAGAGCTGCAGGGCTTTCCTGCTGCCTTCAGCCTCAAAACCACCCTTTCGCACTTGGCGCCGCGCCAGGCCCAAAATGGCCATAAGGCTGGAGACTGGTCCCACGCCCAAAGAGCCAGCAGGGAAAACTATGCCTTGTTCTAAAGCTCTTTGGGAACCGCTTGCGTAGCCCCACACACCTGGGGGCTGCAGGCTTTCCTGCAGCCTTCAGCCTCAAAACCACCCTTTCCCACTTGGCGCCGCGCCAGGCCCAAAAATGGCCATATGTCTGGAGACTGGTCCCACGCCCAAAGAGCCAGCAGGGAAAACTATGCCTTGTTCTAAAGCTCTTTGGGAACCGCTTGCGTAGCCCCACACAAACTGGGGGCTGCAGGCTTTTCTCGCGCTTTCAGCCTCAAAACCACCCTTTTCCACTTGGCGCTGCTCCAGGACCAAAAATGGCCATATGTCTGGAGACTGGTCCCACGCCGAAAGAGCCAGCAGGGAAAACTATGCCTTGTTCTAAAGTTCTTTGGGAACCGCTTGCGTGACCCCACAGACCTGGGGGCTGCAGGCTTTCCTGCTGCCTTCAGTCTCAAAACCACCCTTTCCCACATGGCGACACGCCAGGCACAAAAATGGCCATATGTCTGGAGGTTGGTCCCACGCCCAAAGAGCCAGCAGGGAAAACTATGCCTTGTTCTAAAGCTCTTTGGGAACCGCTTGCGTAGCCCCACACACCTGGGGGCTGCAGGCTTTCCTGCTGCCTTCAGCCTCAAAAGCACCCTTTCCCACTTGGCGCCAAGCCAGGCATAAATATGGCCATATTTCTGGAGATTGGTCCAACGCCCAAAGAGCCAGCAGGGAAAACTATGCCTTGTTCTAAAGCTCTTTGGGAACCGCTTGCGTAGCCCCACACACCTGGGGGCTGCAGGCTTTCCTGCTGCCTTCAGCCTCAAAACCACCCTTTCCCACGTGGCGCCGTGCCAGGCCCAAAAATGGCCATATGTCTGGAGACTGGTCCCACGCCCAAAGAGCCAGCAGGGAAAACTATGCCTTGTTCTAAAGCTCTTTGGGAACCGCTTGCGTAGCCCCACACACCTGGGGGCTGCAGGCTTTTCTCGCGCTTTCAGCCTCAAAAGCACCCTTTCCCACATGGCGTCATGCCAGGCGCAAAAAATGGCCATATGTCTGGAGACTGTCCCACGCCCAAAGAGACAGCAGGGAAAACTATGCCTTGTTCTAAAGCTCTTTGGGAACCGCTTGCGTAGCCCCACACACCTAAGAGCTGCAGGGCTTTCCTGCTGCCTTCAGCCTCAAAACCACCCTTTCGCACTTGGCGCCGCGCCAGGCCCAAAAATGGCCATAAGGCTGGAGACTGGTCCCACGCCCAAAGAGCCAGCAGGGAAAACTATGCCTTGTTCTAAAGCTCTTTGGGAACCGCTTGCGTAGCCCCACACAAACTGGGGGCTGCAGGCTTTTCTCGCGCTTTCAGCCTCAAAACCACCCTTTTCCACTTGGCGCTGCTCCAGGACCAAAAATGGCCATATGTCTGGAGACTGGTCCCACGCCCAAAGAGCCAGCAGGGAAAACTATGCCTTGTTCTAAAGCTCTTTGGGAACCGCTTGCGTAGCCCCACACACCTGGGGGCTGCAGGCTTTCCTGCTGCCTTCAGCCTCAAAACCACCCTTTCCCACGTGGCGCCGTGCCAGGCCCAAAAATGGCCATATGTCTGGAGACTGGTCCCACGCCCAAAGAGCCAGCATGGGAAAACTATGCCTTGTTCTAAAGCTCTTTGGGAACCGCTTGCGTAGCCCCACACACCTGGGGGCTGCAGGCTTTTCTCGCGCTTTCAGCCTAAAAACCACCCTTTCCCTCATGGCATCACGCCAGGCACAAAAATGGCCATATTTCTGGAGATTGGTCCCACGCCCAAAGAGCCAGCAGGGAAAACTATGCCTTGTTCTAAAGCTCTTTGGGAACCGCTTGCGTAGCCCCACACAAATTGGGGGCTGCAGGCTTTTCTCGCGCTTTCAGCCTCAAAACCACCCTTTCCCACTTGGCGCTGCTCCAGGACCAAAAATGGCCATATGTCTGGAGACTGGTCCCTTTCCCAAAGAGCCAGCAGGGAAAACTATGCCTTGTTCTAAAGCTCTTTGGTAACTGCTTGCGTAGCCCCACACACCTGGGGGCTGCAGTCTTTCCTGCTGCCTTCAGCCTCAAAACCACCCTTTCCCACTTGGCGCCGCGCCAGGCCCAAAAATGGCCATATGTCTGGAGACTGGTCCCTTTCCCAAAGAGCCAGCAGGGAAAACTATGCCTTGTTCTAAAGCTCTTTGGGAACCGCTTGCGTGGCCCCACAGACCTGGGGGCTGCAGGCTTTCCTGCTGCCTTCAGCCTCAAAACCACCCTTTCCCACATGGCGTCACGCCAGGCACAAAAATGGCCATATGTCTGGAGATTGGTCCGACGCCCAAAGAGCCAGCAGGGAAAACTATGCCTTGTACTAAAGCTCTTTGGGAACCGCTTGCGTAGCCCCACACACCTGGGGGCTGCAGGCTTTCCTGCTGCCTTCAGCCTCAAAACCACCCTTTCCCTCATGGCGTCACGCCAGGCCCAAAAATGGCCATATGTCTGGAGACTGGTCCCACGCCCAAAGAGCCAGCAGGGAAAACTATGCCTTGTTCTAAAGCTCTTTGGGAACCGCTTGCGTAGCCCCACACACCTGGGGGCTGCAGGCTTTCCTGCTGCCTTCAGCCTCAAAACCACCCTTTCCCACATGGCGTCACGCCAGGCACAAAAATGGCCATATGTCTGGAGACTGGTCCCACGCCCAAAGAGCCAGCAGGGAAAACTATGCCTTGTTCTAAAGCTCTTTGGGAACCGCTTGCGTAGCCCCACACTCCTGGGGGCTGCAGGCTTTCCTGCTGCCTTCAGCCTCAAAACCACCCTTTCCCACTTGGCGTCACGCAAGGCACAAAATGGCCATATGTCTGGAGACTGGTCCCACGCCCAAAGAGCCAGCAGGGAAAACTATGCCTTGTTCTAAAGCTCTTTGGGAACCACTTGCGTAGCCCCAAACTCCTGGGGGCTGCAGGCTTTCCTGCTGCCTTCAGCCTCAAAACCACCCTTTCCCACATGGCGCCGCGCCAAGCCCAGAAATGGCCATATATCTGGGGATTGGTCCCACGCCCAAAGAGCCAGCAGGGAAAACGATGCCTTGTTCTAAAGCTCTTTGGGAACCGCTTGCGTAGCCCCACACACCTGGGGGCTGCAGGCTTTCCTGCAGCCTTCAGCCTCAAAACCACCCTTTCCCACTTGGCGCCGCGCCAGGCCCAAAAATGGCCATATGTCTGGAGATTGGTCCCACGCCCAAAGAGCCAGCAGGGAAAACTATGCCTTGTTCTAAAGCTCTTTGGGAACCGCTTGCGTAGCCCCAAACACCTGGGGGCTGCAGGCTTTCCTGCTGCCTTCAGCCTCAAAACCACCCTTTCCCTCATGGCGTCACGCCAGGCACAAAAATGGCCATATGGCTGGAGGTTGGTCCCACGCCCAAAGAGCCAGCAGGGAAAACTATGCCTTGTTCTAAAGCTCTTTGGGAACCGCTTGCGTAGCCCCACACACCTGGGGGCTGCAGGCTTTCCTGCTCTCTTCAGCCTCAAAAGCACGCTTTCGCACTCGGCCCCGTGCCAGGCAGAAAAATGGCCATATGTCTGGAGACTGGTCCCACGCCCAAAGAGCCAGCAGGGAAAACTATGCCTTGTTCTAAAGCTCTTTGGGAACCGCTTGCGTAGCCCCAAACTCCTGGGGGCTGCAGGCTTTCCTGCTGCCTTCAGCCTCAAAACCACCCTTTCCCACTTGGCGTCACGCAAGGCACAAAATGGCCATATGTCTGGAGACTGGTCCCACGCCCAAAGAGCCAGCAGGGAAAACTATGCCTTGTTCTAAAGCTCTTTGGGAACCACTTGCGTAGCCCCAAACTCCTGGGGGCTGCAGGCTTTCCTGCTGCCTTCAGCCTCAAAACCACCCTTTCCCACATGGCGCCGCGCCAAGCCCAAAAATGGCCATATATCTGGGGATTGGTCCCACGCCCAAAGAGCCAGCAGGGAAAACTATGCCTTGTTCTAAAGCTCTTTGGGAACCGCTTGCGTAGCCCCACACACCTGGGGGCTGCAGGCTTTCCTGCTGCCTTCAGCCTCAAAACCACCCTTTCCCTCATGGCGTCACGCCAGGCACAAAAATGGCCATATGGCTGGAGGTTGGTCCCACGCCCAAAGAGCCAGCAGGGAAAACTATGCCTTGTTCTAAAGCTCTTTGGGAACCACTTGCGTAGCCCCAAACTCCTGCGGGCTGCAGGCTTTCCTGCTGCCTTCAGCATCAAAACCACCCTTTCCCACATGGCGCCGCGCCAAGCCCAAAAATGGCCATATATCTGGGGATTGGTCCCACGCCCAAAGAGCCAGCAGGGAAAACGATGCCTTGTTCTAAAGCTCTTTGGGAACCGCTTGCGTAGCCCCACACACCTGGGGGCTGCAGGCTTTCCTGCAGCCTTCAGCCTCAAAACCACCCTTTCCCACTTGGCGCCGCGCCAGGCCCAAAAATGGCCATATGTCTGGAGATTCGTCCCACGCCCAAAGAGCCAGCAGGGAAAACTATGCCTTGTTCTAAAGCTCTTTGGGAACCGCTTGCGTAGCCCCACACACCTGGGGGCTGCAGGCTTTCCTGCTGCCTTCAGCCTCGAAACCACCCTTTCCCTCATGGCGTCACGCCAGGCACAAAAATGGCCATATGGCTGGAGGTTGGTCCCACGCCCAAAGAGCCAGCAGGGAAAACTATGCCTTGTTCTAAAGCTCTTTGGGAACCGCTTGCGTAGCCCCACACACCTGGGGGCTGCAGGCTTTTCTCGCGCTTTCAGCCTCAAAACCACCCTTTCCCACTCGGCCCCGTGCCAGGCAGAAAAATGGCCATATGTCTGGAGACTGGTCCCACGCCCAAAGAGCCAGCAGGGAAAACTATGCCTTGTTCTAAAGCTCTTTGGGAACCGCTTGCGTAGCCCCACAGTCCTGGGGGCTGCAGGCTTTCCTGCTGCCTTCAGCCTCAAAACCATCCTTTCCCACATGGCGTCACGCCAGGCACAAAAATGGCCATATGTCTGGAGACTGGTCCCACGCCCAAAGAGCCAGCAGGGAAAACTATGCCTTGTTCTAAAGCTCTTTGGGAACCGCTTGCGTAGCCCCACACACCTGGGGGCTGCAGGCTTTCCTGCTGCCTTCAGCCTCAAAACAACCCTTTCTCACTTGGCGTCGCTCCAGGCACAAAAATGGCCATATGTCTGGAGGTTGGTCCCTTTCCCAAAGAGCCAGCAGGGAAAACTATGCCTTGTTCTAAAGCTCTTTGGGAACCGCTTGCGTAGCCCCACACACCTGGGGGCTGCA
Organism: Chroicocephalus ridibundus; assembly: GCF_963924245.1. Lineage (NCBI taxonomy): Eukaryota > Metazoa > Chordata > Aves > Charadriiformes > Laridae > Chroicocephalus > Chroicocephalus ridibundus. Next base: position 44,588 of record NW_026961492.1, on the reverse strand, counting down.
GGCTTTCCTGCTGCCTTCAGCCTCAAAACCACCCTTTCCCACATGGCGCCACGCCAGGCACAAAAATGGCCATATATCTGGAGATTGGTCCCACGCCCAAAGAGCCAGCAGGGAAAACGATGCCTTGTTCTAAAGCTCTTTGGGAACCGCTTGCGTGGCCCCACACACCTGGGGGCTGCAGGCTTTCCTGCTGCCTTCAGCCTCAAAACCACCCTTTCCCACTTGGTGCCGCTCCAGGCCCAAAAATGGCCATATGTCTGGAGACTGGTCCCACGCCCAAAGAGCCAGCAGGGAAAACTATGCCTTGTTCTAAAGCTCTTTGGTAACTGCTTGCGTAGCCCCACACACCTGCGGGCTGCAGTCTTTCCTGCTGCCTTCAGCCTCAAAACCACCCTTTCCCTCATGGCGTCACGCCAGGCACAAAAATGGCCATATGTCTGGAGACTGGTCCCACGCCCAAAGAGCCAGCAGGGAAAACTATGCCTTGTTCTAAAGCTCTTTGGGAACGGCTTGCGTAGCCCCACACACCTGGGGGCTGCAGGCTTTCCTGCTCTCTTCAGCCTCAAAAGCACGCTTTCCCACTCGGTCCCGTGCCAGGCAGAAAAATGGCCATATGTCTGGAGACTGGTCCCACGCCCAAAGAGCCAGCAGGGAAAACTATGCCTTGTTCTAAAGCTCTTTGGGAACCGCTTGCGTGGCCCCACACACCTGGGGGCTGCAGGCTTTCCTGCTGCCTTCAGCCTCAAAACCACCCTTTCCCACTTGGTGCCGCGCCAGGCCCAAAAATGGCCATATGTCTGGAGACTGGTCCCACGCCCAAAGAGCCAGCAGGGAAAACTATGCCTTGTTCTAAAGCTCTTTGGGAACCGCTTGCGTAGCCCCATACACCTGGGGGCTGCAGGCTTTCCTGCTGCCTTCAGCCTCAAAACAACCCTTTCTCACTTGGCGTCGCTCCAGGCCCAAAAATGGCCATATGTCTGGAGGTTGGTCCCTTTCCCAAAGAGCCAGCAGGGAAAACTATGCCTTGTTCTAAAGCTCTTTGGGAACCGCTTGCGTAGCCCCACACTCCTGGGGGCTGCAGGCTTTCCTGCTGCCTTCAGCCTCAAAACCACCCTTTCCCACATGGCGCCACGCCAGGCACAAAAATGGCCATATATCTGGAGATTGGTTCCCACGCCCAAAGAGCCAGCAGGGAAAACGATGCCTTGTTCTAAATCTCTTTGGGAACCGCTTGCGTGGCTCCACACACCTGGGGGCTGCAGGCTTTCCTGCTGCCTTCAGCCTCAAAACCACCCTTTCCCACTTGGTGCCGCGCCAGGCTTAAAAATGGCCATATGTCTGGAGACTGGTCCCACGCCCAAAGAGCCAGCAGGGAAAACTATGCCTTGTTCTAAAGCTCTTTGGTAACTGCTTGCGTAGCCCCACACACCTGGGGGCTGCAGTCTTTCCTGCTGCCTTCAGCCTCAAAACCACCCTTTCCCTCATGGCGTCACGCCAGGCACAAAAATGGCCATATGTCTGGAGACTGGTCCCACGCCCAAAGAGCCAGCAGGGAAAACTATGCCTTGTTCTAAAGCTCTTTGGGAACGGCTTGCGTAGCCCCACAGACCTGGGGGCTGCAGGCTTTCCTGCTCTCTTCAGCCTCAAAAGCACGCTTTCCCACTCGGTCCCGTGCCAGGCAGAAAAATGGCCATATGTCTGGAGACTGGTCCCTTTCCCAAAGAGCCAGCAGGGAAAACTATGCCTTGTTCTAAAGCTCTTTGGGAACCGCTTGCGTGGCCCCACACACCTGGGGGCTGCAGGCTTTCCTGCTGCCTTCAGCCTCAAAACCACCCTTTCCCTCATGGCGTCACGCCAGGCCCAAAAATGGCCATACGTCTGGAGACTGGTCCCACGCCCAAAGAGCCAGCAGGGAAAACTATGCCTTGTTCTAAAGCTCTTTGGGAACCGCTTGCGTAGCCCCACACACCTGGGGGCTGCAGGCTTTCCTGCTGCCTTCAGCCTCCAAACACCCCTTTCCCACATGGCGTCACGCCAGGCACAAAAATGGCCATATGTCTGGAGACTGGTCCCACGCCCAAAGAGCCAGCAGGGAAAATTATGCCTTGTTCTAAAGCTCTTTGGGAACCGCTTGCGTAGCCCCACACACCTGGGGGCTGCAGGCTTTCCTGCTGCCTTCAGCCTCAAAACAACCCTTTCTCACTTGGCGTCGCTCCAGGCACAAAAATGGCCATATGTCTGGAGATTGGTCCCTTTCCCAAAGAGCCAGCAGGGAAAACTATGCCTTGTTCTAAAGCTCTTTGGGAACCGCTTGCGTAGCCCCACACTCCTGGGGGCTGCAGGCTTTCCTGCTGCCTTCAGCCTCAAAACCACCCTTTCCCACTTGGTGCCGCGCCAGGCCCAAAAATGGCCATATGTCTGGAGACTGGTCCCACGCCCAAAGAGCCAGCAGGGAAAACTATGCCTTGTTCTAAAGCTCTTTGGTAACTGCTTGCGTAGCCCCACACACCTGGGGGCTGCAGTCTTTCCTGCTGCCTTCAGCCTCAAAACCACCCTTTCCCACTTGGCGCCGCGCCAGGCACAAAAATGGCCATATGTCTGGAGACTGGTCCCTTTCCCAAAGAGCCAGCAGGGAAAACTATGCCTTGTTCTAAAGCTCTTTGGGAACCGCTTGCGTAGCCCCACACACCTGGGGGCTGCAGGCTTTCCTGCTGCCTTCAGCCTCAAAACCACCCTTTCCCACTTGGTGTCACGCAAGGCACAAAATGGTCATATGTCTGGAGACTGGTCCCACGCCCAAAGACCCAGCAGGGAAAACTATGCCTTGTTCTAAAGCTCTTTGGGAACCACTTGCGTAGCCCCAAACTCCTGGGGGCTGCAGGCTTTCCTGCTGCCTTCAGCCTCAAAACCACCCTTTCCCACATGGCGCCGCGCCAAGCCCAAAAATGGCCATATATCTGGGGATTGGTCCCACGCCCAAAGAGCCAGCAGGGAAAACGATGCCTTGTTCTAAAGCTCTTTGGGAACCTCTTGCGTAGCCCCACACACCTGGGGGCTGCAGGCTTTCCTGCAGCCTTCAGCCTCAAAACCACCCTTTCTCACTTGGCGCCGCGCCAGGCCCAAAAATGGCCATATGTCTGGAGATTGGTCCCACGCCCAAAGAGCCAGCAGGGAAAACTATGCCTTGTTCTAAAGCTCTTTGGGAACCACTTGCGTAGCCCCACACACCTGGGGGCTGCAGGCTTTCCTGCTGCCTTCAGCCTCAAAACCACCCTTTCCCTCATGGCGTCACGCCAGGCACAAAAATGGCCATAGGGCTGGAGGTTGGTCCCACGCCCAAAGAGCCAGCAGGGAAAACTATGCCTTGTTCTAAAGCTCTTTGGGAACGGCTTGCGTAGCCCCACAGACCTGGGGGCTGCAGGCTTTCCTGCTCTCTTCAGCCTCAAAAGCACGCTTTCCCACTCGGCCCCGTGCCAGGCAGAAAAATGGCCATATGTCTGGAGATTGGTCCCACGCCCAAAGAGCCAGCAGGGAAAACTATGCCTTGTTCTAAAGCTCTTTGGGAACCGCTTGCGTAGCCCCACACACCTGGGGGCTGCAGGCTTTCCTGCTGCCTTCAGCCTCAAAACCACCCTTTCCCACATGGCGTCACGCCAGGCACAAAAATGGCCATATGTCTGGAGACTGGTCCCACGCCCAAAGAGCCAGCAGGGAAAATTATGCCTTGTTCTAAAGCTCTTTGGGAACCGCTTGCGTAGCCCCACACACCTGGGGGCTGCAGGCTTTCCTGCTGCCTTCACCCTCAAAACAACCCTTTCTCACTTGGCGTCGCTCCAGGCACAAAAATGGCCATATGTCTGGAGATTGGTCCCTTTCCCAAAGAGCCAGCAGGGAAAACTATGCCTTGTTCTAAAGCTCTTTGGGAACCGCTTGCGTAGCCCCACACTCCTGGGGGCTGCAGGCTTTCCTGCTGCCTTCAGCCTCAAAACCACCCTTTCCCACATGGCGCCACGCCAGGCACAAAAATGGCCATATATCTGGAGATTGGTCCCACGCCCAAAGAGCCAGCAGGGAAAACGATGCCTTGTTCTAAAGCTCTTTGGGAACCGCTTGCGTGGCCCCACACACCTGGGGGCTGCAGTCTTTCCTGCTGCCTTCAGCCTCAAAACCACCCTTTCCCACTTGGTGCCGCGCCAGGCCCAAAAATGGCCATATGTCTGGAGACTGGTCCCACGCCCAAAGAGCCAGCAGGGAAAACTATGCCTTGTTCTAAAGCTCTTTGGGAACCGCTTGCGTAGCCCCACACACCTGGGGGCTGCAGGCTTTCCTGCTGCCTTCAGCCTCAAAACCACCCTTTCCCACTTGGCGTCACGCAAGGCACAAAATGGCCATATGTCTGGAGACTGGTCCCACGCCCAAAGAGCCAGCAGGGAAAACTATGCCTTTTTCTAAAGCTCTTTGGGAACCACTTGCGTAGCCCCACACACCTGGGGGCTGCAGGCTTTCCTGCTGCCTTCAGCCTCAAAACAACCCTTTCTCACTTGGCGTCGCTCCAGGCACGAAAATGGCCATATGTCTGGAGATTGGTCCCTTTCCCAAAGAGCCAGCAGGGAAAACTATGCCTTGTTCTAAAGCTCTTTGGGAACCGCTTGCGTAGCCCCACACTCCTGGGGGCTGCAGGCTTTCCTGCTGCCTTCAGCCTCAAAACCACCCTTTCCCACATGGCGCCACGCCAGGCACAAAAATGGCCATATATCTGGAGATTGGTCCCACGCCCAAAGAGCCAGCAGGGAAAACGATGCCTTGTTCTAAAGCTCTTTGGGAACTGCTTGCGTGGCCCCACACACCTGGGGGATGCAGGCTTTCCTGCTGCCTTCAGCCTCAAAACCACCCTTTCCCACTTGGTGCCGCGCCAGGCCCAAAAATGGCCATATGTCTGGAGACTGGTCCCACGCCCAAAGAGCCAGCAGGGAAAACTATGCCTTGTTCTAAAGCTCTTTGGGAACTGCTTGCGTAGCCCCACACACCTGGGGGCTGCAGTCTTTCCTGCTGCCTTCAGCCTCAAAACCACCCTTTCCCACTTGGCGCCGCGCCAGGCCCAAAAATGGCCATATGTCTGGAGACTGGTCCCACGCCCAAAGAGCCAGCAGGGAAAACTATGCCTTGTTCTAAAGCTCTTTGGGAACCGCTTGCGTAGCCCCACACACCTGGGGGCTGCAGGCTTTCCTGCTGCCTTCAGCCTCAAAACCACCCTTTCCCACTTGGCGTCACGCAAGGCACAAAATGGTCATATGTCTGGAGACTGGTCCCACGCCCAAAGACCCAGCAGGGAAAACTATGCCTTGTTCTAAAGCTCTTTGGGAACCACTTGCGTAGCCCCAAACTCCTGGGGGCTGCAGGCTTTCCTGCTGCCTTCAGCCTCAAAACCACCCTTTCCCACATGGCGCCGCGCCAAGCCCAAAAATGGCCATATATCTGGGGATTGGTCCCACGCCCAAAGAGCCAGCAGGGAAAACGATGCCTTGTTCTAAAGCTCTTTGGGAACCTCTTGCGTAGCCCCACACACCTGGGGGCTGCAGGCTTTCCTGCAGCCTTCAGCCTCAAAACCACCCTTTCCCACTTGGCGCCGCGCCAGGCCCAAAAATGGCCATATGTCTGGAGATTGGTCCCACGCCCAAAGAGCCAGCAGGGAAAACTATGCCTTGTTCTAAAGCTCTTTGGGAACCACTTGCGTAGCCCCACACACCTGGGGGCTGCAGGCTTTCCTGCTGCCTTCAGCCTCAAAACCACCCTTTCCCTCATGGCGTCACGCCAGGCACAAAAATGGCCATAGGGCTGGAGGTTGGTCCCACGCCCAAAGAGCCAGCAGGGAAAACTATGCCTTGTTCTAAAGCTCTTTGGGAACGGCTTGCGTAGCCCCACAGACCTGGGGGCTGCAGGCTTTCCTGCTCTCTTCAGCCTCAAAAGCACGCTTTCCCCACTCGGCCCCGTGCCAGGCAGAAAAATGGCCATATGTCTGGAGATTGGTCCCACGCCCAAAGAGCCAGCAGGGAAAACTATGCCTTGTTCTAAAGCTCTTTGGGAACCGCTTGCGTAGCCCCACACACCTGGGGGCTGCAGGCTTTCCTGCTGCCTTCAGCCTCAAAACCACCCTTTCCCTCATGGCGTCACGCCAGGCACAAAAATGGCCATATGTCTGGAGACTGGTCCCACGCCCAAAGAGCCAGCAGGGAAAACTATGCCTTGTTCTAAAGCTCTTTGGGAACCGCTTGCGTAGCCCCACACACCTGGGGGCTGCAGGCTTTCCTGCTGCCTTCAGCCTCAAAACAACCCTTTCTCACTTGGCGTCGCTCCAGGCACAAAAATGGCCATATGTCTGGAGATTGGTCCCTTTCCCAAAGAGCCAGCAGGGAAAACTATGCCTTGTTCTAAAGCTCTTTGGGAACCGCTTGCGTAGCCCCACACTCCTGGGGTCTGCAGGCTTTCCTGCTGCCTTCAGCCTCAAAACCACCCTTTCCCACATGGCGCCACGCCAGGCACAAAAATGGCCATATATCTGGAGATTGGTCCCACGCCCAAAGAGCCAGCAGGGAAAACGATGCCTTGTTCTAAAGCTCTTTGGGAACCGCTTGCGTGGCCCCACACACCTGGGGGCTGCAGGCTTTCCTGCTGCCTTCAGCCTCAAAACCACCCTTTCCCACTTGGTGCCGCGCCAGGCCCAAAAATGGCCATATGTCTGGAGACTGGTCCCACGCCCAAAGAGCCAGCAGGGAAAACTATGCCTTGTTCTAAAGCTCTTTGGTAACTGCTTGCGTAGCCCCACACACCTGGGGGCTGCAGTCTTTCCTGCTGCCTTCAGCCTCAAAACCACCCTTTCCCACTTGACGCCGCGCCAGGCCCAAAAATGGCCATATGTCTGGAGACTGGTCCCACGCCCAAAGAGCCAGCAGGGAAAACTATGACTTGTTCTAAAGCTCTTTGGGAACCACTTGCGTAGCCCCAAACTCCTGGGGGCTGCAGGCTTTCCTGCTGCCTTCAGCATCAAAACCACCCTTTCCCACATGGCGCCGCGCCAAGCCCAAAAATGGCCATATGTCTGGAGACTGGTCCCACGCCCAAAGAGCCAGCAGGGAAAACTATGCCTTGTTCTAAAGCTCTTTGGGAACTGCTTGCGTAGCCCCACACACCTGGGGGCTGCAGTCTTTCCTGCTGCCTTCAGCCTCAAAACCACCCTTTCCCACTTGGCGCCGCGCCAGGCCCAAAAATGGCCATATGTCTGGAGACTGGTCCCACGCCCAAAGAGCCAGCAGGGAAAACTATGCCTTGTTCTAAAGCTCTTTGGGAACCGCTTGCGTGGCCCCACAGACCTGGGGGCTGCAGGCTTTCCTGCTGCCTTCAGCCTCAAAACCACCCTTTCCCACATGGCGTCACGCCAGGCACAAAAATGGCCATATGTCTGGAGATTGGTCCGACGCCCAAAGAGCCAGCAGGGAAAACTATGCCTTGTTCTAAAGCTCTTTGGGAACCGCTTGCGTAGCCCCACACACCTGGGGGCTGCAGGCTTTCCTGCTCTCTTCAGCCTCAAAAGCACGCTTTCGCACTCGGCCCCGTGCCAGGCCCAAAAATGGCCATATGTCTGGAGACTGGTCCCACGCCCAAAGAGCCAGCAGGGAAAACTATGCCTTGTTCTAAAGCTCTTTGGGAACCGCTTGCGTAGCCCCACACACCTGGGGGCTGCAGGCTTTCCTGCTCTCTTCAGCCTCAAAAGCACCCTTTCCCACTTGGCGCCAAGCCAGGCATAAATATGGCCATATTTCTGGAGATTGGTCCCACGCCCAAAGAGCCAGCAGGGAAAACTATGCCTTGTTCTAAAGCTCTTTGGGAACCGCTTGCGTAGCCCCACACACCTGGGGGCTGCAGGCTTTCCTGCTGCCTTCAGCCTCAAAACCACCCTTTCCCACTTGGCACCGCGCCAGGCCCAAAAATGGCCATATGTCTGGAGACTGGTGCCACGCCCAAAGAGCCAGGAGGGAAAACTATGCCTTGGTCTAAAGCTCTTTGGGAACCGCTTGCGTAGCCCCACACACCTGGGGGCTGCAGGCTTTTCTCGCGCTTTCAGCCTCAAAACCACCCTTTCCCACATGGCGTCATGCCAGGCGCAAAAATGGCCATATGTCTGGAGACTGGTCCCACGCCCAAAGAGCCAGCAGGGAAAACTATGCCTTGTTCTAAAGCTCTTTGGGAACCGCTTGCGTAGCCCCACACACCTGGGGGCTGCAGGCTTTCCTGCTGCCTTCAGCCTCAAAACCACCCTTTCCCACTTGGCGCCGCGCCAGGCCCAAAAATGGTCATATGTCTGGAGACTGGTCCCACGCCCAAAGAGCCAGCAGGGAAAACTATGCCTTGTTCTAAAGCTCTTTGGGAACCGCTTGCGTAGCCCCACACAAACTGGGGGCTGCAGGCTTTTCTTGCGCTTTCAGCCTCAAAACCACCCTTTTCCACTTGGCGCTGCTCCAGGACCAAAAATGGCCATATGTCTGGAGACTGGTCCCACGCCCAAAGAGCCAGCAGGGAAAACTATGCCTTGTTCTAAAGTTCTTTGGGAACCGCTTGCGTGACCCCACAGACCTGGGGGCTGCAGGCTTTCCTGCTGCCTTCAGCCTCAAAACCACCCTTTCCCACATGGCGTCACGCCAGGCACAAAAATGGCCATATGTCTGGAGGTTGGTCCCACGCCCAAAGAGCCAGCAGGGAAAACTATGCCTTGTTCTAAAGCTCTTTGGGAACCGCTTGCGTAGCCCCACACACCTGGGGGCTGCAGGCTTTCCTGCTCTCTTCAGCCTCAAAAGCACCCTTTCCCACTTGGCGCCAAGCCAGGCATAAATATGGCCATATTTCTGGAGATTGGTCCAACGCCCAAAGAGCCAGCAGGGAAAACTATGCCTTGTTCTAAAGCTCTTTGGGAACCGCTTGCGTAGCCCCACACACCTGGGGGCTGCAGGCTTTCCTGCTGCCTTCAGCCTCAAAACCACCCTTTCCCACGTGGCGCCGTGCCAGGCCCAAAAATGGCCATATGTCTGGAGACTGGTCCCACGCCCAAAGAGCCAGCAGGGAAAACTATGCCTTGTTCTAAAGCTCTTTGGGAACCGCTTGCGTAGCCCCACACACCTGTGGGCTGCAGACTTTTCTCGCGCTTTCAGCCTCAAAACCACCCTTTCCAACATGGCGTCATGCCAGGCGCAAAAATGGCCATATGTCTGGAGACTGGTCCCACGCCCAAAGAGACAGCAGGGAAAACTATGCCTTGTTCTAAAGCTCTTTGGGAACCGCTTGCGTAGCCCCACACACCTAAGAGCTGCAGGGCTTTCCTGCTGCCTTCAACCTCAAAACCACCCTTTCGTACTTGGCGCCGCGCCAGGCCCAAAAATGGCCATAAGGCTGGAGACTGGTCCCACACCCAAAGAGCCAGCAGGGAAAACTATGCCTTGTTCTAAAGCTCTTTGGGAACCGCTTGCGTAGCCCCACACACCTGGGGGCTGCAGGCTTTCCTGCTGCCTTCAGCCTCAAAACCACCCTTTCCCACTTGGCGCCGCGCCAGGCCCAAAAATGGTCATATGTCTGGAGACTGGTCCCACGCCCAAAGAGCCAGCAGGGAAAACTATGCCTTGTTCTAACGCTCTTTGGGAACCGCTTGCGTAGCCCCACACAAACTGGGGGCTGCAGGTTTTTCTCGCGCTTTCAGCCTCAAAACCACCCTTTTCCACTTGGCGCTGCTCCAGGACCAAAAATGGCCAGATGTCTGGAGACTGGTCCCACTCCCAAAGAGCCAGCAGGGAAAACTATGCCTTGTTCTAAAGTTCTTTGGGAACCGCTTGCGTGACCCCACAGACCTGGGGGCTGCAGGCTTTCCTGCTGCCTTCAGCCTCAAAACCACCCTTTCCCACATGGCGTCACGCCAGGCATAAATATGGCCATATTTCTGGAGATTGGTCCCACGCCCAAAGAGCCAGCAGGGAAAACTATGCCTTGTTCTAAAGCTCTTTGGGAACCGCTTGCGTAGCCCCACACACCTGGGGGCTGCAGGCTTTCCTGCTGCCTTCAGCCTCCAAACACCCCTTTCCCATTTGGCCCCGCGCCAGGCCCAAAAATGGCCATATGTCTGGAGACTGGTCCCACGCCCAAAGAGCCAGCAGGGAAAACTATGCCTTGGTCTAAAGCTCTTTGGGAACCGCTTGCGTAGCCCCACACTCCTGGGGGCTGCAGGCTTTCCTGCTGCCTTCAGCCTCAAAACCACCCTTTCCCTCATGGCGCCACGCCAGGCACAAAAATGGCCATATATCTGCAGATTGGTCCCACGCCCAAAGAGCCAGCAGGGAAAACGATGCCTTGTTCTAAAGCTCTTTGGGAACCGCTTGCGTGGCCCCACACACCTGGGGGATGCAGGCTTTCCTGCTGCCTTCAGCCTCAAAACCACCCTTTCCCACTTGGTGCCGCGCCAGGCCCAAAAATGGCCATATGTCTGGAGACTGGTCCCACGCCCAAAGAGCCAGCAGGGAAAACTATGCCTTGTTCTAAAGCTCTTTGGTAACTGCTTGCGTAGCCCCACACACCTGGGGGCTGCAGTCTTTCCTGCTGCCTTCAGCCTCAAAACCACCCTTTCCCACTTGACGCCGCGCCAGGCCCAAAAATGGCCATATGTCTGGAGACTGGTCCCACGCCCAAAGAGCCAGCAGGGAAAACTATGACTTGTTCTAAAGCTCTTTGGGAACCGCTTGCGTAGCCCCACACACCTGGGGGCTGCAGGCTTTCCTGCTGCCTTCAGCCTCAAAACAACCCTTTGTCACTTGGCGTCGCTCCAGGCACAAAAATGGCCATATGTCTGGAGATTGGTCCCTTTCCCAAAGAGCCAGCAGGGAAAACTATGCCTTGTTCTAAAGCTCTTTGGGAACCGCTTGCGTAGCCCCACACACCTGGGGGCTGCAGGCTTTCCTGCTGCCTTCAGCCTCAAAACCACCCTTTCCCACATGGCGTCACGCCAGGCACAAAAATGGCCATATGTCTGGAGATTGGTCCGACGCCCAAAGAGCCAGCAGGGAAAACTATGCCTTGTTCTAAAGCTCTTTGGGAACCGCTTGCGTAGCCCCACACACCTGGGGGCTGCAGGCTTTCCTGCTGCCTTCAGCCTCAAAACCACCCTTTCCCACTTGGCGTCACGCAAGGCACAAAATGGCCATATGTCTGGAGACTGGTCCCACGCCCAAAGAGCCAGCAGGGAAAACTATGCCTTTTTCTAAAGCTCTTTGGGAACCACTTGCGTAGCCCCAAACTCCTGGGGGCTGCAGGCTTTCCTGCTGCCTTCAGCATCAAAACCACCCTTTCCCACATGGCGCCGTGCCAAGCCCAAAAATGGCCATATATCTGGGGATTGGTCCCACGCCCAAAGAGCCAGCAGGGAAAACGATGCCTTGTTCTAAAGCTCTTTGGGAACCTCTTGCGTAGCCCCACACACCTGGGGGCTGCAGGCTTTCCTGCTGCCTTCAGCCTCAAAACCACCCTTTCCCACATGGCGTCACGCCAGGCACAAAAATGGCCATATGTCTGGAGGTTGGTCCCACGCCCAAAGAGCCAGCAGGGAAAACTATGCCTTGTTCTAAAGCTCTTTGGGAACCGCTTGCGTAGCCCCACACACCTGGGGGCTGCAGGCTTTCCTGCTGCCTTCAGCCTCAAAACAACCCTTTCTCACTTGGCGTCGCTCCAGGCACGAAAATGGCCATATGTCTGGAGATTGGTCCCTTTCCCAAAGAGCCAGCAGGGAAAACTATGCCTTGTTCTAAAGCTCTTTGGGAACCGCTTGCGTAGCCCCACACTCCTGGGGGCTGCAGGCTTTCCTGCTGCCTTCAGCCTCAAAACCACCCTTTCCCACATGGCGCCACGCCAGGCACAAAAATGGCCATATATCTGGAGATTGGTCCCACGCCCAAAGAGCCAGCAGGGAAAACGATGCCTTGTTCTAAAGCTCTTTGGGAACCGCTTGCGTGGCCCCACACACCTGGGGGCTGCAGGCTTTCCTGCTGCCTTCAGCCTCAAAACCACCCTTTCCCACTTGGTGCCGCGCCAGGCCCAAAAATGGCCATATGTCTGGAGACTGGTCCCACGCCCAAAGAGCCAGCAGGGAAAACTATGCCTTGTTCTAAAGCTCTTTGGGAACTGCTTGCGTAGCCCCACACACCTGGGGGCTGCAGTCTTTCCTGCTGCCTTCAGCCTCAAAACCACCCTTTCCCACTTGGCGCCGCGCCAGGCCCAAAAATGGCCATATGTCTGGAGACTGGTCCCACGCCCAAAGAGCCAGCAGGGAAAACTATGCCTTGTTCTAAAGCTCTTTGGGAACCGCTTGCGTGGCCCCACAGACCTGGGGGCTGCAGGCTTTCCTGCTGCCTTCAGCCTCAAAACCACCCTTTCCCACATGGCGTCACGCCAGGCCCAAAAATGGCCATATGTCTGGAGATTGGTCCGACGCCCAAAGAGCCAGCAGGGAAAACTATGCCTTGTTCTAAAGCTCTTTGGGAACCGCTTGCGTAGCCCCACACACCTGGGGGCTGCAGGCTTTCCTGCTCTCTTCAGCCTCAAAAGCACGCTTTCGCACTCGGCCCCGTGCCAGGCCCAAAAATGGCCATATGTCTGGAGACTGGTCCCACGCCCAAAGAGCCAGCAGGGAAAACTATGCCTTGTTCTAAAGCTCTTTGGGAACCGCTTGCGTAGCCCCACACAAACTGGGGGCTGCAGGCTTTTCTTGCGCTTTCAGCCTCAAAACCACCCTTTCCCACTTGGCGATGCGCCAGGCACAAAAATGGCCATATGTCTGGAGACTGGTCCCACGCCCAAAGAGCCAGCAGGGAAAACTATGCCTTGTTCTAAAGCTCTTTGGGAACCGCTTGCGTAGCCCCACACACCTGGGGGCTGCAGGCTTTCCTGCTGCCTTCAGCCTCAAAACCACCCTTTCCCACTTGGCGCCGCGCCATGCCCAAAAATGGCCATATGTCTGGAGACTGGTGCCACGCCCAAAGAGCCAGGAGGGAAAACTATGCCTTGGTCTAAAGCTCTTTGGGAACCGCTTGCGTAGCCCCACACACCTGGGGGCTGCAGGCTTTTCTCGCGCTTTCAGCCTCAAAACCACCCTTTCCCACATGGCGTCATGCCAGGCGCAAAAATGGCCATATGTCTGGAGACTGGTCCCACGCCCAAAGAGCCAGCAGGGAAAACTATGCCTTGTTCTAAAGCTCTTTGGGAACCGCTTGCGTAGCCCCACACACCTGGGGGCTGCAGGCATTCCTGCTGCCTTCAGCCTCAAAACCGCCCTTTCCCACTTGGCGCCGCGCCAGGCCCAAAAATGGTCATATGTCTGGAGACTGGTCCCACGCCCAAAGAGCCAGCAGGGAAAACTATGCCTTGTTCTAAAGCTCTTTGGGAACCGCTTGCGTAGCCCCACACAAACTGGGGGCTGCAGGCTTTTCTTGCGCTTTCAGCCTCAAAACCACCCTTTTCCACTTGGCGCTGCTCCAGGACCAAAAATGGCCATATGTCTGGAGACTGGTCCCACGCCCAAAGAGCCAGCAGGGAAAACTATGCCTTGTTCTAAAGTTCTTTGGGAACCGCTTGCGTGACCCCACAGACCTGGGGGCTGCAGGCTTTCCTGCTGCCTTCAGCCTCAAAACCACCCTTTCCCACATGGCGTCACGCCAGGCACAAAAATGGCCATATGTCTGGAGGTTGGTCCCACGCCCAAAGAGCCAGCAGGGAAAACTATGCCTTGTTCTAAAGCTCTTTGGGAACCGCTTGCGTAGCCCCACACACCTGGGGGCTGCAGGCTTTCCTGCTGCCTTCAGCCTCAAAAGCACCCTTTCCCACTTGGCGCCAAGCCAGGCATAAATATGGCCATATTTCTGGAGATTGGTCCAACGCCCAAAGAGCCAGCAGGGAAAACTATGCCTTGTTCTAAAGCTCTTTGGGAACCGCTTGCGTAGCCCCACACACCTGGGGGCTGCAGGCTTTCCTGCTGCCTTCAGCCTCAAAACCACCCTTTCCCACGTGGCGCCGTGCCAGGCCCAAAAATGGCCATATGTCTGGAGACTGGTCCCACGCCCAAAGAGCCAGCAGGGAAAACTATGCCTTGTTCTAAAGCTCTTTGGGAACCGCTTGCGTAGCCCCACACACCTGGGGGCTGCAGGCTTTTCTCGCGCTTTCAGCCTCAAAACCACCCTTTCCAACATGGCGTCATGCCAGGCGCAAAAATGGCCATATGTCTGGAGACTGGTCCCACGCCCAAAGAGACAGCAGGGAAAACTATGCCTTGTTCTAAAGATCTTTGGGAACCGCTTGCGTAGCCCCACACACCTAAGAGCTGCAGGGCTTTCCTGCTGCCTTCAGCCTCAAAACCACCCTTTCGTACTTGGCGCCGCGCCAGGCCCAAAAATGGCCATAAGGCTGGAGACTGGTCCCACGCCCAAAGAGCCAGCAGGGAAAACTATGCCTTGTTCTAAAGCTCTTTGGGAACCGCTTGCGTAGCCCCACACACCTGGGGGCTGCAGGCTTTCCTGCTGCCTTCAGCCTCAAAACCACCCTTTCCCACTTGGCGCCGCGCCAGGCCCAAAAATGGTCATATGTCTGGAGACTGGTCCCACGCCCAAAGAGCCAGCAGGGAAAACTATGCCTTGTTCTAACGCTCTTTGGGAACCGCTTGCGTAGCCCCACACAAACTGGGGGCTGCAGGCTTTTCTCGCGCTTTCAGCCTCAAAACCACCCTTTTCCACTTGGCGCTTCTCCAGGACCAAAAATGGCCATATGTCTGGAGACTGGTCCCACTCCCAAAGAGCCAGCAGGGAAAACTATGCCTTGTTCTAAAGTTCTTTGGGAACCGCTTGCGTGACCCCACAGACCTGGGGGCTGCAGGCTTTCCTGCTGCCTTCAGCCTCAAAACCACCCTTTCCCACATGGCGTCACGCCAGGCATAAATATGGCCATATATCTGGAGATTGGTCCAACGCCCAAAGAGCCAGCAGGGAAAACTATGCCTTGTTCTAAAGCTCTTTGGGAACCGCTTGCGTAGCCCCACACACCTGGGGGCTGCAGGCTTTCCTGCTGCCTTCAGCCTCAAAACCACCCTTTCCCACGTGGCGCCGTGCCAGGCCCAAAAATGGCCATATGTCTGGAGACTGGTCCCACGCCCAAAGAGCCAGCAGGGAAAACTATGCCTTGTTCTAAAGCTCTTTGGGAACCGCTTGCGTAGCCCCACACACCTGCGGGCTGCAGGCTTTCCTGCTGCCTTCAGCCTCCAAACACCCCTTTCCCATTTGGCCCCGCGCCAGGCCCAAAAATGGCCATATGTCTGGAGACTGGTCCCACGCCCAAAGAGCCAGCAGGGAAAACTATGCCTTGTTCTAAAGCTCTTTGGGAACCGCTTGCGTAGCCCCACACACCTGGGGGCTGCAGGCTTTTCTCGCGCTTTCAGCCTCAAAACCACCCTTTCCCTCATGGCATCACGCCAGGCACAAAAATGGCCATATTTCTGGAGATTGGTCCCACGCCCAAAGAGCCAGCAGGGAAAACTATGCCTTGTTCTAAAGCTCTTTGGGAACCGCTTGCGTAGCCCCACACAAACTGGGGGCTGCAGGCTTTTCTCGCGCTTTCAGCCTCAAAACCACCCTTTCCCACTTGGCTCTGCTCCAGGACCAAAAATGGCCATATGTCTGGAGACTGGTCCCTTTCCCAAAGAGCCAGCAGGGAAAACTATGCCTTGTTCTAAAGCTCTTTGGTAACTGCTTGCGTAGCCCCACACACCTGGGGGCTGCAGTCTTTCCTGCTGCCTTCAGCCTCAAAACCACCCTTTCCCACATGGCGTCACGCCAGGCACAAAAATGGCCATATGTCTGGAGATTGGTCCGACGCCCAAAGAGCCAGCAGGGAAAACTATGCCTTGTACTAAAGCTCTTTGGGAACCGCTTGCGTAGCCCCACACACCTGGGGGCTGCAGGCTTTCCTGCTGCCTTCAGCCTCAAAACCACCCTTTCCCTCATGGCGTCACGCCAGGCCCAAAAATGGCCATACGTCTGGAGACTGGTCCCACGCCCAAAGAGCCAGCAGGGAAAACTATGCCTTGTTCTAAAGCTCTTTGGGAACCGCTTGCGTAGCCCCACACACCTGGGGGCTGCAGGCTTTCCTGCTGCCTTCAGCCTCAAAACCACCCTTTCCCACTTGGCGTCACGCAAGGCACAAAATGGCCATATGTCTGGAGACTGGTCCCACGCCCAAAGAGCCAGCAGGGAAAACTATGCCTTGTTCTAAAGCTCTTTGGGAACCACTTGCGTAGCCCCAAACTCCTGGGGGCTGCAGGCTTTCCTGCTGCCTTCAGCCTCAAAACCACCCTTTCCCACATGGCGCCGCGCCAAGCCCAAAAATGGCCATATATCTGGGGATTGGTCCCACGCCCAAAGAGCCAGCAGGGAAAACGATGCCTTGTTCTAAAGCTCTTTGGGAACCTCTTGCGTAGCCCCACACACCTGGGGGCTGCAGGCTTTCCTGCTGCCTTCAGCCTCAAAACCACCCTTTCCTACTTGGCGCCGCGCCAGGCCCAAAAATGGCCATATGTCTGGAGATTGGTCCCACGCCCAAAGAGCCAGCAGGGAAAACTATGCCTTGTTCTAAAGCTCTTTGGGAACCGCTTGCGTAGCCCCACACACCTGGGGGCTGCAGGCTTTCCTGCTGCCTTCAGCCTCAAAACCACCCTTTCCCTCATGGTGTCACGCCAGGCACAAAAATGGCCATATGTCTGGAGACTGGTCCCACGCCCAAAGAGCCAGCAGGGAAAACTATGCCTTGTTCTAAAGCTCTTTGGGAACCGCTTGCGTAGCCCCACACACCTGGGGGCTGCAGGCTTTCCTGCTGCCTTCAGCCTCAAAACCACCCTTTCCCACTTGGCCCCGTGCCAGGCACAAAAATGGCCATATGTCTGGAGACTGGTCCCACGCCCAAAGAGCCAGCAGGGAAAACTATGCCTTGTTCTAAAGCTCTTTGGGAACCGCTTGCGTAGCCCCACACACCTGGGGGCTGCAGGCTTTCCTGCTGCCTTCAGCCTCAAAACCACCCTTTCCCACTTGGTCCGCGCCAGGCCCAAAAATGGCCATAAGGCTGGAGACTGGTCCCACGCCCAAAGAGCCAGCAGGGAAAACTATGCCTTGTTCTAAAGCTCTTTGGGAACCGCTTGCGTAGCCCCACACAAACTGGGGGCTGCAGTCTTTCCTGCTGCCTTCAGCCTCAAAACCACCCTTTCCCACTTGGCGTCACGCAAGGCACAAAATGGCCATATGTCTGGAGACTGGTCCCACGCCCAAAGAGCCAGCAGGGAAAACTATGCCTTGTTCTAAAGCTCTTTGGGAACCACTTGCGTAGCCCCAAACTCCTGGGGGCTGCAGGCTTTCCTGCTGCCTTCAGCCTCAAAACCACCCTTTCCCACATGGCGCCGCGCCAAGCCCAAAAATGGCCATATATCTGCGGATTGGTCCCACACCCAAAGAGCCAGCAGGGAAAACTATGCCTTGTTCTAAAGCTCTTTGGGAACCGCTTGCGTAGCCCCACACACCTGGGGGCTGCAGGCTTTCCTGCTGCCTTCAGCCTCAAAACCACCCTTTCCCTCATGGCGTCACGCCAGGCACAAAAATGGCCATATGTCTGGAGACTGGTCCCACGCCCAAAGAGCCAGCAGGGAAAACTATGCCTTGTTCTAAAGCTCTTTGGGAACCGCTTGCGTAGCCCCACACACCTGGGGGCTGCAGGCTTTCCTGCTGCCTTCAGCCTCAAAAGCACGCTTTCGCACTCGGCCCCGTGCCAGGCAGAAAAATGGCCATATGTCTGGAGACTGGTCCCACGCCCAAAGAGCCAGCAGGGAAAACTATGCCTTGTTCTAAAGCTCTTTGGGAACCGCTTGCGTAGCCCCAGAGACCTGGGGGCTGCAGGCTTTCCTGCTGCCTTCAGCCTCAAAACCACCCTTTCGAACTTGGTCCGCGCCAGGCCCAAAAGTGGCCATAAGGCTGGAGACTGGTCCCACGCCCAAAGAGCCAGCAGGGAAAACTATGACTTGTTCTAAAGCTCTTTGGGAACCGCTTGCGTAGCCCCACACACCTGGGGGCTGCAGGCTTTCCTGCTGCCTTCAGCCTCAAAACCACCCTTTCCCACTTGGCGCCGCGCCAGGCCCAAAAATAGCCATATGTCTGGAGACTGGTCCCACGCCCAAAGAGCCAGCAGGGAAAACTATGCCTTGTTCTAAAGTTCTTTGGGAACCACTTGCGTGACCCCACAGACCTGGGGGCTGCAGGCTTTCCTGCAGCCTTCAGCCTCAAAACCACCCTTTCCCACATGGCGTCACGCCAGGCACAAAAATGGCCATATGTCTGGAGGTTGGTCCCACGCCCAAAAAGCCAGCAGGGAAAACTATGCCTTGTTCTAAAGCTCTTTGGGAACCGCTTGCGTAGCCCCACACACCTGGGGGCTGCAGGCTTTCCTGCTGCCTTCAGCCTCAAAACCACCCTTTCCCACTTGGCGCCAAGCCAGGCATAAATATGGCCATATTTCTGGAGATTGGTCCCACGCCCAAAGAGCCAGCAGGGAAAACTATGCCTTGTTCTAAAGCTCTTTGGGAACCGCTTGCATAGCCCCACACACCTGGGGGCTGCAGGCTTTCCTGCTGCCTTCAGCCTCAAAAGCACCCTTTCCCACTTGGCGCCGTGCCAGGCCCAAAAATGGCCATATGTCTGGAGACTGGCCCCACGCCCAAAGAGCCAGCAGGGAAAACTATGCCTTGTTCTAAAGCTCTTTGGGAACCGCTTGCGTAGCCCCACACACCTGGGGGCTGCAGGCTTTCCTGCTGCCTTCAGCCTCCAAAAACCCCTTTCCCATTTGGCCCCGCGCCAGGCCCAAAAATGGCCATATGTCTGGAGACTGGTCCCTTTCCCAAAGAGCCAGCAGGGAAAACTATGCCTTGTTCTAAAGCTCTTTGGGAACCGCTTGCGTAGCCCCACACACCTAAGAGCTGCAGGCTTTCCTGCTGCCTTCAGCCTCAAAACCACCCTTTCCCACTTGGCGCTGTGCCAGGCCCAAAAATGGCCATATGTCTGGAGACTGGTCCCACGCCCAAAGAGCCAGCAGGGAAAACTATGCCTTGTTCTAAAGCTCTTTGGGAACCGCTTGCGTAGCCCCACACACCTGGGGGCTGCAGGCTTTCCTGCTCTCTTCAGCCTCAGAAGAACCCTTTCCCACTTGGCGCCGCGCCAGGCACAAAAATGGCCATATGTCTGGAGATTGGTTCCACGCCCAAAGAGCCAGCAGGGAAATCTATGGCTTTTTCTAAAGCTCTTTGGGAACCGCTTGCGTAGCCCCACACACCTGGGGGCTGCAGGCTTTTCTCGCGCTTTCAGCCTCAAAACCACCCTTTCCCTCATGGCGTCACGCCAGGCACAAAAATGGCCATATTTCTGGAGGTTGGTCCCACGCCCAAAGAGCCAGCAGGGAAAACTATGCCTTGTTCTAAAGCTTTTTGGGAACCGCTTGCGTAGCCCCACACCTCTGGGGGCTGCAGGCTTTCCTGCTGCCTTCAGCCTCAAAACCACCCTTTCCCACTTGGCGCCAAGCCAGGCATAAATATGGCCATATTTCTGGAGATTGGTCCCACGCCCAAAGAGCCAGCAGGGAAAACTATGCCTTGTTCTAAAGCTCTTTGGGAACGGCTTGCGTAGCCCCACACACCTGGGGGCTGCAGGCTTTCCTGCTGCCTTCAGCCTCCAAACACCCCTTTCCCATTTGGCCCCGCGCCAGGCCCAAAAATGGCCATATGTCTGGAGACTGGTCCCACGCCCAAAGAGCCAGCAGGGAAAACTATGCCTTGTTCTAAAGCTCTTTGGGAACCGCTTGCGTAGCCCCACACACCTGGGGGCTGCAGGCTTTCCTGCTCTCTTCAGCCTCAAAACCACCCTTTCCCACTTGGCGCCAAGCCAGGCATAAATATGGCCATATTTCTGGAGATTGGTCCCACGCCCAAAGAGCCAGCAGGGAAAACTATGCCTTGTTCTAAAGCTCTTTGGGAACCGCTTGCGTAGCCCCACACACCTGGGGGCTGCAGGCTTTCCTGCTGCCTTCAGCCTCAAAACCACCCTTTCCCACTTGGCGCCGCGCCAGGCCCAAAAATGGCCATATGTCTGGAGACTGGTCCCACGCCCAAAGAGCCAGCAGGGAAAACTATGCCTTGTTCTAAAGCTCTTTGGGAACCGCTTGCGTAGCCCCACACACCTGGGGGCTGCAGGCTTTTCTCGCGCTTTCAGCCTCAAAACCACCCTTTCCCTCATGGCGTCACGCCAGGCACAAAAATGGCCATATTTCTGGAGGTTGGTCCCACGCCCAAAGAGCCAGCAGGGAAAACTATGCCTTGTTCTAAAGCTCTTTGGGAACCGCTTGCGTAGCCCCACACCTCTGGGGGCTGCAGGCTTTCCTGCTGCCTTCAGCCTCAAAACCACCCTTTCCCACATGGCGTCACGCCAGGTACAAAAATGGCCATATGTCTGGAGGTTGGTCCCACGCCCAAAGAGCCAGCAGGGAAAACTATGCCTTGTACTAAAGCTCTTTGGGAACCGCTTGCGTAGCCCCACACACCTGGGGGCTGCAGGCTTTCCTGCTGCCTTCAGCCTCAAAAGCACCCTTTCCCACTTGGCGCCAAGCCAGGCACAAATATGGCCATATTTCTGGAGATTGGTCCCACGCCCAAAGAGCCAGCAGGGAAAACTATGCCTTGTTCTAAAGCTCTTTGGGAACCGCTTGCGTAGCCCCACACACCTGGGGGCTGCAGGCTTTCCTGCTGCCTTCAGCCTCAAAAGCATCCTTTCCCACATGGCGCCGCGCCAGTCCCAAAAATGGCCATATGTCTGGAGACTGGTCCCACGCCCAAAGAGCCAGCAGGGAAAACTATGCCTTGTTCTAAAGCTCTTTGGGAACGGCTTGCGTAGCCCCACACACCTGGGGGCTGCAGGCTTTCCTGCTGCCTTCAGCCTCCAAACACCCCTTTCCCATTTGGCCCCGCGCCAGGCCCAAAAATGGCCATATGTCTGGAGGTTGGTCCCACGCCCAAAGAGCCAGCAGGGAAAACTATGCCTTGTTCTAAAGCTCTTTGGGAACCGCTTGCGTAGCCCCACACACCTGGGGGCTGCAGGCTTTTCTCACGCTTTCAGCCTCAAAACCACCCTTTCCCTCATGGCGTCACGCCAGGAACAAAAATGGCCATATTTCTGGAGGTTGGTCCCACGCCCAAAGAGCCAGCAGGGAAAACTATGCCTTGTTCTAAAGCTCTTTGGGAACCGCTTGCGTAGCCCCACACAAACTGGGGGCTGCAGGCTTTTCTGGCGCTTTCAGCCTCAAAACCACCCTTTCCCACTTGGCGATGCGCCAGGCACAAAAATGGCCATATGTCTGGAGACTGGTCCAACGCCCAAAGAGCCAGCAGGGAAAACTATGCCTTGTTCTAAAGCTCTTTGGGAACCGCTTGCGTAGCCCCACACACCTGGGGGCTGCAGGCTTTCCTGCTGCCTTCAGCCTCAAAACCACCCTTTCCCACTTGGCGCCGCGCCATGCCCAAAAATGGCCATATGTCTGGAGACTGGTCCCACGCCCAAAGAGCCAGCAGGGAAAACTATGCCTTGTTCTAAAGCTCTTTGGGAACCGCTTGCGTAGCCCCACACAAACTGGGGGCTGCAGGCTTTCCTGCTGCCTTCAGCCTCAAAACCACCCTTTCCCACTTGGCGTCACGCAAGGCACAAAATGGCCATATGTCTGGAGACTGGTCCCACGCCCAAAGAGCCAGCAGGGAAAACTATGCCTTGTTCTAAAGCTCTTTGGGAACCACTTGCGTAGCCCCACACTCCTGGGGGCTGCAGGCTTTCCTGCTGCCTTCAGCCTCAAAACCACCCTTTCCCACATGGCGCCGCGCCAAGCCCAAAAATGGCCATATATCTGGGGATTGGTCCCACGCCCAAAGAGCCAGCAGGGAAAACTATGCCTTGTTCTAAAGCTCTTTGGGAACCGCTTGCGTAGCCCCACACACCTGGGGGCTGCAGGCTTTCCTGCTGCCTTCAGCCTCAAAACCACCCTTTTCCTCATGGCGTCACGCCAGGCACAAAAATGGCCATATGGCTGGAGGTTGGTCCCACGCCCAATAAGACAGCAGGGAAAACTATGCCTTGTTCTAAAGCTCTTTGGGAACCGCTTGCGTAGCCCCACACACCTGGGGGCTGCAGGCTTTCCTGCTGCCTTCAGCCTCAAAAGCACGCTTTCGCACTCGGCCCCGTGCCAGGCAGAAAAATGGCCATATGTCTGGAGACTGGTCCCACGCCCAAAGAGCCAGCAGGGAAAACTATGCCTTGTTCTAAAGCTCTTTGGGAATTGCTTGCGTAGCCCCACACACCTGGGGGCTGCAGGCTTTCCTGCTGCCTTCAGCCTCAAAACCACCCTTTCCCACTTGGCCCCGTGCCAGGCACAAAAATGGCCATATGTCTGGAGACTGGTCCCACGCCCAAAGAGCCAGCAGGGAAAACTATGCCTTGTTCTAAAGCTCTTTGGGAACCGCTTGCGTAGCCCCACACACCTGGGGGCTGCAGGCTTTCCTGCTGCCTTCAGCCTCAAAACCACCCTTTCGCACTTGGTCCGCGCCAGGCCCAAAAATGGCCATAAGGCTGGAGACTGGTCCCACGCCCAAAGAGCCAGCAGGGAAAACTATGCCTTGTTCTAAAGCTCTTTGGGAACCGCTTGCGTAGCCCCACACACCTGGGGGCTGCAGGCTTTCCTGCTGCCTTCAGCCTCAAAACCACCCTTTCCCACTTGGCGCCGCGCCAGGCCCAAAAATGGCCATATGTCTGGAGACTGGTCCCTTTCCCAAAGAGCCAGCAGGGAAAACTATGCCTTGTTCTAAAGCTCTTTGGGAACCGCTTGCGTGGCCCCACAGACCTGGGGGCTGCAGGCTTTCCTGCTGCCTTCAGCCTCAAAACCACCCTTTCCCACATGGCGTCACGCCAGGCACAAAAATGGCCATATGTCTGGAGATTGGTCCGACGCCCAAAGAGCCAGCAGGGAAAACTATGCCTTGTACTAAAGCTCTTTGGGAACCGCTTGCGTAGCCCCACACACCTGGGGGCTGCAGGCTTTCCTGCTGCCTTCAGCCTCAAAACAACCCTTTGTCACTTGGCGTCGCTCCAGGCACAAAAATGGCCATATGTCTGGAGATTGGTCCCTTTCCCAAAGAGCCAGCAGGGAAAACTATGCCTTGTTCTAAAGCTCTTTGGGAACCGCTTGCGTAGCCCCACACACCTGGGGGCTGCAGGCTTTCCTGCTGCCTTCAGCCTCAAAACCACCCTTTCCCACATGGCGTCACGCCAGGCACAAAAATGGCCATATGTCTGGAGATTGGTCCGACGCCCAAAGAGCCAGCAGGGAAAACTATGCCTTGTTCTAAAGCTCTTTGGGAACCGCTTGCGTAGCCCCACACACCTGGGGGCTGCAGGCTTTCCTGCTGCCTTCAGCCTCAAAACCACCCTTTCCCACTTGGCGTCACGCAAGGCACAAAATGGCCATATGTCTGGAGACTGGTCCCACGCCCAAAGAGCCAGCAGGGAAAACTATGCCTTTTTCTAAAGCTCTTTGGGAACCACTTGCGTAGCCCCAAACTCCTGGGGGCTGCAGGCTTTCCTGCTGCCTTCAGCATCAAAACCACCCTTTCCCACATGGCGCCGTGCCAAGCCCAAAAATGGCCATATATCTGGGGATTGGTCCCACGCCCAAAGAGCCAGCAGGGAAAACGATGCCTTGTTCTAAAGCTCTTTGGGAACCTCTTGCGTAGCCCCACACACCTGGGGGCTGCAGGCTTTCCTGCTGCCTTCAGCCTCAAAACCACCCTTTCCCACATGGCGTCACGCCAGGCACAAAAATGGCCATATGTCTGGAGGTTGGTCCCACGCCCAAAGAGCCAGCAGGGAAAACTATGCCTTGTTCTAAAGCTCTTTGGGAACCGCTTGCGTAGCCCCACACACCTGGGGGCTGCAGGCTTTCCTGCTGCCTTCAGCCTCAAAACAACCCTTTCTCACTTGGCGTCGCTCCAGGCACGAAAATGGCCATATGTCTGGAGATTGGTCCCTTTCCCAAAGAGCCAGCAGGGAAAACTATGCCTTGTTCTAAAGCTCTTTGGGAACCGCTTGCGTAGCCCCACACTCCTGGGGGCTGCAGGCTTTCCTGCTGCCTTCAGCCTCAAAACCACCCTTTCCCACATGGCGCCACGCCAGGCACAAAAATGGCCATATATCTGGAGATTGGTCCCACGCCCAAAGAGCCAGCAGGGAAAACGATGCCTTGTTCTAAAGCTCTTTGGGAACCGCTTGCGTGGCCCCACACACCTGGGGGCTGCAGGCTTTCCTGCTGCCTTCAGCCTCAAAACCACCCTTTCCCACTTGGTGCCGCGCCAGGCCCAAAAATGGCCATATGTCTGGAGACTGGTCCCACGCCCAAAGAGCCAGCAGGGAAAACTATGCCTTGTTCTAAAGCTCTTTGGGAACTGCTTGCGTAGCCCCACACACCTGGGGGCTGCAGTCTTTCCTGCTGCCTTCAGCCTCAAAACCACCCTTTCCCACTTGGCGCCGCGCCAGGCCCAAAAATGGCCATATGTCTGGAGACTGGTCCCACGCCCAAAGAGCCAGCAGGGAAAACTATGCCTTGTTCTAAAGCTCTTTGGGAACCGCTTGCGTGGCCCCACAGACCTGGGGGCTGCAGGCTTTCCTGCTGCCTTCAGCCTCAAAACCACCCTTTCCCACATGGCGTCACGCCAGGCACAAAAATGGCCATATGTCTGGAGATTGGTCCGACGCCCAAAGAGCCAGCAGGGAAAACTATGCCTTGTTCTAAAGCTCTTTGGGAACCGCTTGCGTAGCCCCACACACCTGGGGGCTGCAGGCTTTCCTGCTCTCTTCAGCCTCAAAAGCACGCTTTCGCACTCGGCCCCGTGCCAGGCCCAAAAATGGCCATATGTCTGGAGACTGGTCCCACGCCCAAAGAGCCAGCAGGGAAAACTATGCCTTGTTCTAAAGCTCTTTGGGAACCGCTTGCGTAGCCCCACACACCTGGGGGCTGCAGGCTTTCCTGCTCTCTTCAGCCTCAAAAGCACCCTTTCCCACTTGGCGCCAAGCCAGGCATAAATATGGCCATATTTCTGGAGATTGGTCCCACGCCCAAAGAGCCAGCAGGGAAAACTATGCCTTGTTCTAAAGCTCTTTGGGAACCGCTTGCGTAGCCCCACACACCTGGGGGCTGCAGGCTTTCCTGCTGCCTTCAGCCTCAAAACCACCCTTTCCCACTTGGCGCCGCGCCAGGCCCAAAAATGGCCATATGTCTGGAGACTGGGCCCACGCCCAAAGAGCCAGCAGGGAAAACTATGCCTTGTTCTAAAGCTCTTTGGGAACCGCTTGCGTAGCCCCACACACCTGGGGGCTGCAGGCTTTCCTGCTCTCTTCAGCCTCAAAAGCACCCTTTCCCACTTGGCGCCAAGCCAGGCACAAATATGGCCATATTTCTGGAGACTGGTCCCACGCCCAAAGAGCCAGCAGGGAAAACTATGCCTTGTTCTAAAGCTCTTTGGGAACCGCTTGCGTAGCCCCACACACCTGGGGGCTGCAGGCTTTCCTGCTGCCTTCAGCCTCAAAAGCATCCTTTCCCACATGGCGCCGCGCCAGTCCCAAAAATGGCCATATGTCTGGAGACTGGTCCCACGCCCAAAGAGCCAGCAGGGAAAACTATGCCTTGTTCTAAAGCTCTTTGGGAACCGCTTGCGTAGCCCCACACAAACTGGGGGCTGCAGGCTTTTCTTGCGCTTTCAGCCTCAAAACCACCCTTTCCCACTTGGCGATGCGCCAGGCACAAAAATGGCCATATGTCTGGAGACTGGTCCCACGCCCAAAGAGCCAGCAGGGAAAACTATGCCTTGTTCTAAAGCTCTTTGGGAACCGCTTGCGTAGCCCCACACACCTGGGGGCTGCAGGCTTTCCTGCTGCCTTCAGCCTCAAAACCACCCTTTCCCACTTGGCGCCGCGCCATGCCCAAAAATGGCCATATGTCTGGAGACTGGTGCCACGCCCAAAGAGCCAGGAGGGAAAACTATGCCTTGGTCTAAAGCTCTTTGGGAACCGCTTGCGTAGCCCCACACACCTGGGGGCTGCAGGCTTTTCTCGCGCTTTCAGCCTCAAAACCACCCTTTCCCACATGGCGTCATGCCAGGCGCAAAAATGGCCATATGTCTGGAGACTGGTCCCACGCCCAAAGAGCCAGCAGGGAAAACTATGCCTTGTTCTAAAGCTCTTTGGGAACCGCTTGCGTAGCCCCACACACCTGGGGGCTGCAGGCTTTCCTGCTGCCTTCAGCCTCAAAACCGCCCTTTCCCACTTGGCGCCGCGCCAGGCCCAAAAATGGTCATATGTCTGGAGACTGGTCCCTTTCCCAAAGAGCCAGCAGGGAAAACTATGCCTTGTTCTAAAGCTCTTTGGGAACCGCTTGCGTAGCCCCACACAAACTGGGGGCTGCAGGCTTTTCTTGCGCTTTCAGCCTCAAAACCACCCTTTTCCACTTGGCGCTGCTCCAGGACCAAAAATGGCCATATGTCTGGAGACTGGTCCCACGCCCAAAGAGCCAGCAGGGAAAACTATGCCTTGTTCTAAAGTTCTTTGGGAACCGCTTGCGTGACCCCACAGACCTGGGGGCTGCAGGCTTTCCTGCTGCCTTCAGCCTCAAAACCACCCTTTCCCACATGGCGTCACGCCAGGCACAAAAATGGCCATATGTCTGGAGGTTGGTCCCACGCCCAAAGAGCCAGCAGGGAAAACTATGCCTTGTTCTAAAGCTCTTTGGGAACCGCTTGCGTAGCCCCACACACCTGGGGGCTGCAGGCTTTCCTGCTCTCTTCAGCCTCAAAAGCACCCTTTCCCACTTGGCGCCAAGCCAGGCATAAATATGGCCATATTTCTGGAGATTGGTCCAACGCCCAAAGAGCCAGCAGGGAAAACTATGCCTTGTTCTAAAGCTCTTTGGGAACCGCTTGCGTAGCCCCACACACCTGGGGGCTGCAGGCTTTCCTGCTGCCTTCAGCCTCAAAACCACCCTTTCCCACGTGGCGCCGTGCCAGGCCCAAAAATGGCCATATGTCTGGAGACTGGTCCCACGCCCAAAGAGCCAGCAGGGAAAACTATGACTTGTTCTAAAGCTCTTTGGGAACCGCTTGCGTAGCCCCACACACCTGGGGGCTGCAGGCTTTTCTCGCGCTTTCAGCCTCAAAACCACCCTTTCCAACATGGCGTCATGCCAGGCGCAAAAATGGCCATATGTCTGGAGACTGGTCCCACGCCCAAAGAGACAGCAGGGAAAACTATGCCTTGTTCTAAAGATCTTTGGGAACCGCTTGCGTAGCCCCACACACCTAAGAGCTGCAGGGCTTTCCTGCTGCCTTCAGCCTCAAAACCACCCTTTCGTACTTGGCGCCGCGCCAGGCCCAAAAATGGCCATAAGGCTGGAGACTGGTCCCACGCCCAAAGAGCCAGCAGGGAAAACTATGCCTTGTTCTAAAGCTCTTTGGGAACCGCTTGCGTAGCCCCACACACCTGGGGGCTGCAGGCTTTCCTGCTGCCTTCAGCCTCAAAACCACCCTTTCCCACTTGGCGCCGCGCCAGGCCCAAAAATGGTCATATGTCTGGAGACTGGTCCCACGCCCAAAGAGCCAGCAGGGAAAACTATGCCTTGTTCTAACGCTCTTTGGGAACCGCTTGCGTAGCCCCACACAAACTGGGGGCTGCAGGCTTTTCTCGCGCTTTCAGCCTCAAAACCACCCTTTTCCACTTGGCGCTTCTCCAGGACCAAAAATGGCCATATGTCTGGAGACTGGTCCCACTCCCAAAGAGCCAGCAGGGAAAACTATGCCTTGTTCTAAAGTTCTTTGGGAACCGCTTGCGTGACCCCACAGACCTGGGGGCTGCAGGCTTTCCTGCTGCCTTCAGCCTCAAAACCACCCTTTCCCACATGGCGTCACGCCAGGCATAAATATGGCCATATTTCTGGAGGTTGGTCCAACGCCCAAAGAGCCAGCAGGGAAAACTATGCCTTGTTCTAAAGCTCTTTGGGAACCGCTTGCGTAGCCCCACACACCTGGGGGCTGCAGGCTTTCCTGCTGCCTTCAGCCTCAAAACCACCCTTTCCCACGTGGCGCCGTGCCAGGCCCAAAAATGGCCATATGTCTGGAGACTGGTCCCACGCCCAAAGAGCCAGCAGGGAAAACTATGCCTTGTTCTAAAGCTCTTTGGGAACCGCTTGCGTAGCCCCACACACCTGCGGGCTGCAGGCTTTCCTGCTGCCTTCAGCCTCCAAACACCCCTTTCCCATTTGGCCCCGCGCCAGGCCCAAAAATGGCCATATGTCTGGAGACTGGTCCCACGCCCAAAGAGCCAGCAGGGAAAACTATGCCTTGTTCTAAAGCTCTTTGGGAACCGCTTGCGTAGCCCCACACACCTGGGGGCTGCAGGCTTTTCTCGCGCTTTCAGCCTCAAAACCACCCTTTCCCTCATGGCATCACGCCAGGCACAAAAATGGCCATATTTCTGGAGATTGGTCCCACGCCCAAAGAGCCAGCAGGGAAAACTATGCCTTGTTCTAAAGCTCTTTGGGAACCGCTTGCGTAGCCCCACACAAACTGGGGGCTGCAGGCTTTTCTCGCGCTTTCAGCCTCAAAACCACCCTTTCCCACTTGGCTCTGCTCCAGGACCAAAAATGGCCATATGTCTGGAGACTGGTCCCTTTCCCAAAGAGCCAGCAGGGAAAACTATGCCTTGTTCTAAAGCTCTTTGGTAACTGCTTGCGTAGCCCCACACACCTGGGGGCTGCAGTCTTTCCTGCTGCCTTCAGCCTCAAAACCACCCTTTCCCACTTGGCGCCGCGCCAGGCCCAAAAATGGCCATAAGGCTGGAGACTGGTCCCACGCCCAAAGAGCCAGCAGGGAAAACTATGCCTTGTTCTAAAGCTCTTTGGGAACCGCTTGCGTGGCCCCACAGACCTGGGGGCTGCAGGCTTTCCTGCTGCCTTCAGCCTCAAAACCACCCTTTCCCACATGGCGTCACGCCAGGCACAAAAATGGCCATATGTCTGGAGATTGGTCCGACGCCCAAAGAGCCAGCAGGGAAAACTATGCCTTGTACTAAAGCTCTTTGGGAACCGCTTGCGTAGCCCCACACACCTGGGGGCTGCAGGCTTTCCTGCTGCCTTCAGCCTCAAAACCACCCTTTCCCTCATGGCGTCACGCCAGGCCCAAAAATGGCCATACGTCTGGAGACTGGTCCCACGCCCAAAGAGCCAGCAGGGAAAACTATGCCTTGTTCTAAAGCTCTTTGGGAACGGCTTGCGTAGCCCCACACACCTGGGGGCTGCAGGCTTTCCTGCTGCCTTCAGCCTCAAAACCACCCTTTCCCACTTGGCGTCACGCAAGGCACAAAATGGCCATATGTCTGGAGACTGGTCCCTTTCCCAAAGAGCCAGCAGGGAAAACTATGCCTTGTTCTAAAGCTCTTTGGGAACCACTTGCGTAGCCCCAAACTCCTGGGGGCTGCAGGCTTTCCTGCTGCCTTCAGCCTCAAAACCACCCTTTCCCACATGGCGCCGCGCCAAGCCCAAAAATGGCCATATATCTGGGGATTGGTCCCATGCCCAAAGAGCCAGCAGGGAAAACGATGCCTTGTTCTAAAGCTCTTTGGGAACCTCTTGCGTAGCCCCACACACCTGGGGGCTGCAGGCTTTCCTGCTGCCTTCAGCCTCAAAACCACCCTTTCCTACTTGGCGCCGCGCCAGGCCCAAAAATGGCCATATGTCTGGAGATTGGTCCCACGCCCAAAGAGCCAGCAGGGAAAACTATGCCTTGTTCTAAAGCTCTTTGGGAACCGCTTGCGTAGCCCCACACACCTGGGGGCTGCAGGCTTTCCTGCTGCCTTCAGCCTCAAAACCACCCTTTCCCTCATGGTGTCACGCCAGGCACAAAAATGGCCATATGTCTGGAGACTGGTCCCACGCCCAAAGAGCCAGCAGGGAAAACTATGCCTTGTTCTAAAGCTCTTTGGGAACCGCTTGCGTAGCCCCACACACCTGGGGGCTGCAGGCTTTCCTGCTGCCTTCAGCCTCAAAACCACCCTTTCCCACTTGGCCCCGTGCCAGGCACAAAAATGGCCATATTTCTGGAGACTGGTCCCACGCCCAAAGAGCCAGCAGGGAAAACTATGCCTTGTTCTAAAGCTCTTTGGGAACCGCTTGCGTAGCCCCACACACCTGGGGGCTGCAGGCTTTCCTGCTGCCTTCAGCCTCAAAACCACCCTTTCCCACTTGGTCCGCGCCAGGCCCAAAAGTGGCCATAAGGCTGGAGACTGGTCCCACGCCCAAAGAGCCAGCAGGGAAAACTATGCCTTGTTCTAAAGCTCTTTGGGAACCGCTTGCGTAGCCCCACACACCTGGGGGCTGCAGGCTTTCCTGCTGCCTTCAGCCTCAAAACCACCCTTTCCCACTTGGCGCCGCGCCAGGCCCAAAAATAGCCATATGTCTGGAGACTGGTCCCACGCCCAAAGAGCCAGCAGGGAAAACTATGCCTTGTTCTAAAGTTCTTTGGGAACCACTTGCGTGACCCCACAGACCTGGGGGCTGCAGGCTTTCCTGCAGCCTTCAGCCTCAAAACCACCCTTTCCCACATGGCGTCACGCCAGGCACAAAAATGGCCATATGTCTGGAGGTTGGTCCCACGCCCAAAGAGCCAGCAGGGAAAACTATGCCTTGTTCTAAAGCTCTTTGGGAACCGCTTGCGTAGCCCCACACACCTGGGGGCTGCAGGCTTTCCTGCTGCCTTCAGCCTCAAAACCACCCTTTCCCACTTGGCGCCAAGCCAGGCATAAATATGGCCATATTTCTGGTGATTGGTCCCACGCCCAAAGAGCCAGCAGGGAAAACTATGCCTTGTTCTAAAGCTCTTTGGGAACCGCTTGCATAGCCCCACACACCTGGGGGCTGCAGGCTTTCCTGCTGCCTTCAGCCTCAAAAGCACCCTTTCCTACTTGGCGCCGTGCCAGGCCCAAAAATGGCCATATGTCTGGAGACTGGCCCCACGCCCAAAGAGCCAGCAGGGAAAACTATGCCTTGTTCTAAAGCTCTTTGGGAACCGCTTGCGTAGCCCCACACACCTGGGGGCTGCAGGCTTTCCTGCTGCCTTCAGCCTCCAAAAACCCCTTTCCCATTTGGCCCCGCGCCAGGCCCAAAAATGGCCATATGTCTGGAGACTGGTCCCTTTCCCAAAGAGCCAGCAGGGAAAACTATGCCTTGTTCTAAAGCTCTTTGGGAACCGCTTGCGTAGCCCCACACACCTAAGAGCTGCAGGCTTTCCTGCAGCCTTCAGCCTCAAAACCACCCTTTCCCACTTGGCGCTGTGCCAGGCCCAAAAATGGCCATATGTCTGGAGACTGGTGCCACGCCCAAAGAGCCAGCAGGGAAAACTATGCCTTGTTCTAAAGCTCTTTGGGAACCGCTTGCGTAGCCCCACACACCTGGGGGCTGCAGGCTTTCCTGCTCTCTTCAGCCTCAGAAGAACCCTTTCCCACTTGGCGCCGCGCCAGGCACAAAAATGGCCATATGTCTGGAGATTGGTTCCACGCCCAAAGAGCCAGCAGGGAAATCTATGGCTTTTTCTAAAGCTCTTTGGGAACCGCTTGCGTAGCCCCACACACCTGGGGGCTGCAGGCTTTTCTCGCGCTTTCAGCCTCAAAACCACCCTTTCCCTCATGGCGTCACGCCAGGCACAAAAATGGCCATATTTCTGGAGGTTGGTCCCACGCCCAAAGAGCCAGCAGGGAAAACTATGCCTTGTTCTAAAGCTTTTTGGGAACCGCTTGCGTAGCCCCACACCTCTGGGGGCTGCAGGCTTTCCTGCTGCCTTCAGCCTCAAAACCACCCTTTCCCACTTGGCGCCAAGCCAGGCATAAATATGGCCATATTTCTGGAGATTGGTCCCACGCACAAAGAGCCAGCAGGGAAAACTATGCCTTGTTCTAAAGCTCTTTGGGAACGGCTTGCGTAGCCCCACACACCTGGGGGCTGCAGGCTTTCCTGCTGCCTTCAGCCTCCAAACACCCCTTTCCCATTTGGCCCCGCGCCAGGCCCAAAAATGGCCATATGTCTGGAGACTGGTCCCACGCCCAAAGAGCCAGCAGGGAAAACTATGCCTTGTTCTAAAGCTCTTTGGGAACCGCTTGCGTAGCCCCACACACCTGGGGGCTGCAGGCTTTCCTGCTCTCTTCAGCCTCAAAACCACCCTTTCCCACTTGGCGCCAAGCCAGGCATAAATATGGCCATATTTCTGGAGATTGGTCCCACGCCCAAAGAGCCAGCAGGGAAAACTATGCCTTGTTCTAAAGCTCTTTGGGAACCGCTTGCGTAGCCCCACACACCTGGGGGCTGCAGGCTTTCCTGCTGCCTTCAGCCTCAAAACCACCCTTTCCCACTTGGCGCCGCGCCAGGCCCAAAAATGGCCATATGTCTGGAGACTGGTCCCACGCCCAAAGAGCCAGCAGGGAAAACTATGCCTTGTTCTAAAGCTCTTTGGGAACCGCTTGCGTAGCCCCACACACCTGGGGGCTGCAGGCTTTTCTCGCGCTTTCAGCCTCAAAACCACCCTTTCCCTCATGGCGTCACGCCAGGCACAAAAATGGCCATATTTCTGGAGGTTGGTCCCACGCCCAAAGAGCCAGCAGGGAAAACTATGCCTTGTTCTAAAGCTCTTTGGGAACCGCTTGCGTAGCCCCACACCTCTGGGGGCTGCAGGCTTTCCTGCTGCCTTCAGCCTCAAAACCACCCTTTCCCACATGGCGTCACGCCAGGTACAAAAATGGCCATATGTCTGGAGGTTGGTCCCACGCCCAAAGAGCCAGCAGGGAAAACTATGCCTTGTACTAAAGCTCTTTGGGAACCGCTTGCGTAGCCCCACACACCTGGGGGCTGCAGGCTTTCCTGCTCTCTTCAGCCTCAAAAGCACCCTTTCCCACTTGGCGCCAAGCCAGGCACAAATATGGCCATATTTCTGGAGATTGGTCCCACGCCCAAAGAGCCAGCAGGGAAAACTATGCCTTGTTCTAAAGCTCTTTGGGAACCGCTTGCGTAGCCCCACACACCTGGGGGCTGCAGGCTTTCCTGCTGCCTTCAGCCTCAAAAGCATCCTTACCCACATGGCGCCGCGCCAGTCCCAAAAATGGCCATATGTCTGGAGACTGGTCCCACGCCCAAAGAGCCAGCAGGGAAAACTATGCCTTGTTCTAAAGCTCTTTGGGAACCGCTTGCGTAGCCCCACACACCTGGGGGCTGCAGGCTTTCCTGCTGCCTTCAGCCTCCAAACACCCCTTTCCCATTTGGCCCCGCGCCAGGCCCAAAAATGGCCATATGTCTGGAGGTTGGTCCCACGCCCAAAGAGCCAGCAGGGAAAACTATGCCTTGTTCTAAAGCTCTTTGGGAACCGCTTGCGTAGCCCCACACAAACTGGTGGCTGCAGGCTTTCCTGCTGCCTTCAGCCTCAAAACCACCCTTTCCCACATGGCGCCGCGCCAAGCCCAAAAATGGCCATATATCTGGGCATTGGTCCCACGCCCAAAGAGCCAGCAGGGAAAACGATGCCTTGTTCTAAAGCTCTTTGGGAACCTCTTGCGTAGCCCCACACACCTGGGGGCTGCAGGCTTTCCTGCTGCCTTCAGCCTCAAAACCACCCTTTCCTACTTGGCGCCGCGCCAGGCCCAAAAATGGCCATATGTCTGGAGATTGGTCCCACGCCCAAAGAGCCAGCAGGGAAAACTATGCCTTGTTCTAAAGCTCTTTGGGAACCGCTTGCGTAGCCCCACACACCTGGGGGCTGCAGGCTTTCCTGCTGCCTTCAGCCTCAAAACCACCCTTTCCCTCATGGTGTCACGCCAGGCACAAAAATGGCCATATGTCTGGAGACTGGTCCCACGCCCAAAGAGCCAGCAGGGAAAACTATGCCTTGTTCTAAAGCTCTTTGGGAACCGCTTGCGTAGCCCCACACACCTGGGGGCTGCAGGCTTTCCTGCTGCCTTCAGCCTCAAAACCACCCTTTCCCACTTGGCCCCGTGCCAGGCACAAAAATGGCCATATGTCTGGAGACTGGTCCCACGCCCAAAGAGCCAGCAGGGAAAACTATGCCTTGTTCTAAAGCTCTTTGGGAACCGCTTGCGTAGCCCCACACACCTGGGGGCTGCAGGCTTTCCTGCTGCCTTCAGCCTCAAAACCACCCTTTCGCACTTGGTCCGCGCCAGGCCCAAAAATGGCCATAAGGCTGGAGACTGGTCCCACGCCCAAAGAGCCAGCAGGGAAAACTATGCCTTGTTCTAAAGCTCTTTGGGAACCACTTGCGTAGCCCCAAACTCCTGGGGGCTGCAGGCTTTCCTGCTGCCTTCAGCCTCAAAACCACCCTTTCCCACATGGCGCCGCGCCAAGCCCAAAAATGGCCATATATCTGCGGATTGGTCCCACGCCCAAAGAGCCAGCAGGGAAAACTATGCCTTGTTCTAAAGCTCTTTGGGAACCGCTTGCGTAGCCCCACACACCTGGGGGCTGCAGGCTTTCCTGCTGCCTTCAGCCTCAAAACCACCCTTTCCCTCATGGCGTCACGCCAGGCACAAAAATGGCCATATGGCTGGAGGTTGGTCCCACGCCCAAAGAGCCAGCAGGGAAAACTATGCCTTGTTCTAAAGCTCTTTGGGAACCGCTTGCGTAGCCCCACACACCTGGGGGCTGCAGGCTTTCCTGCTGCCTTCAGCCTCAAAAGCACGCTTTCGCACTCGGCCCCGTGCCAGGCAGAAAAATGGCCATATGTCTGGAGACTGGTCCCACGCCCAAAGAGCCAGCAGGGAAAACTATGCCTTGTTCTAAAGCTCTTTGGGAACCGCTTGCGTAGCCCCACACACCTGGGGGCTGCAGGCTTTCCTGCTGCCTTCAGCCTCAAAACCACCCTTTCCCACTTGGCCCCGTGCCAGGCACAAAAATGGCCATATGTCTGGAGACTGGTCCCACGCCCAAAGAGCCAGCAGGGAAAACTATGCCTTGTTCTAAAGCTCTTTGGGAACCGCTTGCGTAGCCCCACACACCTGGGGGCTGCAGGCTTTCCTGCTGCCTTCAGCCTCAAAACCACCCTTTCGCACTTGGTCCGCGCCAGGCCCAAAAGTGGCCATAAGGCTGGAGACTGGTCCCACGCCCAAAGAGCCAGCAGGGAAAACTATGCCTTGTTCTAAAGCTCTTTGGGAACCGCTTGCGTAGCCCCACACACCTGGGGGCTGCAGGCTTTCCTGCTGCCTTCAGCCTCAAAACCACCCTTTCCCACTTGGCGCCGCGCCAGGCCCAAAAATAGCCATATGTCTGGAGACTGGTCCCACGCCCAAAGAGCCAGCAGGGAAAACTATGCCTTGTTCTAAAGCTCTTTGGGAACCGCTTGCATAGCCCCACACAAACTGGGGGCTGCAGGCTTTTCTCGCGCTTTCAGCCTCAAAACCACCCTTTCCCACTTGGCGCCGTGCCAGGCCCAAAAATGGCCATATGTCTGGAGACTGGCCCCACGCCCAAAGAGCCAGCAGGGAAAACTATGCCTTGTTCTAAAGCTCTTTGGGAACCGCTTGCGTAGCCCCACACACCTGGGGGCTGCAGGCTTTCCTGCTGCCTTCAGCCTCCAAAAACCCCTTTCCCATTTGGCCCCGCGCCAGGCCCAAAAATGGCCATATGTCTGGAGACTGGTCCCTTTCCCAAAGAGCCAGCAGGGAAAACTATGCCTTGTTCTAAAGCTCTTTGGGAACCGCTTGCGTAGCCCCACACACCTAAGAGCTGCAGTCTTTCCTGCTGCCTTCAGCCTCAAAACCACCCTTTCCCACTTGGCGCTGTGCCAGGCCCAAAAATGGCCATATGTCTGGAGACTGGTGCCACGCCCAAAGAGCCAGCAGGGAAAACTATGCCTTGTTCTAAAGCTCTTTGGGAACCGCTTGCGTAGCCCCACACACCTGGGGGCTGCAGGCTTTCCTGCTCTCTTCAGCCTCAGAAGAACCCTTTCCCACTTGGCGCCGCGCCAGGCACAAAAATGGCCATATGTCTGGAGATTGGTTCCACGCCCAAAGAGCCAGCAGGGAAATCTATGGCTTTTTCTAAAGCTCTTTGGGAACCGCTTGCGTAGCCCCACACACCTGGGGGCTGCAGGCTTTTCTCGCGCTTTCAGCCTCAAAACCACCCTTTCCCTCATGGCGTCATGCCAGGCACAAAAATGGCCATATTTCTGGAGGTTGGTCCCACGCCCAAAGAGCCAGCAGGGAAAACTATGCCTTGTTCTAAAGCTTTTTGGGAACCGCTTGCGTAGCCCCACACCTCTGGGGGCTGCAGGCTTTCCTGCTGCCTTCAGCCTCAAAACCACCCTTTCCCACTTGGCGCCAAGCCAGGCATAAATATGGCCATATTTCTGGAGATTGGTCCCACGCCCAAAGAGCCAGCAGGGAAAACTATGCCTTGTTCTAAAGCTCTTTGGGAACGGCTTGCGTAGCCCCACACACCTGGGGGCTGCAGGCTTTCCTGCTGCCTTCAGCCTCCAAACACCCCTTTCCCATTTGGCCCCGCGCCAGGCCCAAAAATGGCCATATGTCTGGAGACTGGTCCCACGCCCAAAGAGCCAGCAGGGAAAACTATGCCTTGTTCTAAAGCTCTTTGGGAACCGCTTGCGTAGCCCCACACACCTGGGGGCTGCAGGCTTTCCTGCTCTCTTCAGCCTCAAAACCACCCTTTCCCACTTGGCGCCAAGCCAGGCATAAATATGGCCATATTTCTGGAGATTGGTCCCACGCCCAAAGAGCCAGCAGGGAAAACGATGCCTTGTTCTAAAGCTCTTTGGGAACCGCTTGCGTAGCCCCACACACCTGGGGGCTGCAGGCTTTCCTGCTGCCTTCAGCCTCAAAACCACCCTTTCCCACTTGGCGCCGCGCCAGGCCCAAAAATGGCCATATGTCTGGAGACTGGTCCCACGCCCAAAGAGCCAGCAGGGAAAACTATGCCTTGTTCTAAAGCTCTTTGGGAACCGCTTGCGTAGCCCCACACACCTGGGGGCTGCAGGCTTTCCTGCTGCCTTCAGCCTCAAAACCACCCTTTCCCACTTGGCGTCACGCAAGGCACAAAATGGCCATATGTCTGGAGACTGGTCCCACGCCCAAAGAGCCAGCAGGGAAAACTATGCCTTGTTCTAAAGCTCTTTGGGAACCACTTGCGTAGCCCCACACACCTGGGGGCTGCAGGCTTTCCTGCTGCCTTCAGCCTCAAAACCACCCTTTCCCACTTGGCCCCGTGCCAGGCACAAAAATGGCCATATGTCTGGAGACTGGTCCCACGCCCAAAGAGCCAGCAGGGAAAACTATGCCTTGTTCTAAAGCTCTTTGGGAACCGCTTGCGTAGCCCCACACACCTGGGGGCTGCAGGCTTTCCTGCTGCCTTCAGCCTCAAAACCACCCTTTCGCACTTGGTCCGCGCCAGGCCCAAAAATGGCCATAAGGCTGGAGACTGGTCCCACGCCCAAAGAGCCAGCAGGGAAAACTATGCCTTGTTCTAAAGCTCTTTGGGAACCGCTTGCGTAGCCCCACACAAACTGGGGGCTGCAGGCTTTCCTGCTGCCTTCAGCCTCAAAACCACCCTTTCCCACTTGGCGTCACGCAAGGCACAAAATGGCCATATGTCTGGAGACTGGTCCCTTTCCCAAAGAGCCAGCAGGGAAAACTATGCCTTGTTCTAAAGCTCTTTGGGAACCACTTGCGTAGCCCCAAACTCCTGGGGGCTGCAGGCTTTCCTGCTGCCTTCAGCCTCAAAACCACCCTTTCCCACATGGCGCCGCGCCAAGCCCAAAAATGGCCATATATCTGCGGATTGGTCCCACGCCCAAAGAGCCAGCAGGGAAAACTATGCCTTGTTCTAAAGCTCTTTGGGAACCGCTTGCGTAGCCCCACACACCTGGGGGCTGCAGGCTTTCCTGCTGCCTTCAGCCTCAAAACCACCCTTTCCCTCATGGCGTCACGCCAGGCACAAAAATGGCCATATGGCTGGAGGTTGGTCCCACGCCCAAAGAGCCAGCAGGGAAAACTATGCCTTGTTCTAAAGCTCTTTGGGAACCGCTTGCGTAGCCCCACACACCTGGGGGCTGCAGGCTTTCCTGCTGCCTTCAGCCTCAAAAGCACGCTTTCGCACTCGGCCCCGTGCCAGGCAGAAAAATGGCCATATGTCTGGAGACTGGTCCCACGCCCAAAGAGCCAGCAGGGAAAACTATGCCTTGTTCTAAAGCTCTTTGGGAACCGCTTGCGTAGCCCCACACACCTGGGGGCTGCAGGCTTTCCTGCTGCCTTCAGCCTCAAAACCACCCTTTCCCTCATGGCGTCATGCCAGGCACAAAAATGGCCATATGTCTGGAGACTGGTCCCACGCCCAAAGAGCCAGCAGGGAAAACTATGCCTTGTTCTAAAGCTCTTTGGGAACCGCTTGCGTAGCCCCACACACCTGGGGGCTGCAGGCTTTCCTGCTGCCTTCAGCCTCAAAACCACCCTTTCGCACTTGGTCCGCGCCAGGCCCAAAAGTGGCCATAAGGCTGGAGACTGGTCCCACGCCCAAAGAGCCAGCAGGGAAAACTATGACTTGTTCTAAAGCTCTTTGGGAACCGCTTGCGTAGCCCCACACACCTGGGGGCTGCAGGCTTTCCTGCTGCCTTCAGCCTCAAAACCACCCTTTCCCACTTGGCGCCGCGCCAGGCCCAAAAATAGCCATATGTCTGGAGACTGGTCCCACGCCCAAAGAGCCAGCAGGGAAAACTATGCCTTGTTCTAAAGCTCTTTGGGAACCGCTTGCGTAGCCCCACACAAACTGGGGGCTGCAGGCTTTTCTCGCGCTTTCAGCCTCAAAACCACCCTTTCCCACTTGGCGCTGCTCCAGGACCAAAAATGGCCATATGTCTGGAGACTGGTCCCACGCCCAAAGAGCCAGCAGGGAAAACTATGCCTTGTTCTAAAGTTCTTTGGGAACCACTTGCGTGACCCCACAGACCTGGGGGCTGCAGGCTTTCCTGCAGCCTTCAGCCTCAAAACCACCCTTTCCCACATGGCGTCACGCCAGGCACAAAAATGGCCATATGTCTGGAGGTTGGTCCCACGCCCAAAGAGCCAGCAGGGAAAACTATGCCTTGTTCTAAAGCTCTTTGGGAACCGCTTGCGTAGCCCCACACACCTGGGGGCTGCAGGCTTTCCTGCTCTCTTCAGCCTCAAAAGCACCCTTTCCCACTTGGCGCCAAGCCAGGCATAAATATGGCCATATTTCTGGAGATTGGTCCCACGCCCAAAGAGCCAGCAGGGAAAACTATGCCTTGTTCTAAAGCTCTTTGGGAACCGCTTGCATAGCCCCACACACCTGGGGGCTGCAGGCTTTCCTGCTGCCTTCAGCCTCAAAAGCACCCTTTCCCACTTGGCGCCGTGCCAGGCCCAAAAATGGCCATATGTCTGGAGACTGGCCCCACGCCCAAAGAGCCAGCAGGGAAAACTATGCCTTGTTCTAAAGCTCTTTGGGAACCGCTTGCGTAGCCCCACACACCTGGGGGCTGCAGGCTTTCCTGCTGCCT
The DNA here is from genome assembly GCF_963924245.1 of Chroicocephalus ridibundus. NCBI lineage: Eukaryota > Metazoa > Chordata > Aves > Charadriiformes > Laridae > Chroicocephalus > Chroicocephalus ridibundus. Next base: position 4,789 of record NW_026961492.1, on the reverse strand, counting down.
TCAGCCTCCAAAAACCCCTTTCCCATTTGGCCCCGCGCCAGGCCCAAAAATGGCCATATGTCTGGAGACTGGTCCCTTTCCCAAAGAGCCAGCAGGGAAAACTATGCCTTGTTCTAAAGCTCTTTGGGAACCGCTTGCGTAGCCCCACACACCTAAGAGCTGCAGGCTTTCCTGCTGCCTTCAGCCTCAAAACCACCCTTTCCCACTTGGCGCTGTGCCAGGCCCAAAAATGGCCATATGTCTGGAGACTGGTGCCACGCCCAAAGAGCCAGCAGGGAAAACTATGCCTTGTTCTAAAGCTCTTTGGGAACCGCTTGCGTAGCCCCACACACCTGGGGGCTGCAGGCTTTCCTGCTCTCTTCAGCCTCAGAAGAACCCTTTCCCACTTGGCGCCGCGCCAGGCACAAAAATGGCCATATGTCTGGAGATTGGTTCCACGCCCAAAGAGCCAGCAGGGAAATCTATGGCTTTTTCTAAAGCTCTTTGGGAACCGCTTGCGTAGCCCCACACACCTGGGGGCTGCAGGCTTTTCTCGCGCTTTCAGCCTCAAAACCACCCTTTCCCTCATGGCGTCATGCCAGGCACAAAAATGGCCATATTTCTGGAGGTTGGTCCCACGCCCAAAGAGCCAGCAGGGAAAACTATGCCTTGTTCTAAAGCTTTTTGGGAACCGCTTGCGTAGCCCCACACCTCTGGGGGCTGCAGGCTTTCCTGCTGCCTTCAGCCTCAAAACCACCCTTTCCCACTTGGCGCCAAGCCAGGCATAAATATGGCCATATTTCTGGAGATTGGTCCCACGCCCAAAGAGCCAGCAGGGAAAACTATGCCTTGTTCTAAAGCTCTTTGGGAACCGCTTGCGTAGCCCCACACACCTGGGGGCTGCAGGCTTTCCTGCTGCCTTCAGCCTCCAAACACCCCTTTCCCATTTGGCCCCGCGCCAGGCCCAAAAATGGCCATATGTCTGGAGACTGGTCCCACGCCCAAAGAGCCAGCAGGGAAAACTATGCCTTGTTCTAAAGCTCTTTGGGAACCGCTTGCGTAGCCCCACACACCTGGGGGCTGCAGGCTTTCCTGCTCTCTTCAGCCTCAAAACCACCCTTTCCCACTTGGCGCCAAGCCAGGCATAAATATGGCCATATTTCTGGAGATTGGTCCCACGCCCAAAGAGCCAGCAGGGAAAACGATGCCTTGTTCTAAAGCTCTTTGGGAACCGCTTGCGTAGCCCCACACACCTGGGGGCTGCAGGCTTTCCTGCTGCCTTCAGCCTCAAAACCACCCTTTCCCACTTGGCGCCGCGCCAGGCCCAAAAATGGCCATATGTCTGGAGACTGGTCCCACGCCCAAAGAGCCAGCAGGGAAAACTATGCCTTGTTCTAAAGCTCTTTGGGAACCGCTTGCGTAGCCCCACACACCTGGGAGCTGCAGGCTTTTCTCGCGCTTTCAGCCTCAAAACCACCCTTTCCCTCATGGCGTCACGCCAGGCACAAAAATGGCCATATTTCTGGAGGTTGGTCCCACGCCCAAAGAGCCAGCAGGGAAAACTATGCCTTGTTCTAAAGCTCTTTGGGAACCGCTTGCGTAGCCCCACACCTCTGGGGGCTGCAGGCTTTCCTGCTGCCTTCAGCCTCAAAACCACCCTTTCCCACATGGCGTCACGCCAGGTACAAAAATGGCCATATGTCTGGAGGTTGGTCCCACGCCCAAAGAGCCAGCAGGGAAAACTATGCCTTGTACTAAAGCTCTTTGGGAACCGCTTGCGTAGCCCCACACACCTGGGGGCTGCAGGCTTTCCTGCTCTCTTCAGCCTCAAAAGCACCCTTTCCCACTTGGCGCCAAGCCAGGCACAAATATGGCCATATTTCTGGAGATTGGTCCCACGCCCAAAGAGCCAGCAGGGAAAACTATGCCTTGTTCTAAAGCTCTTTGGGAACCGCTTGCGTAGCCCCACACACCTGGGGGCTGCAGGCTTTCCTGCTGCCTTCAGCCTCAAAAGCATCCTTTCCCACATGGCGCCGCGCCAGTCCCAAAAATGGCCATATGTCTGGAGACTGGTCCCACGCCCAAAGAGCCAGCAGGGAAAACTATGCCTTGTTCTAAAGCTCTTTGGGAACGGCTTGCGTAGCCCCACACACCTGGGGGCTGCAGGCTTTCCTGCTGCCTTCAGCCTCCAAACACCCCTTTCCCATTTGGCCCCGCGCCAGGCCCAAAAATGGCCATATGTCTGGAGGTTGGTCCCACGCCCAAAGAGCCAGCAGGGAAAACTATGCCTTGTTCTAAAGCTCTTTGGGAACCGCTTGCGTAGCCCCACACACCTGGGGGCTGCAGGCTTTTCTCACGCTTTCAGCCTCAAAACCACCCTTTCCCTCATGGCGTCACGCCAGGAACAAAAATGGCCATATTTCTGGAGGTTGGTCCCACGCCCAAAGAGCCAGCAGGGAAAACTATGCCTTGTTCTAAAGCTCTTTGGGAACCGCTTGCGTAGCCCCACACAAACTGGGGGCTGCAGGCTTTTCTGGCGCTTTCAGCCTCAAAACCACCCTTTCCCACTTGGCGATGCGCCAGGCACAAAAATGGCCATATGTCTGGAGACTGGTCCCACGCCCAAAGAGCCAGCAGGGAAAACTATGCCTTGTTCTAAAGCTCTTTGGGAACCGCTTGCGTAGCCCCACACACCTGGGGGCTGCAGGCTTTCCTGCTGCCTTCAGCCTCAAAACCACCCTTTCCCACTTGGCGCCAAGCCAGGCATAAATATGGCCATATGTCTGGAGACTGGTCCCACGCCCAAAGAGCCAGCAGGGAAAACTATGCCTTGTTCTAAAGCTCTTTGGGAACCGCTTGCGTAGCCCCACACAAACTGGGGGCTGCAGGCTTTCCTGCTGCCTTCAGCCTCAAAACCACCCTTTCCCACTTGGCGTCACGCAAGGCACAAAATGGCCATATGTCTGGAGACTGGTCCCACGCCCAAAGAGCCAGCAGGGAAAACTATGCCTTGTTCTAAAGCTCTTTGGGAACCGCTTGCGTAGCCCCAAACTCCTGGGGGCTGCAGGCTTTCCTGCTGCCTTCAGCCTCAAAACCACCCTTTCCCACATGGCGCCGCGCCAAGCCCAAAAATGGCCATATATCTGGGGATTGGTCCCACGCCCAAAGAGCCAGCAGGGAAAACTATGCCTTGTTCTAAAGCTCTTTGGGAACCGCTTGCGTAGCCCCACACACCTGGGGGCTGCAGGCTTTCCTGCTGCCTTCAGCCTCAAAACCACCCTTTCCCTCATGGCGTCACGCCAGGCACAAAAATGGCCATATGGCTGGAGGTTGGTCCCACGCCCAAAGAGCCAGCAGGGAAAACTATGCCTTGTTCTAAAGCTCTTTGGGAACCGCTTGCGTAGCCCCACACACCTGGGGGCTGCAGGCTTTCCTGCTGCCTTCAGCCTCAAAAGCACGCTTTCGCACTCGGCCCCGTGCCAGGCAGAAAAATGGCCATATGTCTGGAGACTGGTCCCACGCCCAAAGAGCCAGCAGGGAAAACTATGCCTTGTTCTAAAGCTCTTTGGGAATTGCTTGCGTAGCCCCACACACCTGGGGGCTGCAGGCTTTCCTGCTGCCTTCAGCCTCAAAACCACCCTTTCCCACTTGGCCCCGTGCCAGGCACAAAAAAGGCCATATGTCTGGAGACTGGTCCCACGCCCAAAGAGCCAGCAGGGAAAACTATGCCTTGTTCTAAAGCTCTTTGGGAACCGCTTGCGTAGCCCCACACACCTGGGGGCTGCAGGCTTTCCTGCTGCCTTCAGCCTCAAAACCACCCTTTCGCACTTGGTCCGCGCCAGGCCCAAAAATGGCCATAAGGCTGGAGACTGGTCCCACGCCCAAAGAGCCAGCAGGGAAAACTATGCCTTGTTCTAAAGCTCTTTGGGAACCGCTTGCGTAGCCCCACACACCTGGGGGCTGCAGGCTTTCCTGCTGCCTTCAGCCTCAAAACCACCCTTTCCCACTTGGCGCCGCGCCAGGCCCAAAAATAGCCAAATGTCTGGAGACTGGTCCCACGCCCAAAGAGCCAGCAGGGAAAACTATGCCTTGTTCTAAAGCTCTTTGGGAACCGCTTGCGTAGCCCCACACAAACTGGGGGCTGCAGGCTTTTCTCGCGCTTTCAGCCTCAAAACCACCCTTTCCCACTTGGTGCTGCTCCAGGGCCAAAAATGGCCATATGTCTGGAGACTGGTCCCACGACCAAAGAGCCAGCAGGGAAAACTATGCCTTGTTCTAAAGTTCTTTGGGAACCACTTGCGTGACCCCACAGACCTGGGGGCTGCAGGCTTTCCTGCTGCCTTCAGCCTCAAAACCACCCTTTCCCACATGGCGTCACGCCAGGCACAAAAATGGCCATATGTCTGGAGGTTGGTCCGACGCCCAAAGAGCCAGCAGGGAAAACTATGCCTTGTTCTAAAGCTCTTTGGGAACCGCTTGCGTAGCCCCACACACCTGGGGGCTGCAGGCTTTCCTGCCCTCTTCAGCCTCAAAAGCACCCTTTCCCACTTGGCGCCAAGCCAGGCATAAATATGGCCATATTTCTGGAGATTGGTCCCACGCCCAAAGAGCCAGCAGGGAAAACTATGCCTTGTTCTAAAGCTCTTTGGGAACCGCTTGCGTAGCCCCACACACCTGGGGGCTGCAGGCTTTCCTGCAGCCTTCAGCCTCAAAAGCACCCTTTCCCACTTGGCGCCGTGCCAGGCCCAAAAATGGCCATATGTCTGGAGACTGGTCCCACGCCCAAAGAGCCAGCAGGGAAAACTATGCC